>NC_061101.1:8288945-8310298 GCF_015104395.2 Macrobrachium nipponense | reverse complement strand
ATAGATTCACACACAAATATATATATATATATATATATATATATATATATATATATATATATATATATATATATATATATATATCAAGAAAGAAATATAGCGTTCAAAACAATGTCACGAGAAAAGCACACAAGAACAGTTGGCACTGAATGACATTCACCTTCGAAAAATACCACACAATAACAAAGTTGTTCCTTATTTTCCGAAAAAAAAAACCTTTACTCTTTCGTAAATGTAGGTCAGGTAAATATCCTTTTTTTTCTTTTTTTTCACTGGTAACCAATAAACATAAATCAACTGTCACAAAACAATGATTTATATCGTATTTCATCATGTGATTGTCTGGGAATACATTTGTTATTTATTAGTGTCCGTCACGCGGGCCTATATTGGTGAAAATCTTATCTTTTTTGTCCTAGGACAGTATAGAGCGTCTATGGAACAAAGTGGGTCACAGTCACACAAGGGAGATCATCTTCAAGTAAGGATTAACACAAGAAAGACATTTTTACTCATTTGGAACTAGATTGTTCTTAAAACCTCACAACAATAAGAACACGTCACGAATCAATGGGCATAGGCCTATAGCGTTTGTTTGACGAAGATTCTTTTCTCTATATTGTTAAGTTTCCTACATTTTTCCCTCGGCATCACGAATCGGCATCACGAGAGGTTATTTGTCCGTATTCGATGTTAAATTGCGTTTTTTTTTTTTTATAGAATGTTCACGTCTCAGACTCACAGCATGTTAGGAGACGAGCAGTCTATCACCAATCACTGAGCTATTTCATTTGATAAAAACGAATTAAATGAGCAATTGTTACGCATGAAAAACTACGACTAATCTCTACTTTGAATCGAATAACAGAAGCTATTCTCTATGGTTTGTTTACGAAGTCCTGAAATAGCTACTTTCAAAAAGTGTGGCTGTTCGGTATGACGTATTCTGTTAAACAACACGAACTCTGCTTTAACTGGTACAAAACCTAATCATTAACGGCATAGAATGTACGTTAAAGGCCTATCTACTTAATGAATGAAAAAATACAGCAAATATCCTTATATACATCGTACAAATAATGTTTAAAAAGACGTTCCCAGATACAAGCAGCAACCTGTAGTCATATAGACCTACAAACGTCCAAAGCATTTTTAAAACGAAGTAGATTTTTTTTTATATCGTGTGACATATTTAAGACAAATGGTAATCTGATTTCAAAACTGAAATGGGTACTGTGCTTAGGCGCGAGAATTATACAGTGAAAATAGAAGACATGTCGACATATCCAAAGTGCATCCGACGAGATCAAAATAATGCTTACATAGAATTCATTTTCACTCACCTTACCCTTCTCAAATGTTTCTCCATTATCTCCAGAAGAATTCCCGTGTCCTATTCTGGAATTGTAAGCTGGCCAAACGTACCATTTAGCGAAGTAATTAACGGGAAAAATTGCACAACACTCACTCAGTTTCTGGGTAACTGAAGGTGGCCGATAGCCTAACTACGTAGTACTAGGAATAGGAAGTTCATCTAACTTCTTAAAATCATCGGTAAGAATTAATGATTAGTTTCCTTAACTTCACAAGGTTGGCTGGGGAGTCTCTCTCTCTCTCTCTCTCTCTCTCTCTCTCTCTCTCTCTCTCTCTCTCTCTCTCTCTCAAGGTTATAAAAAGGATATAAATTTTCGCAGATTGGATTCTCTATCGGCGCACCTGCATGGAAATACGAGTAACGAAGATAGATTCGCGGAATAAAAATGAAATGAATAAATAAGTAGTAGTAAAAAATAAAGCCAATATTTCTCTTCGGGTAATACGTACTATATATCACATTACAATAGCATTCGAAGAGAGAAATGCTGTTTATTGGTTTTTCTATCGAGTAAGTGTGTCTTCCTATGTGGAATTGTGGAATGTACACTCGGCAAGGAATGTTAAGATACAGTTTTTTTAAATCTTCGGACATATAGTGTTCAATAGTGCCACACCTGGCAACTCTAGAAAGGGGGCGGAGCTTCAAAATCATAGCATTTGCAGCTTTCTAGATTTCCATTAACTTCACACCATAAAGATTCTGAAGAGTGACAATATTTTTTCAAATGTTTCAAGAGAGAGAGAGAGAGAGAGAGAGAGAGAGAGAGAGAGATTGAGTGAGAGAGAGAGAGAGAGTAAGAGTACAAGCATATAGGGCTATATGTAGAGATACTTAATTCACTATATTTACTTTGAAAGATTTAGTGATAATATTTTTTCAAGTGTGTTTTAAAGAGAGAGAGAGAGAGAGAGAGATGAGAGAGAGAGAGAGAGAGAAATCTGCTTACGTGAAAGCTTAGGCCTATTTATAATACTTAATTTCATTATATTTTCTTTGGGAGATTGAGTGGTAATATATATTTTTAAAGTATGTTTTGGAAGTGGAGGAGAGAGAGAGAGAGAGAGAGAGAGAGAGAGAGAGAGAGAGAGAGAGAAATTATAGTATTGGTGACGGACTTGTGACGGGGAAAGGAAGAAGAAAGAGCGGTGAGTCGGTGCACAGAGATGCCTGGGAAACGGGGTGATATGAATGTCAAGATCGTGCTGCACTATGCAAGATAAAATTTGAAGGATCATAATATTTAAGTCAATTCTCTAAGAAATTCATACCCTAATCTTGATTTTATTCGACAGTTGCCATAACATTTAAAGATTGTAAAAAGACGTGGAAAATTTAGACACAGGCTGCGGTCATTCTTGCTCTCTTGATATAATCTGTACTTTTGAAAATCGGGTTTCATCCACAAATCATTCCCGAAAAAAGCTGTGTTAAGTAAAATAGGTATTACCACAAATAACTCAATATGTATTGCACAGGCAATTAAAGTTTTATATCATGCAAATAATGCTGATGTTGGGTTGGAGATCTTTCAGCCCCGCAGCAAAAGAAATGCAGTCGTGTAGGTTCTGTAGGCTACTACGAACTGCTTTGTAATGGGAGCATATAGCCAGAAAATCTTTGAGCAGACATGCTACTTTAGCCTTGATAAAGATTTATGTTTAAAGACGGTAGCTTTGTAAACAGCAACTAGCATTCGATCCATGTCAACGTCAAAGTAATCAAAGTGTGAAATCCGTTACTTAAGCCAGTACCCAGTGACTTGCGCTTGCCCGCTCGAAGTTCTAGGCTCCTCCACATCATAGAAAACGCTCTTGCGGATGCAACTAGATTTGCTCAACCTACCTTAGCCTTAGCAACATTGGCTGCCATTAACGTCAGCTTACATTAAACGCTTTGGAATACAAACATGAGTTTGTAAAAGCTAAAAATAATTGCATTCACCGCTTACAATGATACAATAATATCCCCGTTCATGAAGAAAAATGAGTATATTGTCGTCGTGATACATTGTACAGTAAGTTCCAAAACTGAAGCGACAAATGTCAGAGAATTTCGTTCGAAATTCACTAACTGGCAACTACCTCTCGTAGCTGAAAAATATATTTTTTTTCTACAGTGAAAGCTCTATCAAGCAAAATAAAGCTAACATATGATGCACAAATATCAAATCTATGATATTTATAACAATCATAAGAACAAATTACGGTAATAGTAATTATTTCAAAGTATAGCAAATACTTCAAACTATAGAAACGAAACAATATGAAATTCTCGTTCAACAAAGGATTACCAACATTACCAATGTATATTTCGAGCAATGTGGAAACAAATATTTAATATTATAGTGTATTATCAATTATTTTAGCGAAGATGCATAAAACCATGCAAGTATCAATAGAATGTGAAGGGAAAATCTCCGCGACATTAAACATAATCAACCATGAATGCACCTAGATTCAATTAGAAGTTAGGGGTGGTTGGTAGTTCTGATTCTTGCCTCTAGGACCGAGCATAAAACACCATCTTCGAGAATGGCTCTAACCTCTGCTGCTACCTTCAGGTGACTAGGCCTAGTTCCGGTCATTGCAAGGCTTACAATGCAGGGCCACACTCTGTTATTTAGGCAAAGATAGAACCTTCAGGACCGACACCAGGACCTGTCCTTGCACCTGGGAAACAGACTCGCTATATAAAAAATAAGAAAGTCGGTCGCAAGCAACCAGAACACCCGTAAAATCACCATCTGGTTGAGTAGGGAGACGACAGACCCCAACCACCCCTTCCCCCCTCTACCTCTACCTCTACCCACAATACTAACTCTACCTTTTTCACTTCAACCTTTTACTTCAAATCTTCGAATCATATCCCAACCGTGAAATTTAAAACTGAATTTGCGTAAGTGTATCACCCAAATTCATATTTCCACTGACAACCAGTAATCAGATCGATCCAGTCAAGTATTATTGCATAACAGAAATTTATGAGTTTTTTGGGATATATATATATATATATATATATATATATATATATATATATATATATATATATATATATATGTATGTATATATATATATAATTAATTATATATATATATATATATATATATATATATATATATATATATATATATATATATATATATATATATATATATATATATATATATATATATATATATATAATATATATATATATATATATATATAGAGAGAGAGAGAGAGAGAGAGAGAGAGAGAGAGAGAGAGAGAGAGAGAAGCACCCGAGCATGACCAATAGGCCTAGTGCCTCGATTCTTAAAACAGGCCTCTGGTTATTTCCTGATAGATAAAAAACGTCCTAGAGAGAGAGAGAGGGAGAGAGAGAGAGAGAGAGAGAGAGAGAGAGAGAGAGCATAACAGGTGATACTCGAATTAAAATAATGCTCGCCAAGCATATTCACACTCCGGATCGTATGGACAAGAATAGTCTCACTTATGCACTGAAAAAAAAAAGGTGGTAAACCTACGAAAATACTTGTTTGCATGCAAAAATTTGCACAATAGAGAAATTCCATGAAATTATAAACTAACAAGCTGGAAAATATATTTCCTTGATTCTTGAAATAGGCCTAACCATGTAACCAACGTCAGCACATAACTTGGATTTCGTTTTTTTTTTTTTTTTACACAAACTTGTCTTATTTATATTTCATTTAATCAGATGCTAAACTTCTCTGTGCTTTATCAAAAGAAATCTTAATAACTTTCGATATAACGCTATAAAAGTAGAAAGTTAATTTACAAATATTAGGCCAATGCTTATGCACACGGTTCCTGCTGCCACTCTATGGTGAACACTTCATATCACACTTTGGAAGCCGCAGATGTTTCTTTGGTGAAATTCTATTTTTTTTTCTATTAATAAAACAATTACTGAACTAACATTAATCATTCACTGGAGAAACTTTGTGCGCTTATACAGTTAATCACTGATACGTATTATCAGATAAATAGGGATGACAATATTGGAATAAAATATACTAACTGGCAACCCCACGAGTTTCTATAGAAGTACGATCAATTCTGAGATTTGTCGCTTCACTTCTAGAACTTACTGTACTACAATCAGAAATTCACATTCTATCTACCAGGTCTCTATGAACGAATCCATCTGAGAAATTCCAATTACTTCGGACATATATCGGGTTTTTAAGTATCTGAACGGTTTTATTTTGCAGTTTTAACTAATATGATATAATTTGCAGTGTATTTTCATATTCTAGCTTAAATTTAGCGATATTATGTCTTTTCAGTAAAAACAAATGGGAAATTCGAAGAACGAAAGCTAATGAAAACTGTATCTTCAGTTTTCTTGTCGAGTGTACGTAGGTCCGCTGTTAAGGAAGTAGTTTTTAATCAGCTGTTGGTAATGCAGAAACCCAATGGTATCTGCACGGAACAATAATTAAATAAATAAATAATAAAATATTATAGAGCCTTCGTAGTAGGAAAACTCGTACTCAATACTACATTTCAAAGCGTTAGAATATATAAGGAAATGACTGCTGGCCTGGGCGGAAGCATATACAGGTTGCTTCAATACTGCCTCTCAAAGATGCAAACTGTAGGTAGTAGCTGCCCCATGTAATTCTCTCTCTCTCTCTCTCTCTCTCTCTCTCTCTCTCTCTCGATCTCGCCAAGGTTCTTCTAGTTTCAAGCATGAACCAGTCTCGCTTTTAAAATTAGGCAATATTAAGTAGATTGTTCATTATTTTATATGAATCATCTTTACGTACTATGGCAAATGTATGTGTGTGTGTACACAGGGTGTCCTAAAATACCCAGTACCATTATATATGTAAGTGTTTTACATAATAAAAATATGGAATGTTAGTCCATATATATAAAAGTCTAAAAATAAAGAGGTCAACCAGATTGCTTGCAGGAATGTGATCAGACTAGAGACGCTAAAGATGACGTATACAATAAGTATGTAGGCTAAGATAACATGCCGTCACCTGTAGTCATTTCAATTGTTTATAAACATTAGTCCAAGCTCCTGCTTGAGACAACTACCGCCTACGTGATCTGTAGCGTGTCTCATTCGATGTGTGTTCGTATGAAACTTATGTCATTTGGATTGTATGTTCATATGTTCGAACTACTGTTCTGTTCCTTCATAAACTTGTAACAGAGATGGTAGACAGGCAGAACAGAGTTAGCTATCGTCATTAGAAGACCTGTACCTCTTTACCTAAGCTTTATCATGTAGAGGAATAGGATTAGCCATTATCATTGGCAGAAGCGATCAAGCTATCGTTATTAGAAGACTTGTACAATCATATCTGATCTTCAGCATGTAAAACTTCAGAAGAAATTATATCTATTTTTTATACTTAGTGTTTTTCTACAAGAACCTCACCGAACATGAGTTTAACACATCGTCGTAAAGATAATAACCGACTTCGTAAGTGATCTACAAAACCCCAGACACTCCATTGAAGATGGAAGGTGGCAATACCAACCGACTTAGCGTATAGATTATCGCTAGTCTAACATTACCTCATAGGGCGCCTTATCATACAAGGCCACAAGCCCTAATATTTGGTGGCCAGCGGACAGAAGAACTCTACAACGTCCTACGAAGAAAAAAACCAGTATAATAAAATCATGTATCATAAGAAGTCAACGACGAGGAGCAGCAGATTCTTCAAAGCAACATAGTATCAATCGTTAGTGAGCGACTTCAGAAAACAACAAGAACTCTTTAACGACGACGAAAACAACAAGCTTCGTCAAGCAACTTAGTATCATCGTTAGTGAATAACTTCAAGAAACAAAACGACGTGTCCTTTCCTACGGCAACGGAAGCTTCGTCTCTCATTAGAATCATCAAGAAAACATCGTTAGTGAGCGTTTCCGGCACTGCAAGAAACAAACCGAACGCGTCTGCAGCATCGGATTTTCAAGGGCTCGAATCATCGAAACAACGCGCACGGGGGAAACTGCAGCCAAACCAGTCGTCCGCTAAATAGAGAAGGAGGACCAAGGCCGTGTGTCGTTATCGGAACACCGTGACTTCCCACAAAAGCAAGCTAAGTACAATTTTTTATTCATTTGGAGTAACTTTGAGTGTTTCCTTTGCAGGTCGAATTTCGTTATTCCTGTGGCTGAAGTTACGAGACATTCTTAATCTTACTTTTTACAGAAATTATCTACATCATTGAGATTTCGCTACTGCGTTTTTATCTTGAGTGTCTGTTTCCAGAAGTTCTACTGAAATATCATAATCATATACTATGTTAATTTATCATTTTGGGTGATTATTAATCCCTTACGTAACAAATCATATTAAACAGTGAATATGCGTTTACGCAATGGACGTGTATTTATACAGATTGCATGGATAGGGTCGTTAAGCACCGTAGTGATTAGAAAACACACAAAAAAACAAGTGGAGCACGTACAAATCTATATAAATAGAGGTAACACTATTTCGGGTCATGACAATAAATGCTCCTTGCAAGTCCCGATCGCAGTTTTAGCCTGAGTTTTTGAGTTATATAAAATATCGAACCTCAATGACTCAACTTAACTTTAAAAATACGGCTGGATTGCAAGGAATAACATGTCTGTAAAAAAACTTTCATCAGGGCTAAATGCGCTGACCAGGATCCCTCACTATTTCAAATTTTAGCAAAGAAATGAAGTACAAACAGTTAATATTGAATACAGTAGAGATAACTTGTCTTATTAGTAATCGCTCAGTTCCTAATAGTTCGTCCATTCATTGCTTTATATGTAACCAGCAACATAATGCTAAAAACACATAATACGTTGCCCGATGGTAATAAAGAGAGGATCCTAATTATTACAAAAAGAAAATAGAAACAGTAGCCTTTCAGAATCAACAAGCAAACTCGGTTACTGTGTCACCTAGTCAGCGGTCAAGGTTAGTCAAAAAACTGCCGAAGTGTTCAAAGCATAGCAAATTCCACACAATAAGCGACTCTAGCAGAGTGGGGAAAAGCGATGTTGGTTCATACCAATATCTTTTTGAATTAAAAAGATTTTTCCTATGAAACACACGACCGTATAAGTAATCAGAGCAGGTTTTCGTTTTAATTTAATACATTAAGTTATAATAAATACTGGTGGATTAAGCCCAACTGTACGCGCCGTAAAAATTAGAATATCTTGTTTTATTTCTTTAGTACACGTAACATCTTGTATTTTACGGACTCACCGTCTGTTGTTCGAACTTCCCTAATGAGAAGTCCGGATAAGCGAGCGCTTACAGATACCTCTATAGTTATAAAAAACATGATCTGTATGTAGTGTAATTGTAAGATCCATCTAGGGGTATACAAAATATTATCTTACATCCTGAAAAATAAGGCGTGTTTATCAAAGGAAAAATCCTATAAACCTTCAAACATAGTAAAATCCGTTTGAACAAAAATGAGACAGTTAATCAAATAATAACTTATATAAAGGAACTATACATTTGTCTCATAAATCGTAACATTGTTCAAATGACCCAACAGAATTCTCCCACAACCGCAGTCGTACTTTGCACGCAAAATCTCGAGAAGCATGCACCCTCGAATGTCTTAGTGCGTGTAAAAAGACTTTGCTGGGAAATGGAAATTTTAATCCTTCCCGACACTCTGAATATAACGATTCCGCGAACAAAGCCCTAAAAGTATACATATCGTGGATACGGAAGTTATAAATATCGCATTTTTTATTGTTGCTAATTTTTAATCACGCCCAACCAGTCGTGGATGAATCTCTCTGATAATCTATCTAAAGTAATATCCGTAAAGTCATTCAAGCAGAGGTTGATTCAGCAGAATTTTTTATCTTCTACCTGAATACCAGGAAGTTTCTCCACTGGCGAGTGATCTCTGGAGAAAAACGGATGTCATTGAAAACAAAACACGGTCTAAGGACAAACATAAAGCTATTTACGTACCTTCGCTATAGATTCTGCAATGGAAAAAAAAAAAAAAAAAAAAAAAAAAAAAAAAAAAAAAAAAAAATTTAAAAATAGAGATAAAATGACGAAGTTGAAAACTGTTTAGTAATAGGAGTCATTAAGGAAAATCAAAATAAGCCCACCATATAATTTTTCCCTCAAATGTCAATGCCATAAAAGACGGAACTTGGCGTATCTGCGTAGATTACTGTCGCTTTAAACAATGGAAACGACTTCCGATAGTTCCAGTGCGAGGTAAAACGACGACATTTCTTAATCTCTGTTAGGTTAGAATCAAATTTTTTTTTTTTCACCAACTTGGACGTACTTAAATGGCTTTTTACCAGATACCATTACCCTAAGTGATTGTACCTCATACACCGTTTTCTCAGCACACCCAGGGGAACATTATCAATTTTTACGTATGCCCTCCGGCTTACGTTGCGACCCCAAACATTACAAATATAGGGTTTGGTTGGAGACTTTTAGGGGATAACCTACATGGCCTATATGGATGATTCTTTGGTAATCTTTTCCTAATACCATTAGAAAGTACATTCAACATAAAGTAGAGCTAGTGCCTACCCCAGAGACCAAAGACAAATAATCTCAGAGTTAAAAGTATCATAAATGTGAGTTTTTTAAAATCCGAACATGTTTATCTAGGTTTTATGTGTCTGGTCAAGGTCTTAAAAAGTAGTCCATGGTTAAGGTTGTCGGCTATTATTCATAACGTTTGCCGGTACTTATTAACGTCAAAACAAGGGGGACTACAGCACTTTGCGCTTGTAGTCGGGTATTACCAATCGTATGCAAAATATGTAACTCTTCAATCATGACAGCTCCTTTAACAGATCTTACGAAGAAAGAGCGTAGATTGATTGATTAGGTCTAAAAAAGCATCAACAGGCGTTCGATATCTTCAAAACGCGGCTAATGCAGCTTACCTAACTTTTTTAAAAATCCCCTGATTTAAAATAAAGGAATTTTTTTTTATTGCAACCAGGACGCCTCAGACCAAGGGGTAATAAGAAGGATAACTGCTTCAGCAATATGATAAATACAGTTCTTTCCTATAGCTTTTATTCACGTAAACTAAATCCCTCTGAAAGTAAATATGCAGTAATAAGCAAGGAAGGGCCTAGGTCATCTTTAGATTTAATCAACTAGTACATTTTAAAGTTCATAATCTATGGCTATCCTTGATAAACGTCCTTACCGAACATGAGGTCCTTTACCGAGTTTTTCAAAGGGCTTTCAATCACAGTACAAAAGGAAACTCGGTTGACAAATGATCATTCAGGTCTTTGGGAGCCAAGATTAACGATATTCTACCTGGGAAAGCAAAATATCATAGCTGACGCCATTATCCCGCAAAATCCCGCCCCACATACCGCAAAGAACCCATTTTAATTAGACTAAAAAAATATAGAAACATTCCGTACCTAGTTGGTTAAAAACCGTATTCTAAACAAGAAAATTCCATTAACCCAAGAGTCGCGAGCATTGAATATCTGGGTTGGAGCGCAGAACTGGTTACAAACCTGAACAAAGCAAGAGTCAAACAGACATAACACCAAAACAATAAAAACACTTCCCCCCCGAAATACGGAAACAGGGTCAGTGGTAAGCCAAAAAACAAATAAATAAACACTTTTGAGCAGAAACCCCTAAAGCAAAAAGTAAACATTTGAAAACGTAGTGGTATCAGAAAATAATGTAATCAAATGTAATATTATATGTAGGTCTGTGACGAGGAAAAGAAAACCCGCAAGAACACAGCAGATGGACAATGACCAGGTAGTAGTAAATAATCTTTTTCATACCAATCGTCATAAAACTGGTTGCAACATTGCCATCATCCAGGGTTTCGTACTATGGTTCACAGAAAAGCCAAAATCACTAGTTTTACTGGCCATACAATGCTTACAGATATAAAAAGCACAAATAAAACTAATTGTAACCCACGTGTCATGGCAAAAACAAGGGATACACTAAGACACCTGGTCAAGTTTAACAGGGAGGCCTTATCTGTGACCAAATCAATCCTTGAAAGAATGATACTTCGAATTATTAACAGAATTACGAGTCTGACAGAGGGAATAAACACTTCTTATGTTGTAAAGTTTCCTTGACAACGTTAATAGAAAATAATAGCATAAAAAACCAAACACCGCCAATTTGATGTGCGTTAGGAATCTTTATGGAGTGCTAAATCAGTGTTAAAATAGGAATTCAAAAACATGATAATCTGACTCGGGTGGGTGTAAATCAATTAATAATCTCCTTAACACGTTTGTGTGAATTCCTTTCCATTAAGAAAAACCAATAATATATTTTATCACCCAGAGTCAAATCGGTTTGGTAGAATAACGGATAAATTAAAAAATAGGAAGTGTAATTTTGTCTTACGAGTTACAACTCGTGATATACCGAACCTGGATTATAGCGGACGATTCTCGCGGTTTTAAATACCTTTATCATTTATATCTTGTATTCTATAGAATTGATGCCGCAAGTTAGCCTTATACGGCGTACGCCGCTAGAAACACTTTTCCCACATATTCAAGCCAACCATTTAATTTATCTAAATAGTATAAAAAAAGTAAAAAAATTATTAAATAAATAAATATAAAAAAATAAGATAAATATGGATACAAGTGGATTCAATATAATACACTCCGTAAGAAGTCGGCAAAAGGGTTACAAAATTATAAAAAAATAAAAAAGGAATCACGATAAAATCAAAAACTAAGCAAAACGTAACCATAGATAATTTAAATATCTAAATAATATATGGCGTAAAGATTTGAACTCTAACTTAAGCGCTTAGTAATGACAAATAAGCTAAAAAGTTCAAAAACATTATCCAAAAAGCCTTACTGACATATTGGCTGTCCCCGGTACCCGGTAATTTATTTTCGGTAGTCAATAAAAAAAAAAAAAAATAAAAAATAAATAAAAATAAAAATTAATAATAAATAAATAAAATAAATAAAATAAAATAAAATAAAGAGATTTTTAAAGTCAGGAAGTTCTAGAAAAGTGAAAATGTTTATCATATGGAAAATCCTCCATATGAATTCTTAATACAGGGCTGAACTAATATATATAGAATTTGCTATGGAAACCTTTTTGCCATTAGTTTCAATAAGGAAATTTATTTAATTTAACAAATAATCAATGCCAGTTTTCCAACATGAAACTAATATATTGTTCAATTTTGGTACTGTTTTTTTTTCAGGACATTCTTTATCAATTGTGGGTCGAGTATTAAAAGGACAATAAAATTATCCCTAAAGTCGTATGTATTACAGCAAGCTAAACGTGAACCTTCTTAAGCTGGCTGAGCAGCCAATCTTCCTGCCAAGTGACGGACGTCATCATTGCCGTATCAGCATTTGTTCCTTTTTAAACCTCAATAATCTGCGTTACACAGGCTTCATCTGTGGTTCGTCTCGGCGCTTGCAAAAGCAGATTGAACTGGATAAAGGAACTGCTTAGCCCGAAACTTCCATGGGCAAGGCAGGAAGAATGTCTATCCGTTATATGCGCAATGCAACTTCTAGCTAAAGGAACTTGCAATCAATTTTAAAAATTAATGAACAAAATAAGCAAATAGAATTTCTATAACAACAAAATGAATTAATTTTTTTTTTTCTGAACCTCAATAGACATTTCAGAAGTATCAAAGAATATGTCATATATGAAATATTTACTTGCAACCATTAGCCTATTGACAATTCAAGTAAAACGATTCATGGGAAAAATGTCACATTTTCTGAAAAACCCAAAGTTTATTGGGAGATTAGTTTACAATAATAGGGGTTTTTTTCGTTGCATACCGTCCTACCCTATTTAATAAAGTTTTTTAAAATTAACCTCAGAGGATGACGCTGCGAAGAAAATTGAATTGAATATGAAACTTTTGTTAGGGCACGTTGGTTGGATTCAGATTTTTATCACAAACTTAATTTCCAGTTAGCATAGAGAAATTACAGAATCATGGTTAATTCTTCTTCTCTTGACTCTTATGTTGCCTGGCAATCTTACAAATAGCTCCGTTTACCCTTCTCTTGTTGGTTAGTAATCTTACTACCCAGTAATTATCGAATTTCTTTGGGATTCGTATTGAATATTCTGTTTATTTTTTATAATTATGGTATCTTTTACAGTTCCTCATAGACCTGGAATAGGTTCACTCATTGTTAATGCCCTATGGATAAAAAGTTGCGTAACCAGCGGACCTTTGGAATTCCAAAAAATATCAGCGAATTCATGTGGGTTGAAGTTAGGTTCTAAAATGGGCTCTCTTCCCACTCCCCACCTGGTATTTGGAGGTCGTGCTGAATTTAACCTTGCCTTGTGACAAGTATAATTTCCACTTGCAAGGCTGATTAATGGAAAACCTTGATTCAAAGTATTCCTGCAGTACGAGAGTTTAATCACATCGCAAACTTCAAAAAATCGTTCGTCGCAGCGGGACGACGGTCAGTCGAGTAAACAACCGCCTACAATGTGAAAGGAATAATGCCACCATCATGGGACTTCTTTTCGGACCGACACTGTATCTCGTCGTTTAATCTCGTTTTAATGCGGAAACGCTCCGGCGGGCTGTCAGGAAATCGACTACAGAAAGGGGACCATACTTCCGACAATTACGACCCGAAGGATATTCAACTCTACTTTGGCTGGGCGAAGGACTCGTGCCTTTTGGGGGGGAGGGGGTTTTTTTTTTGTTTTTTTTATTTCATCGCGGAAACGTAATCGTGTAGCTTAGGATGCAGAGAAAATAAGTATGAGTCGCAAAATAGAACGTTTGGACCCGCCCAGGCAAATTTTCCCTTTGTTTTAACCATTGAAAAAGGCCGCGTTCATTGGCTATAGGTTGGTTATTGTTCTGGAAACTGTGTAAATGGACGAAAACAGTGTTCGAACGCTAGTTTAAAAGGTGAAGTAGTAAATAACCTCGGTCCATGTATCCTATATATACTAAAGTCATCATGTATCCTATATATAAATGATCATAAACTATCAGAATCGAAACTATATTGTTTGCGGTGTACGCACTAGGAATCTAATATAAATAAAGGATCCATAAAATAACAGAACTCGAAATAATAATTTTTTGCGGTGTACTCAATAGGAATCTCGTTATATAAATGATCATAAATAACTGAATCTTAAATATATCTTTGCGTGTTAACGCAATAGGAAAGCTATTTGTAAAGTGCACATTAATATAATCATAATTATATGGAATCCACTATACTATAGTATAAAACAAATCAGGTAGCCTTAATCAATCTGTTTTTACCTTTTTTCTTACCCAATATCTGCCGTTAGTTATAATTGAGTTAGTTATTATTGGCTAACCTTGAATCAGATAATGTAAACAGTTAGCATTAAAAATAATAACGGAATCAATCAGCTAAAAACATTAATAATTTTATCAATTCATTATATGAAACTTTTTTTATCAGGGTTTAAAATATGATTTTTATCATGTTAATCTTCATTTCTAGCAATTATCAGAGTACATTATGTCTTGCTTGTTTAGCATATGTATCGTAATGAGCTTAAGTGGGAAAAAAACTGGATTCAAGTTATTTTTATATATCATGTGATCACTATTATTATTTACCAATATCATTGTTTTAGAGTTTATTACTTGAATCAATTCATGTAACACCATGAATTTTATTTACTTATTAATATATATTATCACATAGGTGTCTGTAATCACAATCCCTATAACGTTCAAATGCAACAAGTCAAGTTGAGTAATATGTTCAGTGGTTGGTTTTGGTAGCTGACCGAGCTGATTGTAAGTGTTTACCATAATAAAAAATATGGAATGTTAGTCCCATATATATAAAAGTCTAAAACTAAAGGAGGTCAACCAGATTGCTTGCAGGAATGGTGATCTGAACTAGAGACGCTAAAAGAATGACGTATACAATAAGTATGCTAGGCTAAGAAATAACCATGCCGTCCACCTTGTAGTCATTCAATTGTTTATAAACACATTAGGTCCAAGCTCCCACTGCTTGAGACAACTACCGCCTAACGTGATCTGCTAGGCGTGTCTCATTCGATTGTGTGTTCGTATGAAACAACTATGTCATTTGGATTGTATGTTCAATATGTTCGAAACTACTGTCTGTTCCTTCATAACTTGTAACAGGGATAAGGTAGACAGGCAGAACAGAGTTAGCCTTATCGTCAATTGAGAAGACCCTTGCTACCTCTTTCTTACCTAAGCTTATCATGTAGAGGAATAGGATTAGCCATTATCATTAGGCAAGAAGCGCTCAAGCTATCGTTATTAGAACGACTTGTTACAAATCATATCTGATTTCAGGCATGTAAAACTTCAGAAGAAATTATAATCTATTTTTTATACTTAGATGTTTTCTACAAGAACCTCCACCGAACCATGAGTTTAAACACATCGTCGTAAAGATAATACCGACTTCGTAAGGTGATTCTACAAAACCCCAAGACCACTACCATTGAAGAATGGCAAGTGCAAAATACCAACCGAGTTAGCGTATAGATTATCGCTAGATCTAACATTACCTCAATAGGGCGCCTTATCATACAAGGCACAAGCCCTAAACCTAAATATATACTTGTGACTTTTAATATTATGTATTCAGTCCAATATTATAATATATATATATAGATATATATATATATAAATAATATATATAATATTATGTATATGTATATATATATATATATATCTATATATATATATATATATAATATATATATATATATATATTAATATATAATATCTATCTCTTGTTTCGCTATTTTTCCGTAAAATAAGGAGAGGTACTTTCTATACGGTGTAGCCAATGTCAGAGGATGATTTTATAAACTGGAATATATATATAATAATATATATCATATTATATATACTATATATTATATTTATATATAATATATATAATAAAATCAAATCCATCCCTGACATGGTGCTAACAAAGTATTAGAAAGTAACTTTCCTATTACGCTGCGAAAAACAAGAAGATAGTAATAATATATATATATTTCTTATTAAAATATATTAAATATATATATATAATATAATATATATATATTAATATATACATACATGAATTAGATGAAAGGCGATTCATCCTCCCGTCCAATCTCACCTCCATCTCTCTCCTAGGCGCCCGCGCCGAATCAAAACAAATTCCTCAAAATGCTTCGGCGCTTGTGTGGGAAGACCACCACAGGGCGCCCACCACCCCGCTTATTGCTGCCCTGCCTAACTATTGATGAAGGACGTGGACGATTTTGCATAGGCTTATTGCGGCTAAGTTTTTTCGAGGGACCGGTTGTCAATAGAATGAGTAGTTTTTCTGAAAATAAATAATTTTCTTTTGCGTTTTCGTTGTATTGATTCATATTAGCTGGAGATTGGATGATGGATAATTCGTACTTACAGTTGGTGTAACAGGAATGCCTTTAAAAGCAAATACGAGGTTTGGGGTGCATCATAAATTTATTAGCAGCATAGTAAGTTGTTTTGATAATTGTTATAGGCAAAATATGTATGTAATATATATATAATCTAATTATATATAATATATAATAATATATCTAATATATATAATATCTATATATATATATACATTATAATATATATATATTATATATAATATATAATATATATATATATAATATATATATATATATTATATATAATATATATTATATTAAATAGATAAAATTATATATATATATAATAAATATATAGATATAATATCTATTATATATATGTGTTGTGCTATATATAATACTATTATATCTATTAAAATAAGATATATATATATATTATAATAATATATTATCTATATATAATATAATAGATAAATATATAATACATATATATATACATTGAATAGAATGGCTTTTTTCACTGTTAAACCAGCTTTTTTGAAATGCTTTATATTTTGTTTAATTATTTCTTACTTCATTGTTTCAGGTTACTAATGGACACAAATAATGGGGTTCTTCCATTTACCCTCCAAGTTTTATTTTTCATCGACAGCTGTTTCCGCAACCTATACGTATTGAACGTTATCAAGCGTAACTGATACAAAATATGTTGTTGTTTAAGATTAAGCTGGCCTTGGTCCAGCCACGGGCTCTTTTGTGACGTCATGAGGGACGGCAAAGGTAGTACAATTGCCCAGGATACCTAGTTTTAAGTATTTAAAAAACAAGACTATAGTGGAAACATGAAATAAGACCAAATAATTAAATATGTTTAACAGAAGAAAATTCGAAATAGATAAAAAGTTGAAAGTAAGTTTTATTATAACACATTATACATAAATATATATTAATTGCAAACCATATGTTAATTCACTGAACTGTCAGTGTGCGCTCATAGTCTGGCGTTGGTGGTTTTGGTTTTGTTCACGCGGTTGAAGGGCTGCTCCATACCACGAGGGCAAGGGATCTGTCTGCCATCACTTTGGATGTTAAGGTGGGGGCGTTGGCATGGCGATGCTTGACTGATTCTGATATCAAATAAACGCTTTAGGTTGCCTTTTCCTGGTTGTATTATTTGGGTTGGTTGTGAGAAGTTCTTGTGTAAGGATGGTTTTTAGTTGTGGGTATCCACAAAGTTGCTGATGAATGGCTCTTTGATTGGTTTCTTGGGTGGGCCTTGCATGGCGACGTTTGAGTGTAGGGGTGGTTGGTTGTGTCGATATAGCATTTTTCTGGGGGGAACTGGCATTGCTCGTCAAACACAGGAGAAACTTGTACTACATATCAGATTAAAACCTCTCTCCTCGTCGATGGGGGCCGTACTATTTTTCATTACCAATGAGGCGTAAGGTTTGGTTTCCAGTAAATTTTCTTACTGTTATTTGTTGTTATATGGCGCTCGGGGGGGGTGGTTTCTCTTCGCAGTCTACCAAGGATGGCGTTTCCTTCATCTTCGTGGTGTTTTTCTTGTATGGTATCTGATGGTATATCACTATTTCGTTTGTCTTTGTTTCTTGTGCGTTGGTCCCTCGGGGTCCGGGGTTATGGAAAGCCTTCCTAATCTCTTTTTGACACTTGCTGGTATCATTTGTCATCTGGGTAGCCGTTATTGTGAGCAGCTGTTGAAACTTCTGTTGATTTTCTTCGTTAGGTCGCTTTCCACGTCGAACAGTGGTTTGTTATGGCGCGTTTTATGTATGCATTTACCACAGATCCGTTTGCTCATGCATCAGGCATTCTCCTCTAGCATTTTAAGGCATCTCCCAAGCGTCTGTCTTTTTAGTGTATACGGTGGTATTGTATTTGTTGTTCCTTTTGGGCTCACAAGTACGTCCAAGAAAGGGAGCATCTTCTCATCAACTTCTTTCTTACGGTAAAATTTAATCTGTAGGAATTTCGCTTCGAGTTTTATTGCTAAGTTCGTTCTATGTCATGTCCGCCCATTTGTTGGATAAGATAAAGAATCATCAAATATATCTCCCAATAGATTTCGGGTTTTGGGTGTTCCTTTCCAAAATGTGACCTCCTTCGTTGTGTGTGCCATGTATGCGTTTTGACCAAAAAGAATCCCCCAAGGGGGGTGGAACCCATTGCTACGGCCGTACCTTTTGCCGATATATTTCGCCCCTTCTATGTGAGAGGAAGGAATGGGGCTTCCTTTGTACATGCTTCCAGCATCTTTCTTTTATGAGTTTTTCGGGTATCGGTAATGCTTGGCTTCTCAGAGGCGGTATATCTTGTCCTATGATGATTTGTATTGTTCATCCACTGTTACGTTAGTAAATAAACTTTATTCAACGTCCAGGGATGCTATGTCTTTGTCGGGTGCGGTGTCTTGCAGTAGGTCGATGAAATTCCCGTCCCCGATGATTTTAGCGGAGAACGTTGAAGGGAATGTACGGCGTTATAATTTCGTTCAATTTCTTAGCCACTTTATTAACATTGGGGGTGGGATGTTCATTTGGGGACTTATAATGGGCCGTAGTGGTTTCCCTATTTGTGGATCTTGACTGCTGCCAGTAGCAGTATCCGAGTGCAAAAGTCCCTCCGTGGATTTTTGGATTTTGGAAAGCTTGTACTGTTCTCTGTTCTTTGTTCGCTTTTTTCTGTTAGTTCTCATCATTTCTTTTGAGGTCAAATTTGTTGGGCGGTCTTTTTTAAGTGGCTGAAACCTTATTATTATCACCTTAGTATATTATCCATTTTGGTGGTAGTACTCAATCTCTATTCATTATGGACGTAACACTGACGGGATTTAAACTCCTTTGCTATTATTATGGGTTTCGTTTTCTCTCAGTTCTTTTGCCGCTTTCTTTTAAGCTGGTGGACTGACCTATGCGACCTAAAGTAGTTACCACGTGTTTGCTATTGGCCTCACCACAGTAAATTCAGCGATGCACTCTTGTTGTTAAGTTCGATTTTGCGTTCTTCCCCCCCTTTCAGTCGCCAGTAGTTTATCGAATTAATACTTCTGTATTAATCCTCTTAGATTCATGGGTGTGGTTTATTCGTGTTAATGAATGACGAAAATTATAAGTGCCGTACATTCCCGTCAAACGTTTTCGCTTAAAAATCATCTGACGGTGGAATTCAAAAGCCTTCCCCCCCCCCCCCCCCCTCCGCTTCGTGGGAACACCACCACAGGCGCCCACACCCGCTATTTGCGCTCTGCCTTCCTCCTCCTATTGGATGGAGGACCGAGGAAGATATTGCATAGGCAATGCGTATATTTTTTCGAGGGGACGGGTTGTCAATAGAATGGAGTAGTTTTCTTTTAAAATAATAATATTTTTGTGCGTTTTTGTTGTCAATTACAATATTAGCTGGAGATTGGATAGGAATTAATTCGTTACAACCAGTTGTGTAAAAGGAATGCGTTAAAAAAAATGCGACGGTTCGAATGCATCATAATGGGATTTAGCCAGGCAAATTATTTAGTTGTTTTGATATTTGGTACAGGCCAAAATGTGGAATGTAGTTATCTATTATATATATACTATATATATGTAATATATATATAGATATAATATATATATATATATATATATATATCAATAGATATTAGACATATATTATATATATCTATATATAATATATTATAATATATAATATTATATAAGTATATAAATATAATATATTATTATATATATGTATTAAATAAATATATTGTAATAAATAAAGATATAATATCTAGTATATAATAATATTTATAGATATATATAATAATATATATGAATATTAGTATATATATATTATAAAACCTTCTTTGTTTGACCTAAAAAGGTTATCATTTAAAACTGTTGCAAGGAAATCAATAGGGAAACGATTAATTACTATATCTCCTGCGCACGCGCACACTCACACATAGCGGAAAGAGAGAGAGAGAGAGAGATAGAGAGCAGGAGTGAGAGAGGAGAGAGAGAGAGAGAGAGCAGACATGAAGGAGCAGTAAATGAGAGGGAGAGAGGCGTAGAGAGGTGTGAGATCTATAAGGTAAGATTGGAGAAATATGAAAGGATCAGGAAATGATGAGAGAGACGAGAGAGAGAGAGAGATGAGAGAGAGAGAGAACACAAACAAGGGAATTCGCCCGATACGGGTGGGAGATAATTATCGCCCTCCGTCTGAAAAGTTAAAGTTTGCGACCGAACCGTTGGGTACATATAGTCAAATTTCAAAAGCAAATTCTTAATCCATCCTATGTCTTTCTAATAACTAATAATTTAAAGGGAAATTGGAGGAGAGTTTTCGAAACGGAAAGCAGGAATCCTTGTTCACGAGTTTTATGCCGCTCGCTACTTTCTCTGGTCTGGTGGTGGAACTTTCAGTTCAGCTTTGTTTCATTTGGGTGAATTGAAACTGGACGTGTGAATTTACTTTTCTCCTGGGCGGTATATAATATATATATATAAACCCCGTATACACGCATAGATTGGTTTCTATCTCAAGAAATTACTAAGCCCAAATCCAAGTACAGTAAGTCTCTTAATAATCAAAA
>NC_061101.1:8273945-8278945 GCF_015104395.2 Macrobrachium nipponense | reverse complement strand
CGGCTTAATTCTAATGACATACTACAAAATTTGCGAATAGAGGATAACATTAAAAACCTAATAATTCTCACTGCTGAAGATATAGTCACACACATTCTACAGGAAAGGTATGGCAGAGAGAGAGAGAGAGAGAGAGAGAGAGAGAGAGAGAGAGAGAGAGAGAGAGAGTGTAGCAAGCAAGCTTTCACGGAAGTTCAAAGCTAACTGGGCTTACCCATGGGCACTCACGAAAGCCATCTATTTTCTTTTTAAGGGTTGCCAAAAAGGGAACCATCTGCTCTTTCCAAGGCTCTGGTCGTGAATTGTCAGTAGACTCGTTCAGCTGTAGGGTAAAAATGTTACTGTAAATTCTTTTTAATAGTATCTATCTGTAATAATATAAACGTTTTTCTTTTGCAGCTAAAATGTACTCAGAATTATTGCTTATTACTGACAAAAATGTTCATTTACCGACTCATGAATCTGGGGGTCTCATTCTTCAATACAAACATTTGCTGACAGACCCACGAACACAGAACTCTCAATATCATACGTTAGGAAATAACTAAAGTGACTCTCATTGCAGAATCCTATAACGAGGCATCAAACGCTTTGCTCGCTAACCATGAATATGTACTAATGGAGTCATTAATCTTGACATGTTCGTTTCACTGGGCTGATGTCGAGTGATTTTTTTATCAAGATATGTCTGCCCAATTTTATCTTTAATCACTGGATTTGTAAAAACTCCCCTCACCATTCGCCCCCCCTATCACTTTCAACCCTACAAACAGTCTAATCTCCTAGTATGGTAAATGTTAGTTGAACGAGTTATATATATCCATGTATGTATAAATATATATATATATATATATATATATATATATATATATATATATATATATATATATATATATATAGATATATATATATATATTAAGTCTAAGAATCGTTTACCACTATGATTGAGATCTCTGAAATAAGCTTTCATTTGATGAAGTTTCCACGTTTCTACTATAAACGATCTCGGAATATCTTTAATTACAAAAAAAAATATAAGATATTAAGCAAGCAATTATGTAGAAAGAAACTGGAATAATAAAATGGATAGAATCAACATTATTTTTAGTGATAATAAAGAAATAGGAGTTATTCAGGAAGCAATTAACCATATATAAGGGATATTTCGAATCCTACAATAGAAGAATGAATGCCATATTTTTTTAAGTAGGAATAATTGAACAAACAAATCAGTTCCCACTCAGCAACGGTTTTCGAAACCGTTCCATGTGTCCTAATTACCGGTAATTGAACAATTCGATTAAAAACTCCGCTTGTTTCTCGTCCTGCTGAGTGAATTAGCATATATATGATATGATCAATTGAACAGCCTACCCCTACCCTACTCTCTACTTACCTCCCCCATAAAAAAAAAAAAAACTCATGACAGCAGCGGCTAATTACTGCTGTTGAAAAAATCATTAACCAAAAAAACATTAGATTACAAATTTCCATTCCACAACATGTATTTTTTTTAAATTTTATCTATTTTAGCTCAGATTGATGTTTAGTAGTATCGACAGGCCTGTGATTCAATTTGGCGATGAAGGGCAATAACAGTTGGCGCTGTTTCTGAAGAGCTCAGTTTTCTGAACTTGAAAATGGTAAAGAATTTAATTTTTTTTCAGTTCTTAAGGAAATGGTAGAGGATAAAACTAATAGAAACGATTACTTTTATAGTGATATATATATATATATATATATATATAATATATATATATATATTATATATATATATATATATATAATATATATATATATATAAATCATATATATATATATATATATATATAATTATATAATATATATATGTAGTGTGTGTGTGTGTGTGTGTGTTTGTTTGTGTGTGTAGGCGTATGTATGTATGTGTGCGTATACACACATACATCCATCAGCAAACTTCAAAACTATTCTTGTGAAAGCCTGGCACATCACAGGTATAAAACAGTTACTGTTTTTTTTTTTTTTTTTTAAATGAAATATCGGAACCAGCTGGAATGTGAACTCCGAAAAAGGCTGCAC
Source organism: Macrobrachium nipponense (assembly GCF_015104395.2). Lineage (NCBI taxonomy): Eukaryota > Metazoa > Arthropoda > Malacostraca > Decapoda > Palaemonidae > Macrobrachium > Macrobrachium nipponense. The sequence goes on along the minus strand of NC_061101.1, from coordinate 8,276,884 downwards.
CTCAGATGGCAACAGGCTAGGTAATATCCGTTCGGGTTTTATAATGAATTTCCAGCTCTACTATCAGGGAAATAAATAAATAACATTGTCCTCGTGTAATTAAAAAATAGAACAGTAAAGGTTCCAATTTAATCAATGAAATATCACAGAAGATAATCACAGTGCCTACAAAACTGTATTTAGAGAAGAAAATGGAATTCACTTACAACTTACAACCTTTACGGAAATGTAACTGATTAGAAATTATATAATAAGGAAAAATGAGCATTATTTGGAATTAGAAAATGCTGAGGAAAATAATATATTAGACTTATCGTTTATCGAAGCAGTTAAGGGAGTCATGATTGAAATAATTCTGAGAGATTGAGTGACTGGATACATATACGATTATGATGTGCTTGACTCCATATGTATGAAAGTATGATTATGATAAAATAATTATGGGAATTAACATAATGTCGCTTTAAACATAATTAAAACTATAGGGTATGGCAGAGCCTCAGTTAATAGTACGTAGGTGTCATACGAATGAATATGTGTATATATATGTATGTATATATATATATATATATATATATATATTATATATATATATATATATATATATCATATATACAGACACATATATACATACATACATATATATATATATATATATATATATATATATATATATAATATATATAGGGATATGAATAATTTGATCACCAAGTATATAAAATGGGATGCTATGTATAAATAAAGGTTTTTTGCCACGAAGGGAAAAATGAAAAGCGAGATAGCCGAGTATTTTATTTTCGGTCCTGTTCAGACCCTTTACTAAGGCAAACTGATTTTACAGAGGAAAAACCTAGTCAAAAGAAGGCTTAATATCCAAAACTGACACTACAAGATTAGCAATAAGGGCTATTTCACTCTACAGAAACGAGGAAACGCCTGAGGGTAGCCATACCTTGGAGGATACACGCAGTAAACAAGTTATTCTTCCAGAAAACAGTACATTTTGAAAAACAATTAAGCATGTACAATTTAATATCATGAAATTTACAAAAGTTTTCCCAAAAAATTATTATTAATGAAAATACGAAAGAAAATATAAATATATATATATATATATATATATATATATATATATATATATATATATATATATATATATATATATATATATATATATATATATCGAGCAAGAGAAGAGGGAGAGAGAATATCAAACCAGAGAAAGAGAGAGAGAGAGAGAGAGAGAGAGAGAGAGAGAGAGAGAGAGAGAGAGAGAGAGAGAAATAATAACTATATACATTTGGGACTAATTTATTAGTAGTTCATTTATTTTAAGGTCCTTCATAAACATCTTACAAATATATGAGTCCAAATGGTACATTCCCAGACTAAGATTTAGATTGTTTTTATTAGTGATTTGTATAATTGCCGATTCCAGTAAATTTCTTGAAACATAACCATTAGATCTAGCAATTACCGAGGTATCACCCCGATTAATACAATAAGATTTTTCACTCAGATGGATATAATCAGTGCATTTGAAGTCTGGGGCTGGCCTACTGAATACATATGCTGCTTAATACGTACACATAAATTTGTACTTGACTGACCAACGTAAAACGATGGGCAATCCTTACATGGAATTTTATAAATGGCCCAGCTTTTTCTAACATTTATTTGCCATCTAGAGGAACAGTTGCTGGACAACAGTTACGGTCCCCTCTCTTTCCTGCCTTTATTTTACAAACGATACGTAGACGACACTGTCTTATTTTTAAAAAATAAAGAGCAAGCCGATCAGTTTCTTGAATACACCAATCTAGCTCATCCCAACATTAAGTTCACGATTGATTACGAAGAAAACAGTAAACTTGCATTTTTGGATATACTTGTGTCCCGTAACGAGCAGGGGTTCATACTTCTATTTTTAGGAAGCACACATTTACTGGCTCAGTTAAAATTTTTATAGCATTTGTCAGTTTAATTTTAAACTAAACTCCTTAGGTACTCTCTTCCACAGGGCCTATACTTTATCCTCCACTTGGTTTGGTTACCACCAAGAAATCTCATTTCTCCAGAAGTATTCTTTAGAAAATTGCTACCCACCAAAGCTCTTTTATAAAACAATTGCATAATTTTCTTAACCGTAAGTTTGTTCCTGTTTTTAATATTCCTACTGTACCCAAGTTGGCATTTTACTTCAGTATTCCTTTTATTCATGATAAGTCCTTTTATGTTCAGTTAAATGACCCTATTCACCGACACCTTCTGGCAGTTAACAATAGAGTTATACCTAAGAACCCGTAAACCATTGCTTCTCTTTTTAAACATAAAGACAAACTAAGCTCCTTGATGACTTCCAATGTCGTTTATTTATATACTTGCCCCAAATGTAATTTGGGGAAATATGTGGGAGCTTCTCGTCGCCTACTAAAAGTCAGAATTGATTGTCATCGGGGAGTTAGTTACAGAACAGTCAATAAATTAACTAATCCTGAATTTTCTAATGTACGTGATCATGCCGAAAAATGTAAACAACATATTGAGTATAAACATTTTAAAATTCTCTCCAGAGCCACCTCACCTCATCAATTAGCAATAACTGAATCTTTATATATTAAGAAGCTTGTTCCTTCTTTAAACAATCAAACTACCTCCACAACACTACCTGTCTTGAGTGTGCCCCTGTCTCTGTGTTTGACGTCATTGGTTCCCCTCCTGAAAGGAAGCGGTCTGTTTCTTTCATTCTGTCTGTTAAATATGAGTTTTTTTAATTTTTTAACTTTTAAAATTTTAATTTTTTTTTATTTGTAAATTTCTTAATTCTTAACTCTTTGTAATATCTTTATATATTATAATTGCGATTTTCAGCTTTGAAAATGAGGCTGTGTCCTCGAAACGTCTCATAACCATATAATAAACGGACAATTACTAGTGCA
>NC_061101.1:8265434-8273445 GCF_015104395.2 Macrobrachium nipponense | reverse complement strand
GAACTTGAACTTAGAGACTATAACACTCCACAAGAATCTCTTTCGAAATCCTTGCCAATGGATCATTAGTTCCTTTATAAAAAAAAATAATAAAAAAATTCTCCTTGGTAATTCTCATCAGCAGCGTCAACATCAGTATTCAATCAAAGGAAATGCCTTTTTTTCTGAGCTATTCAGCTTAATTAACGACGTCTTATTAATCAAATGCAATTTTTTCATCGATCAAAATTTGAGAAAATCACGCAGTTTTTATGTTGTGCTTAGTTTTGCTTATCATATCTGCAGCTTGGAAAGGAGATTCCTAGAAAGCGGTACACTGCTTTAGATTGAGACATGGGTTTCATGTGGACTGTTATACACACACAGACCGCACACACACGCACACACATATATATCTAGGTGTTACATAAGCAGAATGTTATTCCATATATAAAAACTAAAAAAAAAAAAAAACTATGATTAATTAAAACCAGTGACCCAAGAGGTCAACCAGTTTGCTTGCAGGAATGTGATCAGACCAGATACGATAAAGTAGGCTAAGATGACGTGTTGTAATCAGTCAGTGTCTAGTTGCCGTCACCTGTGGTTATTCATTTGTTTTGTAAACTTTAGTCCAAGCTTCCTGCTTGAGACAACACAGTGACCTATAGCTCAAGCGGCCTACGTGACTTGTAATCTATGTCATTTGTGTGTATGTTCATATGTTCAGAAGTGATCAAGCCATCATCATTAGAAGACCTGTACATTTTCATCATGTAATCTCAGAAGAATAGATGTATTTTCGTACGCAGTGTTTTCTACTAGAAACCTCACATCAGAAAGAGATTGAATGAACTTAGAAATTATCATCATGATTTTGAACACATCTCCGTCATCATAACCAAAGAAGATATTGACTTCGTAAGTTATCATCATCAAACCCCAAGACACTCCAATGAGTATGGAAGTCATAACCAACCGACTTAGCGTAAATTATCGCAAGTCTGACATAACCTCACACGGGCGCCTTATTATACAAAAGCAACAGCCCTAATATATATATATATATATATATATTATATATATATATATATATATATATATATATATATATATATCAAACTACAAATGTCCTTTAATATCTAATTCGCTCTACCTCGGAATTAATATATTTTCATATATTGCTTAACCGAGGGGGAATTTATTAAGCAATACTAGACTTGGCGATCGACAGGCACGAACCAGCGACCTCTCAATTCCAGGACTGGCAGTGATACCTTAAATCACCCCGACACCGCAAGAGATATAAGTTCATGCCGCCTCCTACTTGTCGGGGTGGTTTAAGGCAATGACGTGAATAATAATCAATCCAAATATAGACCTCATAATGGGAGTCTGAATAAAACACGAAAACACATGTACACACACATAGTAGATATATATATATAAACCACCTATGTATATATATAATTATAATATATATATACATATATATATATATATATATATATATATATATATATATATATATATATATATATATATATATATATATATATATATACTATTCATATATATATATATATATATATATATATATATATATATATATATATATATATATAAAACTATTCATATATAAATACTTAGTTACTTTCCTGTCTTGCCGAAAAAATAAAAAAAACGATACTAAAAAATATAAAAAAATCACAGCCAAAACTATACCCAGTCCAGAAAAACGCCACCTCTATCATTTTGCATTTGTACTCTACTGGGCCCATCCCGTCAAGCCTACGGAGGATGTGGTGGGTGGGGGGTTGTTGAAGGGGAAGGGTGGGGTTTGGTGGTGGGGGGGGGAAGGAGGTGTTTAAGGGGCTTGGTCAGGGATTAAAGGGAGGAGGAAGAAGAAGGGAGGGGGAGGGGAAAGGGGGAGAGGGTGGGAGGGGGTATAGTGGGATTTTGGAAGGGTCTGGGATTTCTGCCCATGTCTTTTCGTTCGATGTTCCAGTTGCTCTCCTGCTGTCCAGGATCTATCCAGCAAAAGGAAGAGAAATGCGTTTGGAAAAAGCCTCAGACATTCGGGGAGGATTTTCCTGTGATCTGTGTCTGAGTACGTGTACATGTGTGTGTGTGTGTGTGTACATATTTACATACATACACATGCATATATATATATGTATATATATATATCATATATATATATATATATATATATATATATATTATATATATATATATATTTATATATATATATATATATATATTATATATATATATATATGTATATATATATATATATATATATATATATATATATATATATATATATATATATATATATATATATATATATATATATATATATATGGATATGTGAAGCGCTGCTATCAACCAACATACAAACAGGGTGCTGAAGGAGACGTCATGTACTAGTAATTGTCCGTTTATTATATGGGTATGATGACGTTTCGAGGACACAGCCTCATTTTCAAAGCTGAAAAACGCAATTATAATATATAAAGATATTACAAAGAGTTAAGAATTAAGAAATTTACAAATAAAAAAAATATTAAAATTTTAAAAGTTAAAAAATTAAAAAAACTAATATTTAACAGACAGAATGAAAGAAACAGAACCGCTTTCCTTTCAGGAGGGAACCAATGACGTCAAAACACAGAGACAGGGGCACACTCAAGACAGGTACAGTGTTGTGGAGGTAGTTTGATTGTTTAAAGAAGGAACAAGCTTCTTAATATATAAAGATTCAGTTATTGCTAATTGATGAGGTGAGGTGGCTCTGGAGAGAATTTTAAAATGTTTATACTCAATATGTTGTTTACATTTTTCGGCATGATCACGTACATTAGAAAATTCAGGATTAGTTAATTTATTGACTGTTCTGTAACTAACTCCCGATGACAATCAATTCTGACTTTTAGTAGGCGACGAGAAGCTCCCACATATTTCCCCAAATTACATTGGGCAAGTATATAAATAGAAGACATTGGAAGTCATCAAGGAGCTTAGTTTGTCTTTTAGTTTAAAAAAGAGAAGCAATGGTTTAACGGTTCTTAGGTATAACTCTATTGTTAACTGCCAGAAGGTGTCGGTGAATAGGGTCATTTAACTGAACATAAAAGGGCTTATCATGAATAAAAGGAATACTGAAGTAAAATGCCAACTTGGGTACAGTAGGAATATTAAAAACAGGAACAAACTTACGGTTAAGAAAATTATGCAATTGTTTTATAAAAGAGCTTTGGTGGGTAGCAATTTTCTAAAGAATACTTCTGGAGAAATGAGATTCTTGGTGGTAACCACCAAGTGGAGGATAAAGTATAGGCCCTGTGGAAGAGAGTACCTAAGGAGTTTAGTTTAAAATTAAACCGACAAATGCTATAAAATTTTTAACTGAGCCAGTAAATGTGTGCTTCCTAAAAATAAAAGTATGAACCCCTGCTCGTTACGGGACACAAGTATATCCAAAAATTGCAAGTTTACTGTTTTTCTTCGTAATCAATCGTGAACTTAATGTTGGGATGAGCTAGATTGGTGTATTCAAGAAACTGATCGGCTTGCTCTTTATTTTTTAAAAATAAGACAGTGTCGTCTACGTATCGTTTGTAAAATAAAGGCAGGAAAGAGAGGGACCGTAAACTGTTGTCCAGCAACTGTTCCTCTAGATGGCAAATAAATGTTAGAAAAAGCTGGGCCATTTATAAAATTCCATGTAAGGATTGCCCATCGTTTTACGTTGGTCAGTCAAGTACAAATTTATGTGTACGTATTAAGCAGCATATGTATTCAGTTAGAACAGCCCAGACTTCAAATGCACTGATTATATCCATCTGAGTGAAAAATCTTATTGTATTAATCGGGGTGATACCTCGGTATTGCTAGATCTAATGGTTATGTTTCAAGAAATTTACTGAATCGGCATTATACAAATCAACTAATAAAAACAATCTAAATCTTAGTCTGGGAATGTACCATTTGGACTCATATATTTGTAAGATGTTTATGAAGGACCTTAAAATAAATTAACTACTATAAATTAGTCCCAAATGTATATAGTTATTATTTCTCTCTCTCTCTCTCTCTCTCTCTCGTCTCTCTCTCTCGCTCTCTCTCTCTCTCTCTCTCTCTCTCTCTCTCTCTCTGGTTCGATATTCTCTCTCCCTCTTTCTCTTGCTCGATATATATATATATATATATATATATATATATATATATATATATATATATATATATATATATATATATATTTATATTTCTTTCGTATTTTCATTAATAATAATTTTTTGGGAAAACTTTTGTAAATTTCATGATATTAAATTGTACATGCTTAATTGTTTTTTCAAATGTACTGTTTTCTGGAAGAATAACTTGTTTACTGCGTGTATCCTCCAAGGTATGGCTACCCTCAGGCGTTTCCTCGTTTCTGTAGAGTGAAATCGCCCTTATTGCTAATCTTGTAGTGTCAGTTTGGATATTAAGCCTTCTTTTGACTAGGTTTTCCTCTGTAAAATCAGTTTGCCTTAGTAAAGGGTCTGAACAGGACGAAAAATACTCGGCTATCTCGCTTTTTCATTTTTCCTTCGTGGCAAAAAACCTTTATTTATACATAGCATCACATTTTATATACTTGGTGATCAAATTATTCTATATATATATATATATATATATATATCTATATATATATATATATATATATATATATATATATATATATTTATATATATATATATGTATGTATGTATGTATATATGTGGTCTGTATATATGATATATATATATATATATATATATATATAATATATATATATATATATATATATATATATATATATATATATATATATATATATATACATACATATATATACACATATATTCATTCGTATGACACCTACGTACTATTACTGAGGCTCTGCCATACCCTATAGTTTTAATTATGTTTAAAGCGACATTATGTTAATTCCCATAATTATTTTTATCATAATCATACTTTCAATACATATGGAGTCAAGCACATCATAATCGTATATGTATCCAGTCACTCAATCTCTCAGAATTATTTCAATCATGACTCTCTTAACTGCTTCGATAAAACGATAAGTCAATATATTATTTTCCTCAGCATTTTATAATTCCAAATAATGCTCATTTTTCCTTATTATATAATTTCTAATTAGTTACATTTCCCTAAAGGATGTTGTAAGTGAATTCCATTTTCTTCTCTAAATACAGTTTTGTAGGCACTGTGATTATCTTCTGTGATATTTCATTGATTAAATTGGAAACATTATTGTTCTATTTTTTAATTACACGAGGACAATGTTATTTATTTCCTGTGATAGTAGAGCTGGAAATTCATTATAAAACCCGAACGGATATTCCTAGCCTGTTGCCATCTGAGGTGCAGCATTTTTCGGAGTTCACATTCCAGCTGGTTCCGATATATTTCATTAACTGTTTTATACCTGTGATGTGCCAGGCTTTCACAAGAATAGTTTTGAAGTTGCTGATGGATGTATGTGTGTATACGCACACATACATACATACGCCTACACACACACAAACACACACACACACACACACACACATATATATATATATGAAGAAGCCAGGTACTATGTCGTACCTCTAAGTAAATGGGGATACAATCCACAATGAAGTAAACTTTCTCTTGTAATTTGAAATATATAGTTCTTGTAAAGGACACTTTAGTGAACAAGACCACAGTTGATGGTCGAAAGCTCTAATCCTTTACAAGAACTATATATTTCAAATTACAAGAGAAATTTACTTCATTGTGGATTGTATCCCATATATATATATATATATATATATATATATATATATATATATATATATATATATATATATATATATATATATATATATATATATATATATATATATATATATATATATATATATAATAATATGTATATATATATATATATATATATATATATATATATATATATATATATATATATATATATATATATATATCTCACTATAAAAGTAATCGTTTCTATTAGTTTTATCCTCTACCCATTTTCCTTAAGAACTAAAAAGGAATTAAATTCTTTTACCATTTTGTTTTCAAAGTTCAGAAAGCTGAACTCTGCAGAAACAGCGCCAAACTGTTATTGCCCTTCATCGCCAAATTGAATCACAGGCCTGTCGATACTACTAAACATCATCTGAGCTAAAAATTAGATAAAATTAAAAAAAAAAATACATGTTGTGGAATGGAAATTTGTAATCTAATGTTTTTTTGGTTAATGATTTTTTCAACAGCAGTAATTAGCCGCTGCTGTCATGAGTTTTTATGGGGGAGGTAGGTAGAGAGTAGGGTAGGGGTAGGCTGTTCAATTGATCATATCATATATATGCTAATTCACTCAGCAGGACGAGAAACAAGCGGAGTTTTTAATCGAATTGTTTAATTACCGTTAATTAGGACACGTGGAACGGTTTCGAAAACCGTTGCTGAGTGGGAACTGATTTGTTTGTTCAATTATTCCTACTTAAAAAAATTATGGCATTCATTCTTCTATTGTAGGATTCGAAATATCCCTTATATATGGTTAATTGCTTCCTGAATAACTCCTATTTCTTTATTATCACTAAAAATAATGTTGATTCTTCTATCCATTTTATTATTCGCCAGTTTCTTCTACATAATTGCTTGCTTGATATCTTATATTTTTTTTTGTAATTAAGATATTCCGAGATTGTTTATAGTAGAAACGTGAAACTTCATCAAATGAAAGCTTATTTTCAGAGATCTCAATCATAGTGGTAACGATTCTTAGACTATATATATATATATATATATATATATATATATATATATATATATATATATATATATATATTTATACATACATGGATATATATAACTCGTTCAACATTTACCCTACTAGGAGTTTAGACTGTTTGTAGGTTGAAAGTGATATGGGGGGGGGGGGGGGGGGGGCAGGGGTTTGTGAGGGGGTGTTTTTACAAATCCGGTGATTAAAGATAAAATTGGGCAGACATATCTTGATAAAAAAATCACTCGACATCAGCCCTGTGAAACGAACATGTCAAGATTAATGACTCCATTAGTACATATTCATGGTTAGCGAGCAAAGCGTTTGATGCCTCGTTATAGGATTCTGCAATGAGAGTCACTTTAGTTATTTCCTAACGTACGATATTGAGAGTTCTGTGTTCGTGAGTCTGTCAGCAAACGTTTGTATTGAAGAATGAGACCCCCAGATTCGTGAGTCGGTAAATGAACATTTTGTCAGTAATAAGCAATAATTCTGAGTACATTTTAGCTGCAAAAGAAAAACGTTTATATTATTATTATTGACTATTTTCTGTTTCGAAAATCATTTCAAAAATCTCCTAAAAATAAAAATAAAAAAGGAATTGAATGTAACTAAAAAAAGAGTTTTAAGACAATGAATGTACCAATAAACTTTAAAAAATGATTTCTGCTGAAATGTAATATTTTTGGGACAAAGCAAATATTAGTGACTACTTTTTCTGTTACAAAATTAATTTCAAAAATCGCCTAAAAATATGAAATTGAATGTAACTAAAAAAAAATTTTAAGACAATGAATGTACAAAAACAAAACTTTAAAATAAAAAAAAATATTTCAATAAAATGCAATATTTTTGGGAGTTGTCCCTCTTTTTCATGACGTTTTTTGTTTCGAAAACCATTCCAAAATCTCCTAAAAATAGGACCAAAAAGCAACTTGAATTCAAATGAAATGAAATTTGGGAATCAAGTCACTCGAAGTTTCTAAAGACCCAGCTGAAAGTATGATAATATCAGAGAGTTAATCACGTATATGAGGGATTACCGGATACATAATATTAAAAAGAATTTACAGTAACATTTTTACCCTACAGCTGAACGAGTCTACTGACAATTCACGACCAGAGCCTTGGAAAGAGCAGATGGTTCCCTTTTTGGAAACCCTTAAAAAGAAAATAGATGGCTTTCGTGAGTGCCCATCT
>NC_061101.1:8257934-8260434 GCF_015104395.2 Macrobrachium nipponense | reverse complement strand
TAATATATGGGAGATATATATTTTTGGCCATTTTTGATATTTGCCAATAATGGTGATGAGAGCTATGTTTAGTTCAATTATTTGCAGCCATCTTTGTTGCAAATGGAGACACATATTTGGAGATTATGGGGCAATATTTGTGAGTGTGTGAGTTAGTTGCCTTGAGTGCACATTTTTTGGAGATATATATTTTTTGGAGCCTTGTTTTGTTCCACATGGAGTTATTGGGGAAATAGAGGTAAATATTTTGTATTTGCCGAAATAGAGGTGATTATTCTCTATTCCTGGAGTGGTGTCTTTTTTTTATTGACATGTGGCTATTGGAGAAATAAGAGAGAATAATATGGGTTGGTTATTAACCAAATGGAGGAAATATTTTTATAACCGGAGTGGTGTTATTATTAATATGGTGTCTCATAATGGAGTTGGAATTAATCTTTGGCGGGTGACCCTGCCCTTTTTTTTTTTTTTGTGGTTATGGGAGTTTTTTTTTTCGAGACAAGAGGAGATTTCTGTGGTTCTTTCTCTTTTTTGGTTTCGTGACTATTTAGAGGCTAGTGTCATTACTACATTACGAGTCCTATGGAGATGTGTGTGCATTTTTTATGTTCACAAGTGTGTTATTCTTGGAGAAATATAATTTGGGGAAAAGTCATGTTGAGAGAATAAGTCTTCGAGACAAATTTTTGAACACATTAGTCATATCCTGGAGTTAATTCTGTGAAATGTGTCAGTTAGACCTTTTTTTCTAGAGAATCATGAGTTTTCAAACTTGTGTGTCTGACTAACAATTCTTATGCTGATGTTAGAGCATGCGTCCGCAGGCGAGTTTTTCTGCTGACAGCGATGTGATGAGCCGTGTGCTGATTCTTTTCCTCTGATGGTGACAGATCAGAATTTTTGCAATATCTGGAAATGTTGACAATAGCATTTCACGAAAGCGCATGTGAGAGTTTGCTTTCTGGCAAATTCCGTAGCTTTACATGGAGCATTTCTTGGGAAAACGTGTTATGCATATTATCATGTATTATGTATTTTGTGATTGGGGAATCTACTTGTGATTATCCTTTTTTTTTTATTGTTTTTCTTCCTTTTCCTGTGAGAGATATAATTTCGGGGGATTGAGTCTTAAGTAACATTTTTTTTTGGACGGAGATTTGATTTTACCGGGAGATGTAATTTTTCGGGGGTTGCTGCTTACGTAAATGGGAGTTTGACATTAAGTCTCATTGTGATTAATTATTGAGCAGTAAAGGGGTTTTTGCTGTTAAAAGTTGGAGATTTTTACTGATTTTGTGGGTTGTTTAAATATCAGAACTTGAGAGAACATTTTTTGGGTCTGGGTGTTACGAGATTCTTTTTTTTTCCTTGGGCTCATTGCGATTTTTGTCTTTTCTTTTTTTTTCCTTGGGCTCATTGCGATTTTTGTCTTTTCTTTTTTTTCTTGTGAGCACATTCGAGTTTGAAATGTGAGTGCAGAAGTCCGTGGAGTTGCTGTGATTTCTGAGTTGTGTGTGTGCTGATGTGTGAGTTTGGAGAATTGAGTTGGAGAACTTGATGGTTTTTTTTTTTTTTCTTTGAGAGTTGTGATAATGACTTATGATTTAGTAGTCATATTAAGGGGAGTTAATTGGGAGACGTTCAGTTAGTATTTCTGACCTTTTGAGATCATTGTTTGATAGAAGTAGTATGTCTGGGTAATTTTCTAGATTGACCAGTGACTTGACTGACATACTAACACCAAAGTCGTTCCCCGACACCAGCAAGACGTCCACCAGCCGTCGAAGAGAGGTTGCTGCCATGTTGCCCAGGGTGATTACAAGTATTTCCATGATGGTGATCGCGACGAGAATTCTACAGCGTGTTTTTTTGGGGGGATCTACAGAAGCCGTGAGAAGTCTTCTACGATGAAGGAGGCATTCCGTCTTCCTACAGTTAGCTACAGTCTACTGTCTGTTCAGCTACTTGCAGACAAGCGAAGAGGGATATTCAAGAATCCTAATGCAGAAAATATGAGAGAAAATGCGTCTTGTGTTATTGGGAGATAAAGCGTGATAAGACTTTATTTTATAATGCCAGAGACGTGCAGTTTTACTTATATTTTATTTTAAGCGGCCAGTGTTTTGTGTTATAAGCAATTTTGCTAGGCGGGAGCTAGCATTTCTTGTGCGAGGCCGAGCTATCTGTAAGGCCTAGGGTTTTTGATAATAATATATTGTCCATGTGTTCCCTGTGACCACCTATGGAATGTGGAGAACAGTGGTAGAGGTAACGACCCGAGAGAGGCTGATCAATGAGTTTCTAGGGGTGCGTGAGATAAAAAGTGCTTAGTTCGAAAAGTCAATGTACGACAGTTTATGAACTCTTCTCAAAGTGCCTTTGTGAAACTAGATGCAGCCAGAACCGTGAGGCGCTATCAAACTGTGTGTTCGTATGTGCGTGTGTGCCTCTTCCCTTTAATAGGTTCATACCCAAGCCTATGGGAGGGATTTTGATAGAG
>NC_061101.1:8245434-8250434 GCF_015104395.2 Macrobrachium nipponense | reverse complement strand
CGTGGGGTTGCCAGTTAGCTATTTTATTCCAATATTGTCATCTATTTATCTGATAATACGTATCAGTGATTAACTGTATAAGCGCACAAAGTTTCCCCAGTGAATGATTAATGTTTAGTTCAGTAATTGTTTATTAATAGAAAAAAAAAAGAATTCCCCAAAGAAACATCTGCGGCTTCCAAAGTGTGATATGAAGTGTTCACCATAGAGTGGCAGCAGGAACCGTGGTGGCATAAGCATTGGCCTAATATTTGTAAATTAACTTTATACTTTTTTAGCGTTATATCGAAAGTTATTAAGATTTCTTTTGATAAAGCACAGAGAAGTTTAGCATCTGATTAAATGAAATATAAATAAGACAAGTTAGTGTAAAAAATAAAAAAAACGAAATCCAAGTTATGTGCTGACGTTTGGTTACATGGTTAGGCCTATTTCAAGAATCAAGGAAATATATTTTTCCAGCTTGTTAGTTGATAATTTCATGGAATTTCTCTATTGTGCAAATTTTTGCATGCGGAATTGCGTTCAGGGTCGCACCAAACAAGTATTTTCGTAGGTTTCCACCTTTTTTTTTTCAGTGCATAAGTGAGACTATTCTTGTCCATACGATCCGGAGTGTGAATATGCTTGGCGAGCATTATTTTAATTCGAGTATCCCCTGTTATGCTCTCTCTCTCTCTCTCTCTCTCTCTCTCTCTCTCTCTCTCTCAGGACGTTTTTATCTATCAGGAATAACCAGAGGCCTGTTTTAAGAATCGAGCACTAGGCCTATTGGTCATGCTCGGGTGCTTCTCTCTCTCTCTCTCTCTCTCTCTCTCTCTCTCTCTCTCTCTCTCTCTCTCTATATATATATATATATATATATATATATATATATATATATATATATATATATATATATATATATATATATATATATATATATATATATATATATATATATATATATATATATATATATATATATATATATATATATATACAACATACAATACATATAATACATATACATATATATATATATATATATATATATATATATATATATATATATATATCCCAAAAAACTCATAAATTTCTGTTATGCAATAATACTTGACTGGATCGATCTGATTACTGGTTGTCAGTGGAAATATGAATTTGGGTGATATCACTCCCTTATGATACGCCCACTTACGCAAATTCAGTTTTAAATTTCACGGTTGGGATATGATTCGAAGATTTGAAGTAAAAGGTTGAAGTGAAAAAGGTAGAGTAGTATTGTGGGTAGAGGTAGAGGTAGAGGGGGGGAAGGGGCCGGGTGGTTTGGGGTCTGTCGTCTCCTACTCAACCAGATGGTGATTTTACGGGTGTTCTGGTTGCTTGCGACCGACTTTCTTATATTTTTATATAGCGAGTCTGTTTCCCAGGTGCAAGGACAGGTCCTGGTGTCGGTCCTGAAGGTTCTATCTTTGCCTAAATAACAGAGTGTGGCTCTGCATTGTAAGCCTTGCAATGACCGGAACTAGGCCTAGTCACCTGAAGGTAGCAGCAGAGGTTAGAGCCATTCTCGAAGATGGTGTTTTATGCTCGGTCCTAGAGGCAAGAATCAGAACTACCAACCACCCCTAACTTCTAATTGAATCTAGGTGCATTTCATGGTTGATTATGTTTAATGTCGCGGAGATTTTCCCTTCACATTCTATTGATACTTGCATGGTTTTTATGCATCTTCGCTAAAATAATTGATAATACACTATAATATTAAATATTTGTTTCACATTGCTCAAAAATATACATTGGTAATGTTGGTAATCCTTTGTTGAACGAGAATTTCATATTGTTTCGTTTCTATAGTTTGAAGTATTTGCTATACTTTGAAATAATTACTATTACCGTAATTTGTTCTTATGATTGTTATAAAATATCATAGATTTGATATTTGTGCATCATATGTTAGCTTTATTTTGCTTGATAGAGCTTTCACTGTAGAAAAAAAATATATTTTTTCAGCTACGAGAGGTAGTTGCCAGTTAGTGAATTTCGAACGAAATTCTCTGACATTTGTCGCTTCAGTTTTGGAACTTACTGTACAATGTATCACGACGACAAATATACTCATTTTTCTTCATGAACGGGGATATTATTGTATCATTGTAAGCGGTGAATGCAATTATTTTTAGCTTTTACAAACTCATGTTTGTATTCCAAAGCGTTTAATGTAAGCTGACGTTAATGGCAGCCAATGTTGCTAAGGCTAAGGTAGGTTGAGCAAATCTAGTTGCATCCGCAAGAGCGTTTTCTATGATGTGGAGGAGCCCTAGAACTTCGAGCGGGCAAGCGCAAGTCACTGGGTACTGGCTTAAGTAACGGATTTCACACTTTGATTACTTTGACGTTGACATGGATCGAATGCTAGTTGCTGTTTACAAAGCTACCGTCTTTAAACATAAATCTTTATCAGGCTCTAAAGTAGCATGTCTTTGCTCAAAGATTTTCTGGCTATATGCTCCCATTACAAAGCAGTTCGTAGTAGCCTACAGAACCTACACGACTGCATTTCTTTGCTGCGGGGCTGAAAGATCTCCCAACACATCAGCATTATTTGCATGATATAAAACTTTAATTGCCTGTGCAATACATATTGAGTTATTTGTGGTAATACCTATTTTTACTTAACACAGCTTTTTTCGGGAATGATTTGTGGATGAAACCCGATTTTCAAAAGTACAGAATTATATCAAGATACCAAGAATGACCGCAGCCTGTGTCTAAATTTTCCACGTCTTTTTACAATCTTTAAATGTTATGGCAACTGTCGAATAAAATCAAGATTAGGGTATGAATTTCTTAGAGAATTGACTTAAATATTATGATCCTTCAAATTTTATCTTGCATAGTGCAGCACGATCTTGACATTCATATCACCCCGTTTCCCAGGCATCTCTGTGCACCGACTCACCGCTCTCACTTCTTCCTTTCCCCGTCACAAGTCCGTCACCAATACATATAATTTCTCTCTCTCTCTCTCTCTCTCTCTCTCTCTCTCCTCTCTCTCTCTCTCTCTCACTTCTAAAACATACTTTAAAAATATATATTACCACTCAATCTCCCAAAGAAAATATAATGAAATTAAGTAGATTAAATAGGCCTAAGCTTTCACGTAAGCAGATTTTCTCTCTCTCTCTCTCTCTCTCTCTCTCTCTCTCTCTCTCTCTCTTTTAAAACACACTTGAAAAAATATTATCACTAATCTTTTCAAAGTAAATATAGTGAATTAAGTATCTCTACATATAGGCCTATGCTTGTGCGCTCTCTCTCTCTCTCTCTCTCTCTCTCTCTCTCTCTCTCTCTCTCTCACTTTTAAAACACATTTGAAAAATATTATCACTCAATCTTTCAAAGTAAATATAATGAATTAAGTATTCTATAGATAGGCCTATATGCTTTTACTCTCACTCCTCTCTCTCTCTCTCTCTCTCTCTCTCTCTCTCTCTCTCTCTCTCTCTCTCTCTTTTGAAACATTTGAAAAAATATTGTCACTCTTCAGAATCTTTATGGTGTGAAGTTAATGGAAATCTAGAAAGCTGCAAATGCTATGATTTTGAAGCTCCGCCCCCTTTCTAGAGTTGCCAGGTGTGGCACTATTGAACACTATATGTCCGAAGATTTAAAAAAACTGTATCTTAACATTCCTTGCCGAGTGTACATTCCACAATTCCACATCGGAAGACACTTACTCGATAGAAAAACCTATAAACAGCATTTCTCTCTTCGAATGCTATTGTAATGTGATATATACGTATTACCCGAAGAGAAATATTGGCTTTATTTTACTACTATTATTTCAATTTTCATTTTTTATTCCGCGAATCTATCTTCGTTACTCGTATTTCCATGCAGGTGCGCCGATTAGAGAATCCAATCTGCGAAAATTTATTTATATAACTCCTTGAGAGAGAGAGAGAGAGAGAGAGAGAGAGAGAGAGAGAGAGAGAGAGAGAGAGAGAGAGAGACTCCCTAGCCAACTTTGTGAAGTTAAGGAAACTAATCATAAATTCTTGCCGATGATTTTAAGAAGTTGGATGAACTTCCTATTCCTAGTACTACGTAGTTAGGCTATCGGCCACCTTCAGTTACCCAGGAACTGAGTGAGTGTTGTGCAATTTTTCCCGTTAATTACTTCGCTAAATGGTACGTTTGGCCAGCTTATAATTCCAGAATAGGACACGGGAATTCTTCAGGAGAATGGATGGAAAAAAACATTTGAGAAGGGTAAGGTGAGTGAAAATGAATTCTATGTAAGCATTATTTTGATCTCGTCGGATGCACTTTGGATATGTCGACATGTCTTCTATTTTCACTGTATTATTCTCGCACCTAAGCACAGTACCCATTTCAGTTTTGAAATCAGATTACCATTTGTCTTAAATATGTCACACGATATAAAAAAAAATCTACTTCGTTTTAAAAATGCTTTGGACGTTTGTAGGTCTATATGACTACAGGTTGCTGCTTGTATCTGGGAACGTCTTTTTAAACATTATTTGTACGATGTATATAAGGATATTTGCTGTATTTTTTCATTCATTAAGTAGATAGGCCTTTAACATACAGTCTATGCCGTTAATGTTTAGGTTTTGTACACGTTAAAGCAGAGTTCGTGTTGTTTAACAGAATACGTCATACCGAACAGCCACACTTATTGAAAGTAGCTATTTCAGGACTACGTAAACAAACCATAGAGAATAGCTTCTGTTATTCGATTCAAAGTAGAAATTAGTCGTATTTTTTCATGCGTAACAATTGCTCATTTAATTCGTTTTTATCAAATGAAATATCTCAGTGATTGGTGATAGACTGCTCGTCTCCTAACATGCTGTGAGTCTGAGACGTGAACATTCTATAAAAAAAAAAAACGCAATTTAACATCGAATACGAACAAATAACCTCTCGTGATGCCGATTCGTGATGCCGAGGAAAAAATGTAGGAAACTTAACAATATAGAGACAAGAATCTT
>NC_061101.1:8219852-8227352 GCF_015104395.2 Macrobrachium nipponense | reverse complement strand
TTACCCTACTAGGAGTTTGGACTGTTTATAGGTTGAAAGTGATATTGGGGGGGACCCCCTATGGTGGGGGGTGTTTTTACAAATCCGGTGATTAAAGATAAAATTGGGCAGACATATCTTGATAAAAAAATCACTCGACATCAGCCCAGTGAAACGAACATGTCAAGATTAATGACTCCATTAGTACATATTCATGGTTAGCGAGCAAAGCGTTTGATGATCGCCCGATTATAGGATTCTGCAATGAGACTCACTTTAGTTATTTCCTAACGTATGATATTGAGAGTTCTGTGTTCGTGGGTCTGTCAGCAAACGTTTGTATTGAAGAATGAGACCCAATGTTTCGTGAGTTAGTAAATGAACGTTTGATCAGTAATAAGAAAAAATTCTGAGTGCATTTTAGCTGCAAAAGAAAAACGTTTTTATCAATATTAGTGACTATTTTGCTTCGAAAATCATTTCAAAAATCGCCTAAAAATAAAAAAATTAATGTAACTAAAAAAAATTTTTAAGACGATTAATGTACCCTAAAAAAATTAAAAAAATATTTCAATTGAAATGCAATATTTTTGGGGCAAAACTAATATTAGTGATTATTTTTTGTTTCAAAAACATTTCAAACATCGCCTAAAATTAAGGAATTGAATGTAAAAAAAATAGTTCTAAGACAATTAATGTACCAAAAAGAAGCTTAAAAAAATATTTCAATTGAAATACAATATTATTGGGAGTTTCGCCCTCTTTTTTATTACATTTTGTTTTGTTTCAGGGCACATTTCAAAATCGCCTAAAAATAGGACCAAAAAGCAACTTGAATTCAAATGAATTGAAATTTTGCGAATCAAGTCACTCGATGTTTCTAAAGACCCAGCTGAAAGTATGATAATATCAGAGAGTGAATCACGTATATGAGTGATTACCAGATATATACTATCAAAAAGAATTTACAGTAACATTTTTACCCTACAGCTGAACGAATCTACTGACAATTCACGACCAGAGCCTTGGAAAGAGCAGATGGCTCCCTTTTTGGAAACCCTTAAAAAGAAAATAGATGGCATTTCGTGAGTGCCCATCCTGTAAGAAGCCCTTTAGCTTAAGCTTTGACCTACTTCCGTAAAAGCTTTGCTTGTTATCATCTCTCTCTCTCTCTCTCTCTCTCTCTCTCTCTCTCTCTCTCTCTCTCTCTCTCTCTCTCTCTCTCTCTTTGCCATACCTTTTCTTCCTGTAGAACGTGGGTTAAAGTACTATATCTTCAGTAGTGAGATTTATTGACTTTTAATATTATCCTCTATTCGCAGTTTTTGTAGTATGTCGTTAGAATTAAGCCGATAAACTAAGGAGCTTCAACACTAATGTGATTTTATTACAATCTGTTTCAAGCTGAAATTGAAAATTATGGGAAAGGTGCCTTAATAATGTTATAATCACTACGTATCAAATAACACCTCAAGCTTCTTTATTTTGTGTAATCAGAGTCATTTCAGTAATTATATTTTACTTGGGAATACTTACAAACCCCCTATATATATATATATACATATATATATATATATATGTATATATATATATATATATATATATATATATATATATATATATATATATATATATATATATATATATATATATATATATATATATATATATATATATATATATATATATATATATATATATATATATATATATATATATATATATATATATATATATATATATATATATATATATATATATATACATATACAAATACATAACGACTCTAAATTTCGGCATACGAATAATGTTATAATCACTACGTATCAAATAACACCTCAAGCCTTCTTTATTTTGTGTAATCAGAGTCATTTCAGTAATTATATTTTACTTGGGAATACTTACAAACTCCCTATATATATATATGTATATATATATATATATATATATATATATATATATATATATATATATATATATATATATATATATATATATATATACTATATATATATATATATATATACAAATACATAACGACTCTAAATTTCGGCATACGAACGAGACGAGGTGGCAGAGAGACCATTATTACCAATAAAGCAAATCCACAAAAACCAACCAATAACGGAAAAAAACGAGAGAAAAGGGGCAAAAAATCTATGGTCAGAAAAAAAGAGGAACAAAAGAGGGCAAAAAAAAAAAAAAAAAAAACTACATGTGCTGAAGAGGGAGCAGTAGAAAACTGAGAGCCGGTGTCGTGTATCAAAGATACCAAAACTAAAGGGTTAGGAAGATAAGAGTAGGGATTCATGGGGAATAAACAGATAGATAGATAGAGAGAGAGAGAGAGAGATATGATTGATCTCCCCACCCATATATATATATATATATATATATATATAAATATATATATATATATATATTATATATATATCTTATCTTATTGCTATTTAACCTTCCTCGAAGTCTTGCTCACGATTATGATGCATATTTCACATGGAAATTTGTTCCCTCCAATTGTGATATAATTTATCTGCCTGTTCTCTTCGAAGAGTTGTTTAGATATATATATATATATATATATATATATATATATATATATATATATATATATATATATATATATATATATATATATATATAACTATAAATATATATATACATATATATATATATATATATATATATATATATATATATATATATATATATATATATATGCTTAAAAATCACAGAGATGCACGTGACTTCATAAATAAGAGAATTCCACAGGAAAATGATAGTCAGAAAACCCAAGCGCTTCGTCTTTACTCAGACATTGTCTGAGTAAAGACTAAAGCACTTGGATTTCTGACTATCATTTTTCCTGTGGAATTAGCTATATATATATATATATATATATATATATATATATATATATATATATATATATATATATTATATATACATATATAATATATATATATATATATATATATATACTTAAAAAATCACAGTAGATGTACGTGACTTCATAAATAAGCGAATTCCACAGGAAAATGATAGTCAGAAACCCAAGCGCTTTCGTCTTTACTCAGACTTGTCTGAGTAAAGACTAAAGCACTTGGATTTCTGACTATCATTTTCCGTGGGAATTAGCTTATATATATATATATATATATATATATATATATATATATATATATATATATATATATATATATATATATATATATATATATAGAATAATATATATATATATATATATATATATATATATATATATATATATATATATATATATATATATATATATATATATATATATATTCAAAAGAACCCACTCAATATAAATAGTTACCAGTCTCCGCTACGCTGCATGATATTTGCGCTACAAATTCATGATTATATCCCGTCAGAAATTGAATTTTCCGATATAGCCTGAATTCGATATATGGCTCAAAAAATCCTCGACAATTTACGAGGAAAACGAGCGTAAAAAGTAGAAAAAAAATTGCGACTCTTTATTGATATCAATATAATTTCATTTTTTTTTTTTACATATTTTTCATTTAAATGCTATGCAGGAATATTGACGATTTTTGCAAATGATTTTGGAGTTATACTCAACGAGATTTTGTTATGTAAAAACTAAGTATATATTATAATGCTCAACATTTAAATGGAAAAAAATCCATCTTTTCAGGGTAATACGGCAAACGTATTATTTCACAAAAAGCAAATAATAATTAATATTCTTATGTAATTGGACATCACGTTAATTCCCATAAGAATATTAAGTGAATATGAAATCATGCTTTATTCCCAATCAAATAATGGGCATAAAAGTGAAATCGTAAGGTAATTCGTTAGTTTTATATTGAAATAAAATGCAAGTCCTGTTGAAAAGGATTGCTGCATCGGCTCCATTAATTTTGTATAGAGTCTTCTCTATTTTCCTTATTAAGTAATTCTCAATGTTGCTGAAACTGACAAGCAACGTGCCAAAGGGGATCGTCAAATCCGGTGTAGTCATATTGAATTATCTTTATTACTGCTATATACATATATTACTACTACAAGTTTCTCTCTCTCTCTCTCTCTCTCTCTCTCTCTCTCTCTCTCTCTCTCTGACGTTTCGCCCAGATCTGCCAGGGCATGGTCACAGCGATGGTTGCTGGAAGACTGAATCTTGGTGGTTGTTTGTTGTTTTTGATTAAGCTGACCTTGTGTCAGCACGGGCTCTTGCTCACAGAGCAGCCCGTAATCTTGGTGGTGAGTCCTTCTCTATATATCATGGTCGTGCGGGCGCTCACGGATGCTCCTGCAGGACCCGGAGGGTGCTCGACTTTTCATTGGCTGGCGGCCAGGCATCGGAAACTCACGAGGCTCGTTGACCTTCTCAGGTGTGTTGCATCACCTGGAGCCGGGTTTTCATTGGCTGCGACCGTGGTGACGTAACTCCTGGTATTTCTTCCAACCTCTTCAATATTGGTCCCGTCCTGGGCGCTGATGTTATCGTGGGGGGGTGTTCACTGGGCCTTCCTTACACAGGTGGGCAGCAGGAAATGTTCCTGTGTCGTATTTAGGAGGGATTTTTGCTCAAGAATGAATAACGCCTCAAGGAGGCGTAGGTGTCGCTGATCGGGGTCTCTTCCAA
The DNA here is from genome assembly GCF_015104395.2 of Macrobrachium nipponense. Taxonomy (NCBI): domain Eukaryota; kingdom Metazoa; phylum Arthropoda; class Malacostraca; order Decapoda; family Palaemonidae; genus Macrobrachium; species Macrobrachium nipponense. The sequence continues at coordinate 8,222,734 of NC_061101.1, read as the reverse complement.
TTATCTCTGTGTTTTATGATGTCCTCTCGCACGACGTGCTGTTGGTGGGCGGTGAGGGCAGGGGGTTTGATGGAACCGTTCTGGGCGTGACAGGAGATCCTCTTAGATAGTCGTAACGTCATCATACCTATATAAACTCCAGGACATCCTTGGATAGGGCATGTGTACCGGTAGACGACGTTATTCTGCTTCAGGGAGTCTCCTGCAGGTCGGGTGGAGTTATTCCTCATAACCATGTCTCTTGTTCTCCGGTTCTTATAATAGATTATAAGAGAGAGCCTCTTCCCTTCCTCCACGGGGGTGACGTTCTCTTCCACAATCTTCTTGATGCATCTCTCCTCTTCTATGTATCCGTGGTGCATGAAGGACTTGTAGAAAATTCGTATATCCTCGGACGGGGTTTCTTTTTATTCCCCCCAGTCCTCCATGTACCATTTGTTTAAAGCTGTTCTTATCTCCCTGTTGATCAGCTTGTTGGAGTAACCGTTGTTAATCATCATTTGTGCGGCTCGATCCAGTTCTGCGTGGGTGTCCTGCCACGCTGAACAGTGCGTTAAGGCCCTCCTCACGAAGGCCCTGACGGTGGTGGTCTTGAACCTCGCAGGACACTCACTCTCTCCATTTAAGCAAAGTCCCAAGTTGGTAGATTTGGTGTAGACGGTGGTGATCATCTTCGGGGTAGTCTTCGTAATTAGGACGTCGAGGAAAGGGAGCCGATCTTCGCTGCTGAATTTAGTTGTGAAATTAAGGGCGCTGTTGCGCAGGAACTGCTGGCGAAGGGCTTCAACCTCTTCCTCGGAGTCAGCTTGAACAAATATGTCGTCGATGTATCTGGCATACGTCCGGGGACATCGGTGCTGCGAAAAAAACCCGCTCTTCAACGGTACCCATGTAAAAGTTGGCAAAGAGTACGCCCAATGGGGACCCCATTGCCACGCCGTCTTTCTGATGAAACATCTGTCTAGGAGTGTCTTAAGCGATTCTTCCGGGATGTTCGGAGGTTGCATGTCAGGGTTCCTGTAGACCTTTTCCAAAATGATGCCTATTGTATATAAATGTTATTAATGGCCAGGTAACGAATTCCTGGGTGAATTGAGCATAAGTTCTTGGTGTTTTAATTCTATACTTCGATAGAGGAGGTAATATATATCTAATAGTATTGCTACCCTTAATTACGTCATACAAAAGTCAGCTCTGTAAATATTCGATAATAAGTCTTTGATGTTTATATTTGATACTTCGATAAAGGAGGTGATATTATCTAAAAGGATTGCTACCCCTAATTATTTCATACAAAAGTGAGCTCTGTAAATATTCTGGCTTGCCTAGTCATTCATCACGTGGGAATTTAATCATATACTTTTCTTTATTTTCTGAGTGGAGAGACTCTACGGTCAGCCTAGCATAACGAAATTAAATTTAGAAAAGTAATCATATGCTTTGATCTCGAATAACTTTACAATTGTCATGAACGCCGTAGTTCTAGTTACCCTGTGTTAACTAATAGTAAAACGAGGTAACTATATTCCAAATTATCTCGATTTTCTTTTTTTATTGTTTCGTCAGTCTGTGAGATAGATAGTTTATGTGAAGAGGTAGAGCACATAATCCTGTAATTACAGTCATTACTCAGGTATTGCGACCAAGGGCAGACATACACACACACATACACACACACACGCATATATATATGTGTGTGTGTGTGTGTGTGTGTATGTATGTATATGTGTGTGTGCGTGTGTGGAGAGAGAGAGAGAGAGAGAGAGAGAGAGAGAGAGAGAGAGAGAGAGAGAGTTACATTACGTAAAAACGTTCCAGAATGATAATTAAATCTTAAATGTTTAACACTATTCATCTCAAAAGTCTTCGTTGCATAAACGTTCACCTTTCAATTAACTTGCTTTTATCATTTCCCTCAGATAACTCCTACCAATAAACTGCCATGTCTCTCTCTCTCTCTCTCTCTCTCTCTCCTCTCTCTCTCTGTGTATGTGTGTGTGTGTGTGTGTATGTAAACTCTTTCCAGCTCGTTCCTCGCATGTCTTAAGACAGCTGATGTTTGTACTTCATTATATATTTACTTATACACCTCCACTTTTGTTCGTGCTGTTCCCTACGAACTTCAAACGTATGGGAGTGAGATTCAACGCTTCCTTTCGACTATTAGAGGTCAGCGGAGTGGATGATTCTTGCTTGAACTTTGGGAAGGGCGCATAAAAGAACGTTTCCTCGTGAGAAGAGCTAGGTAGGTGGTTCAAGAATGATGAATTGGGGAAAACGTCTGTGTTGACATCTGATGAGCGTCAAAACAAACCCTTATACTTTTCCCGTGAGCAGCAAATTCTCACCTTGAGGTCAGGTCTGTTTTTCTTCCTGTGTCTTCCCCCATTTATTCAGTTCCTGTTTCAGAGGTTTTATTCGGTAGATTTATAAGTACTACCGGTTTTTCCTATTAACGTTGTGGCAATATTATTGTTTTAGGTACTTTTTCGTGGGGTAGTTTTTTTTTTAGTTATGAACGTTCTCCTGACAGAGAAAACAACGTTTATATGTATGTATGTATGTATGTATGTATGTATATATATATATATATATATATATATATATATATATATATATATATATATATATATATATATATATATATATATATATATATATCTATAAACATATATATATATATATATATATATATATATATATATATATATATATATATATATATATATATATATATATATATATATATATATATATATATATATATATATATATATATATATATATATATATATATATATATATATATATATATATATATATATATATATATATATATATATATATATATATATATATATATATATCTTGCAGTTCCACAA
>NC_061101.1:8192352-8207352 GCF_015104395.2 Macrobrachium nipponense | reverse complement strand
AATTCTTATCAGTCAAAATACGATATGAAAAGATATCCAGGAATAACTGATATGCTTAGATAATTCAAGACAACTAATAATTATTATTTTAGAGTGAAGACTTATGAAGGAAAGACTTACTTTAATTAATATACATAGACCAAAAATCGTACATGACAGAGTAAAGTTTGGTTCAAAATAAACGATGAAAGTTACTTTACACATAAGGACAAGAAAACAATACGGTTAAAGTAAATTAAGGTTAAGATGAATGACAGAAGCAAAATCAATTAATATCTGGAAAAGTTGGTTGGAAAATAAAAATACTATTCAGTAGGGAACAAATTGGAAACTATGGTACAATGGGCTAACGTTCCATAGTCTGACCGGACGATTGAAAAAAATGCTTTTGGAAAATGTGCCCTCAAAAACCCCTGGCCTATCTCGTCTTTCCAGCCCCCACCCCCCCCCCCCCCCCCCTTACCCCCCCCCCCCCCCCCCCCCACACCCCCCCCCCCCCCCCCCCACACACACAAAAACGGGGAGAGATAATTTGCAGTTATATGGAATCAAGGGTTAATGACTGAAAGCTTAAAATTCCTTTGCTGTCTTCAACGTTTCATTGAAGGCGTGTTCTTAACGGCATTCCTAAGTTGACTGTCATTATTAATAATGATTTTAATACAATCTTATTTAGTTAATAGATAGAAAACAGGAATCTGTGTTATTTTTCACAGTTACTTAGAATCAAGGGGGCTAATGACTGAAAACATTATATTTCTTTGCAGTGTTCAACGTTCATTGAAGAATTATTTTAGTGCAATCTTAATATCAATTAGATAGAAAATAGAAATATACGTTGCTTTTTCACTGTTGTTTAGAATCAAAGGGATTAATGGGTCGTGTAGGATCATGAAAAATGATTTTACTAAAAATCATATTTAGTAAATGAATAGAAAAAAAGTACTTTGTGGTTATATTTCAATATGTTTTGCACGTATTGGTGTATTAGCAAAATAGTACATGAATTTCTGTTAACTATGCAAAGCCCTTATGAAAGCAAAAGAGTAACAAAACTTATTAAATGATTCGAAAAGTGCTAATCCATTCAATAGAGACACAACAGGTTTGACTACTGAATATCTGTCACATAAAAACCATCGAAGAAAGCTATGGAAATTAATTAATTATATCTTAGTTTAATTGAACCAATGAACTGATTAACAGGTCTCCTAGGGCTGGCCCGAGGGATTAGATATTTTTACGTGGCTAGGAACCAATTGGTTACCTAGCAACGGGACCTACAGCTTATTGTGGGATCCGAACCACATTATATCGAAAAAAATTAATTTCTAATCTCCAGAAAAAAATTCCTCTGATTCCAAGTTGGCAGAGCGGGGAATCGAACTCGGGACTACCGCATCGGTAGGCGAGCACGCAAACCACTCGTCGAACGAGGAACTAGAAGGCTATAGAACTTTAGGTTAAAAATAAATTGATGAAATGATATGCAATCTCTTTGAAAATACATATCGGTAATATTTACTCGTGTCACATCGAGTGACTTACATAATTCCTTCCTGCAAAAGAACTAAATAAACATAGTCACCAACGAAGACCACAAAAAAAGGATACACAAACAGGTATGTTATCCTTTAAAATCGTCGTGATTTTAATTCTTGTGGAAACGGGTTCAAAAGATTAATTAAATTGGAGCACAAGACAGAGATGCTCCGCCTCTTGAACAATGCAAACAATATTCCCAGGCACCTAAACTTCCAGTTAATTCAAATCCAAAGGTATGTTTTTGGATTTCTTTCATTTTTTCTTTTTTTTAGTTTTTCAAGGCTGTGTTTGACTTCAAGGGTTAGGGTGGGGGGGGGGGGGCGTTAAATTCAAGAGGTTTGAAGTTAAAGGTTGAACAGTGATTCTGATATCAAAGTTTGACGTTAAAATTTAAGCAATACCTCAGTACCACGTGATTGGAATTCTCTCTCTCTCTCTCTCTCTCTCTCTCTCTCTCTCTCTATGTATGTATATAATATATAGTATATATATATATATATATATATAGATATATATATATATATATATATATAAATATATATATATATATATATATATATATATATATATATATATATATATATATATATATATATATATATATATAAAAAAGAGAGAGAGAGAGAGAGTATTCTAATGACATGATGCTTAGCTACCAGTTAAATTCCAACGTAACAAGTTTATTCCTAACCTTCAATATCAGAGCTAATATATATGTATGTATACACACACACACGCACACACATTATATATATATATATATATATATATATATATATATATATAAATAAACCATAATCCCCCGAAATCCGTGGAGGATTTAAGACGAGAGAAGTTGACCCAAAAGATGCCGTACCGCAGAATCCTCAAAAGGAATTCTCATGTAATATTCAGTGGCTTTGATCACTGCTCCTAAGGAGATATGGTTGTGAAGGCAGGAGATCCTATCCTCCTTTTTTTCATACTATTTCCTTTTATATATATAAAATATATTTTTTTTCTTGGGGATTCTTTGCATATAAAGGAGCCCATAAAACCCCCAAAATATAGGGAGAAAAATACTATATTTCAGAGACTGCTGTCTCTGATATATATATATTATATATATATATATATATATATATATATATATATATATATATATATATATACATATATATATATATATATAGATATATATATATATATATATATATATATATATATATATATATATATATATATATATATATGTATATATATATATATTATATATAGTATATATATATATATTATATATATATATATGATATATATATATATATATATATGTATATATATATACAATATATTTATATATATATATATATATATATATATATATATATATATATATATATATATATATATATATATATATATATATATATATATATATATATATATATATATATATATATATATATACATATATATATATATATATATATATATATATATATATATATATATATATATATATGTATGTTTATACATGTGTGTAATAAATACCTTATATTATTAGATTCACGTTAGCATTCCTATAGGAAGAAATCATTGATATTTTGTCGTTCAAAATACTTATGAACCCTTATAAAAATAAGGGTTGTCTGATTCAGTATAAAAATTATCTAGTCTGATCTTATGGGCTCAATTGTATTTCTGTTTAAATCCAAAATTCTTTTCACTGTACACCTCATAATACTATTATATTTCCTTTCATCGTATTCCTCCTCTCCTGCCATCACTTTAACGTGCATTGTACATTTATAGTTCGCTTACGAACTAATACTTAGAGCCTATAAATTCATTCTATATAAACCTTCTTGTATTAGTTTATTGTTACATTAATTATCTGGATCACCATATTCATACATGGTGGGTATTAGCTGGGGGAACACGTCATTTCCTTTGAATTGACATGGTCTGAAAAAGGGGCTTATGTCTGTCTCTCTGTTTATCAAACTGTCTATCTATCTGTATCAATATGCTGGTATCTATCTATCTATCTATCTATCTATCTATAAAGTTGTCTGTCTATCTATATCACTTTGAAACGAAAACCACTCCTTTATAAGAAAGGAAATTTACCTTCTATCCAGCCTTCCTATCATTGCTAATAGGTGCGTAGACCTATCCCTCTAATATTGCTGATACAGCCATATTATGAAATTAGAGAAGGACCTATTTCTGAAGTTGAGAATCACTTTGAAACGAAACCAGTACTTTATAAGAAAGAAAAAATACCTTCTACCCGCCTTCTTAATATTGTCAATAGCTACGTAGGCCTATCCTTTTAATTTACTGATACATTAATTTTACGAATTGGAGAAGGAGTATTCCTTGCGTTTGAGAATCACTTTGAAACGAAACCAGTCCTGTATAAGAAAGAAAAAAGTACCTTTTACCCGCCTTCTTGACATTGCTAATAGGTACGTAGGCCTATCCCTTTATTATTGCTGATACAGCCATACTATGAAATTAGAGAAGGCCTATTTCTGGAGTTAGAGAATCACTTTGAAAACGAAAACCACTCCTTTATAAGAAAGAAAAAAAAATACCTCTACCTGCCTTCTTATCATTGCTAATAGCTACGTAAGCCCCTATCCTTTTTTACTATTGCTGATATATTAGTTTTACGAAATTGGAGGAGGACTATTTCCGGAGTTTGAGAAACCACTTTGAAATGGAACCACTCCCTTATACGAGAGGAAAGAATACCTTCTACGACACCTTCGTTTGTGTGTGTGTGCGTGTGTGTTTGGTGTGTTTGCGTGTGGGTACAGAGAGAGAGAGAGAGAGAGTATTCTAATGACACGTTGCTTTGGCACCACTTAAATTCCAACGTAACAAGTTTATTCGTAACCTTGATATCACAGCTAATATGTTATATTAATATATATATATATATATATATATATATATATATATAAATATATAGATATATTTTATATATATATATATATATATATATATATATATATATATATATATATAATATATATATATATATATATATATATATATATATGTATATATATGTATAAATCCCATAATCCACTGAAATCCGTGGGGGATTTAAGACGAGAGAAGTTGACCCAAAAGATGCCACGTACCGCAGAATCCTTGAAAGGAATTCTCATGTAATATTCAGTGGCTTTGATCACTGCTCCTGAGGAGATATGGTTGTGAAGGCAGGGAGACCTATTCCTATTTCCGATATTTATATATATACTTTTTCTTGGGGTTTCTTAGAAGTATTTTGTATATTATACTCGTTCGATACTTTGCATATACATATATATATATATATATATATTATATATATATATATATATATATATATATATATATATATATATTATATATATATATATATATATATATATGTATATATATAAAGGAGCCCATAAAAATCCCAAAATATAAGGAGAAAAAACTAATTTTTCAGAGACTGCTGCCTCTGATATATATATATATATATATATATATATATATATATATATATATATATATATATATATATATATATATATATATATATCATTTTTTTTTGTATATATATATATATATATATATATATATATATATATATATAATATATATATATATATATATATATATATGTATATGACTGGTAAAGTGTTCTGTAACAACAGAATCCATCTAATAAAAGGAGCCCATAAAAACACCAAAATGTAGAGAGAAAAGTACTATATTTCAGAGACTGCTGTCTCTCTCTTCAGGTATATGAATGAGAAAAGTTTACAGAAAAGGTGGTATTTATACCAAGAGATTCGTCCACAAGTAAGCCAATTTAGGTCACCCCCGCTGTAATCTTCCTTTAATCTTCTTAGCGTTGGTTGAATGAACACTGCGTCGACGATGTCCGATGTCAATTCCCTTTTGAGATGTTCATTACCTGCTTCTCTTTTATTAAGGCCGATTCCATCATTTGACTCTTGTACCGGCAGTTGCTGCTATAAATTACACGTGACTATTCCAGTTTATTCTATGGTTATGTTCATTTATATGATTGAAAATAGCCGAGTTCTGTTGTCCATACCTAACTCACCATTTGTGTTGTATTAAATCTCTGGGGAAGTGATTTACCTGTAAATCCGATGTAAGATTGGTCACAGTCCTGGCATGGGATCTCATATACCCCAGAGTCTTTGGGCGATGTCTTTTGTTGGACGTTAATCAGGGATTTGGCTAAGGTATTTGGGTAGGTAAATGCAAAAGGGTTGGATTTCCCAAGGGTGTGAGTTACTCTCTTAAAACGTCTCCAGGTGGGGAATTTTTATTTTATTGTTGGGTGTGTCTCTGGTCTTGTCTTTAGGGGGTCGGTAGAAAAATTACGTTTGCTTTTTGAATTGCTTTCTCAATTATATGGGTCAGGATACTTTAAAGATGAAAGTTGCTTGCGAATTAGTTCAAATTCTTTTTCCAGGAAATATGGGGAACAATTCGTAAGGCTCTTAAGAATAGGTTGCTAGCTAGACTATCTTGATAGTATTGTCATGATAGCTAAAGTAGTGAATATATGAAAGTGAGAACGTTGGTTTTCTATAGGTAAATTTGTATTATTCGTCGTGTCTCTGATTATTAAAACATCAAGAAAAGGAATTTTGTTGTCTGTTTCCCATTCAACTTTAAATTTTGATGCTGGGCACTAATGCGTTTAATTTTGAGAGGAATTCATTAAAATTACCCCACTTATTATCCCAAAATGTTAGTATGTCATCCACGTATCTCATCCACAGCATGCTTTTGGGTTTTATTGCATTTATTACTATAGTTTCAAAGTATTCCATGTACAGATTGGCTAAATAGGACTTAAAGGACTACCCATACTACACCCGAATTTTTGCTTGTAGAATGATTCCCGAATGAAAATACGTTATTAGATGCACATAATTCAACTAACTTTATTATTTTGTCAAGTGCCAAAGGGAAATGATCCGAATAGGGGGATAATTTTTACCTTAAAACTGAAGAACGTCCTGTACTGGTACTTTTGTGAATAGGGAGTCTACGTCAAGGCTTAAAAAAAAATGTTTTTATGTTGTGAAGTGGTATAATGTGCTTCTCTGAATTTTGTGACAAAAGTCTTCCGAATGTTTGATGTGACTGGGAGAAAAAGTGCCTAAAAAGGAGACAGGAGGCCAGCTAACCACCATTTAGAAATTTGTAATTGAAAGCTCCGGCGCATGAAACGATGGGTCTGAATGGAAGATTGTCTTTGTGAGTTTGAAGACCATAAAAGTAGGTAATTTAGGATTAATTTATTTTAAATTTCTCTAATAGTTCAATACTCTTTTTTGTCTTGGCCAATTAATCTTACTTTCCGAAAAAATTTCTGTGGGAACGTTCTGGAGGGGATTTTTCGTCAGTTTTTCGTAAGTATTTGTGTCGCTAAGGAGCTGGTTGATTTTGTCGAGTAGAAGTCTTTGTCCATTATTACAATTTTGCCGTCTTTGTCGGATCTACTTATTATAACATCTAACTTTTTTAGCGAGTGGATGGCTATCATGAATCTGCGGGGAACAGGATATTTCTTATGAAGGTCAGTTAAAGCATTTAGTAACACTCCTTTTAAACATATCTCTTCACGGCTGTAGTTTTTGTCAGATATGAATTTATCAAAAAGCCACTATGAAGTATAGGTTGTTTTTGCGGTCTGGCATTAGGGCAAAGGATAAGCCTAAATTTAAAAACTAAATGTTGATTTACAGTAAGGGGGGTGTTGGATAAGTTTAAAAACTTTGTCTTGTTGTTCAAGATTATTCCATGCGCTCATTATCTATTAGGTAATTTAACTTTGCGTAAAAAGTCTGTTGGAATGAGTCCAACGATTATTAGGAGCAGCAATCTTCGGAACAGAAATGAAATCAGATAACCTGTATACGTGGCGGTCCGTAGTGAGGAGGCGAAGATTAGATTGAGTTCCATATATCACTCTGCGTAGCACGAAGATGTCGTTTCTCGTATTGTGATTCTTTCTTCCAGGAAAATCTTGTGTGATAGAGGGAAGGGGTTTGATTGCAGAGTCCATCTCCCGAATCCGTACATTTTTGGAAGTACTTGTTCTTTGAGGCATTCTTCCAAAAAGTGTTTTGTTTTTTAGCCGGTGTAGTCTGTTCAGTTCTTTTTCAAACTTGCGGAAACTGGCTTGACTTCTGGAAGTGTGTGAAGAATCGTGGAAAGGCGGTTGAATTCCATAATGGGCTGACAATGACTGGTAAAAGTGTTCTGTAACAACAGAATTCCATCTAATTAAAAGGAGCCCATAAAAACACCAAAATGTAGAGAGAAAGTACTATATTTCAGAGACTGCTGTCTCTCTCTTCAGGTATATGAATGAGAAAAGTTTACAGAAAAGGTGGTATTTTATACCAAGAGATTCGTCCACAAGTAAGCCAAGTTTAGGTCACCCCCCGCTGATAATCTTCCTTTAATCTTCTTAAGCGTTGGTTGAATGAACACTGCGTCGACGATGTCCGATGTCCCAATTCCCTTTTGAGATGTTCATTACCTGCTTCTCTTTTATTAAGGCCGATTCCATCATTTGACTCTTGTACCGGCAGTTGCTGCTATAAATTACACGTGACATATTCCAGTTTATTCTATGGTTATGTTCATTTATATGATTGAAAATAGCCGAGTTCTGTTGTCCATACCTAACTGACCGTTTGTGTTTGTATTAATCTCTGGGGAAGTGATTTACCTGTAAATCCGATGTAAGATTGGTCACAGTCCTGGCATGGGATCTCATATACCCCAGAGTCTTTGGGCGATGTCTTTTGTTGGACGTTAATCAGGATTTGGCTAAGGTATTTGGGTAGGTAAATGCAAAAGGGTTGGATTTCCCAAGGGTGTGAGTTACTCTCTTAATCGTCTCCAGGTGGGGAATTTTTATTTTATTGTTGGGTGTGTCTCTGGTCTTGTCTTTAGGGGGTCGGTAGAAAATTACGTTTGCTTTTTGATTGCTTTCTCAATTATATGGTCAGGATACTTTAAAGATGAAAGTTGCTTGCGAATTAGTTTCAAATTCTTTTTCCAGGAAATATGGGGAACAAATTCGTAAGGCTCTTAAGAATAGGTTGCTAGCTAGACCTATCTTGATAGTATTGCCATGATAGCTAAAGTAGTGAATATATGAAAAGTGAGAACGGTTGGTTATCTGTATATGGTAAATTTGTATTCTGTCGTGTCTCTGATTATTAAAACATCAAGAAAAGGAATTTTGTTGTCTGTTTCCCATTCAACTTTAAATTTGATGCTGGGCACTAATGCGTTTAATTTGAGAGGAATTCATTAAAATTACCCCACTTATTATCCCAAAATGTTAGTATGTCATCCACGTATCTCATCCACGGCATGTTTTGGGTTTTATTGCATTTATTACTGTAGTTTCAAAAGTATTCCATGTACAGATTGGCTAAAATAGGACTTAAAGGACTACCCATACTACACCCGAATTTTTGCTTGTAGAATGATTCCCCGAATGAAAATACGTTATTAGATGCACCATAATTCAACTAACTTTATTATTTTGTCAAGTGCCAAAGGGAAATGATCTGAATAGGGGGATAATTTTTCCCTTAAAAACTGAAGAACGTCCTGTACTGGTACTTTTGTGAATAGGGAGTCTACGTCAAGGCTTAAAAGTTTTTATGTTGTGAAGTGGTATATGTGCTTCTCTGAATTTGTGACAAAAGTCTTCCGAATGTTTGATGTGACTGGGAGAAAAAGTGCCTAAAAAAGGAGAAAGGAGGCCAGCTAACCATTTAGAAATTTTGTAATTGAAAGCTCCGGCGCAGATGAAACGATGGGTCTGAATGGAAGATGTCTGTGAGTTTTGGGAAGACCATAAAAGTAGGGTAATTTAGGATTAATTACTTTAAATTTCTCTAAATAGTTCAATACTCTTTTTGTCTTTGGCCAGTTAATCTTTACTTTCCGAAAAATTCTGTGGGAACGTTCTGGAGGGGATTTTTCGTCAGTTTTCGTAAGTATTTGTGTCGCTAAGGAGCTGGTTGATTTTGTCGAGGTAGAAGTCTTGTCCATTATTACAATTTTGCCGTCTTTGTCGGATACTTATTATAACATCTAACTTTTTTAGCGAGTGGATGGCTATCATGAATCTGCGGGGAACAGGATATTTCTTATGAAGGTCAGTTAAAGCATTTAGTAACTCCTTTTAAACATATCTCTTCACGGCTGTAGTTTTTGTCAGATATGAATTATCAAAAGCCACTATGAAGTATAGGTGTTTTTGCGGTCTGGCATTAGGGCAAAGGATAAGCCTAAATTTAAAACTAAATGTTGATTTACAGTAAGGGGGGTGTTGGATAAGTTTAAAACTTTGTCTTGTTGTTCAAGATTATTCCATGCGCTATTATCTATTAGGTATTTAACTTGCGTAAAAGTCTGTTGGAATGAGTCACGCTATTATAGGCAGCAATGTCGGAACAGAATGAAATCAGATACCTGTATACGTGGTCCCGTAGTGAGGAGGCGAAGATTAGATTGAGTTCCATATATCACTCTGCGTAGCACGAAGATGTCGTTTTCTCTTGTATTGTGATTCTTTCTTCCAGGCGACCATGTAGCCCCCCAACACAGGCTGCTATGTATGGACTTGAAGTTGAAAAGGGAAAGAAAAACCAAAGCTAAAGGGATAAGGAAAATTAAATGGTACGAATTACAGAAGGAAGGGGATAAGAAGAGAGAGTTTAAGAGGAGGGTTTTGGAGGATATTGATATAGGGATTGAAAGATGTTCAAGAATGGTGGGCACGAAAACGCAGCAGTAATAAGAAGGCATGGAAAGGAGCTGCTAGGAGAGACATCTGGTATCATATGGGGAAGAAAAGGAGAGTTGGTGGTGGATGAAGGCATTGAGAAAGTAGTAAAAGATAAGAAGGAGGCCAAAGAAAAGCATGGGAAGAGTCACAGTCAGTGGAAGACAGAAAATAGGTACAGAGAGAAAAACAAGGTGGTGAAAAAGGTGGTAGCCCAAGCTAAAGCAAAGTCGTATGATGATGTGTATAATGAGCTGGGGACAAAGGAAGGATTAAAGAAGATGATCAAGCTATCAAAGGCTAGAAATAAGAGCACCAAAAGATATAACACATATCAAACAAATAAAGGATCAAGAGGGTGTAGTGCTTAGAAAGGAGAAGACATTGTGAAGAGATGGAAAGAATATTTCGAACAGTTGTTAAATGAAGAAAATAATAGACTAATAAGAGAGGATGGGCAAGTGAACATTGGCATGGTAATGAGGTTTTCTAGGCAAGAGGTACTAAATGCACTGAAGAAGAAGATGAAGAATGGAAGGCAACCGGACCAGACATGATCCTGGTGGAGGCATGGAAAGGCATTAGGAGATGAAGGAGTGGATATACTGTACGATCTTATGATAAAGATCCTTGAACAGGAAAAGATACCAAATGAGTGGCGTGGGAGTATATTGATCCCAATTTTTAAAGGGAAAGGCGATGTCCAAGAGTGTGGTAATTATAGGGGCATTAAATTGAGTCCCACACTTTGAAGATACTGGAAAGGATGATAGATGCTAGACTGAGAGAAGAAGTACAAATAGGTAAAGAGCAGATGGGATTTATGAAGGGAAGGGGAACAACAGATGGTATATTTTGTCTGAGGCAAATAATGGAGAAATTCGGGGAAAGACAAAGGGACCTACATATGGTATTCATTGACCTTGAAAAGGCTTATGACCGAGTCCGAGACAAGAGGTATGGAGGAGCCTGAGGGAGAAGATGGTGCAGAGAAGTATGTGCGATTGATACAAGAGATGTACCGGAATGTATTTACCAGAGTGAGGAGCAGTGTTGGGGAGACAGAAGGTTTTGAGGTGAGAGTAGGATTACACCAGGGTCGGCTCTGAGCCCATTTATCTTTAACATAGTGATGGATGTTATAAGAAGAGAGGAAGTAAGGGAGACAGTACCATGGAACATATTGTATGCGGATGATATTGTTCTGTGTGCAGAGAGCAGGGAAGATCGGAAGTGAAATTGGAAAGATGGAGACAAGTACTGGAGGACAGAGGAATGAGAATAAGTAGATCCAAGACAGAATATATGTGTACCACCACTGAGGGGGATGATAGAGAAAGTATTCAGCTTGGTGGAGAGCAAATAAGGAGAGTTTGATAAGTTTTTTTAAGTATTTGGGATCTTTTGTTAACGCTGGAGGAAGTATGGAAGAAGAAGTAAAACATCGGGTACAGGCAGGCTGGAACAACTGGAGAGCGGCCTCGGGAGTTCTTTGTGACAAAAGAGTACCGCTTATTTTGGTAAAAGGAAAATTTCACAAGACGGTGGTAAGAACAGTAATGCTGTATGGTACGGAAACAGCAAACATGAGAAACAAAAGCAGAGCAGAAGAAGATGGATGTGGCAGAAATGAGAATGCTTAGGTGGATGTCTGGGGTAACAAGAGTGGATAGGATCAGAAATGATACATAAGGGGGTCAACTAAGGTGGTGGAAGTATCAAAGAAAGTGCAGGAGGGGAGGCTGAGATGGTATGGACACCTGTTGAGGAGAGATGAGGACCACGCTGGGAGACATACTATGGGGGTGGAGGTGCAAGGAAGAAGAAAAAGAGGGAGACCAAGAAAGAGATGGAAGGACTGTGTGAGAGGAGACTTACATGAGAAGGGAATTGATGAGGCAGAAGCACAAGATAGAAATAGATGGAAAACGGCTCATCCGAAACGGCGACCCCATATAAAAATGGGAACAAGCTGGGAAGAGAAGAAGAAGATATATATATAGGATAATATCATGTTATATATATATATATATATATATATATATATATATATAATAGTTATATATATATATAATACACACATATATATATATATATATATATATATATATATATATATATATATATATATATATATATATGTTATTATGTGTGTAATAAATACCTTATATTATATTATTTACGTTAGCATTCCTATAAGAATAGAAATCATTGATATTTTGTCGTTCAAAAATACTTATGAACCCTTATAAATATAAGGGTTGTCTGATTCAGTATAAAAATTATTTAGTGTGACCTTATTGGCTCAACTGTATCTCTGTTTGAATTCAAATTTCTTTTTCATTGTACTCCTCATAATACTCATTATATTTCCTTTCATCGTTATTCCTCCTCTCTGCCATCACTTTAATGTTCATTGTACATTTATAGTTCGCTTACGAACTAATACTTAGAGCCTATAAATTTATTCATATATAAACCTTCCTGTATTCGTTTATTGTATCCTTAATTATCTGGATCACCATATTCATACATGGTGGGTATTAGCTGGGGGAACACGTCATTTCCTTTGAATTGACATGGTCTGAAAAAGGGGCTTATGTCTGTCTGTCTGTCTCTCTGTTTATCAAACTGTCTATCTATCTGTATCAATATGCTGGTATATATCTATCTATTTATCTATCTATCTATAAAGTTGTCTGTCTATCTATATCTGTGTCTCTATCTATCCATCTTTCTCTAGAATTGTCTGTCTATCTATCTGTCTATCTACCTATCTGTCTATCTATCAGAATCTCTATCTATCTATAAAGTTGTCTGTCTATCTCTATCTGTGTCTCTATCTATCCATCTGTCTATAGAATTGTCTGTCTATCTATCTGTCTATCAAGCTATCTGAGCTATCTGTCTATCTATCAAAATCTCTATCTATCTATCTATCTATCTATCTATCTATCTATAGCATTATCTGTCTATCTATCTAACTATCTATCTATATATCCATCTATCCTTCAATTTTTTTTTATTTATCCCTTTATTTATAAAACTATCTCTATATGTCTATCTCTATCATCATCTATCTATCTGTCTATCTATCTATCTATCTATCTATCTATCTGTCTATTATAAAATATAAGTTATTTCGGTGTTGTGCGTTTGAGGCAAACAGCTATGATAGTTATTATTTGAAAAGAAATTCCACCTTCTCCTTTGGAATCAGATTTAATTCGTGTTTTTTGTTTTTCTGATCTAGTATTACACGTTATAGCATCACAGAGTTAATAAAAGGCCATAAGTGTCTTGTTGCTCCAAATATCAAGGTCTCATAACAGTACTGTCTGTTCAAGAGTGAGCAATAACAGACAATTAGGGCTCTCGTTTCTGTAAATAACAAAGTGTCATAACTGTAGCGGTACCTGTTAGAGAATGATATCTCCAAAGAGTCTCTTGGACTGAAGATTATAAAAGATTATGTGCTGTAGTCATATCCGTCGTCCTATGTATCACAAGCTAGACTGCGTTTCCAATGTCATCAAACTAAGTATATTAAGCAAGTGAATATTTCGCGTCTACAGACTACTATGCATCTTAAAAATGAGTATAATTTAAAACTGACTTTAAAAAAATAATATTTAAAAAAAAGGCCCCTAGCAACGGCGAAAAGAGACAGAAGCACCCGTCTAATAAATTCAAGTGGAAGCTGTTATTAGCGATCATGCTAATTTCTGATGCTAATTTTCCGGGAACGTTGCATGCTTTTCTGAGATACCCCCGTTATTTGCTCTAATGTTTTATGCGGAATATTGATTTGGATAGCAAAAAAAAAAAAAAAAAAAAAAAAAAGGAAATAGGGAAAACAAAACAAAAATTCTTACTCAATAGCTTCGAGCTGAAAAACGAGAAGAAAAAATGAAAGAATTTTGTACTTATTAAGCTTCTTACACAGACAGCTGTGGAGGAGAGAGAGAGAGAGAGAGAGAGAGAGGAGAGAGAGAGAGATGAGAGAGAGAGAGAGAGATATCAGCTAAATGATGGGAAGCCAAAGGAATTTCATCTATGTTTCAGGCTTTTTAGGTTATTTCACCCAACAGGAGTGGCGCTAATGGAAGTTCTTTATAAGCATAATGGTAATTAGGTGTTAAATTTTTGTTTTTTGTACTTGTTTAAATGAATAAATAGATGCATAAATAAATAGATAATAATATATACATTCATGCAACTCATAAAAATATGCGTCATATCGTTTAACGCCCCGGATCTGACTTGATCACCCAAAAGCGTATAGTCATTAAGTGTTGTATCATTTAAATGTTTCAGTCTAATGGCATCGAAAGTAATTTATTCTGGAAAGTATAATAATAATTTATCTTGAGTAAATTGATGGTCCGCATTGATTATACATAACTTCGTCGCCAGCCTACGTTTTTCACCAAAATATTATTCCACATTAGGCAAAAAAAGCAATGGCGTTTTTTTTTCTCGAAAAAATAGCAAAAGGAATTTCTAGTACATTTTCTATCAAGAAAATATAAGTGTGTTTGGCATTTAACCTATAAATAAACACACATGAATATATGCATATATATATATATATTATATATATATATATATATATATATATATATATA
>NC_061101.1:8187352-8189852 GCF_015104395.2 Macrobrachium nipponense | reverse complement strand
CCAGATAGATACTATTAAAAAGAATTTACAGTAACATTTTTACCCTACAGCTGAACGAGTCTACTGACAATTCACGACCAGAGCCTTGGAAAGAGCAGATGGCTCCCTTTTTGGAAACCCTTAAAAAGAAAATAGATGGCTTTCGTGAGTGCCCATCTGTAAGCCCAGTTAGCTTTGAACTTCCGTGAAAGCTTTGCTTGCTACATCTCTCTCTCTCTCTCTCTCTCTCTCTCTCTCTCATCTCTTTGCCATACCTTTCCTGTAGAACGTGGGTTAAAGTACTATATCTTCAGCAGTGAGAATTATTGACTTTTAATGTTATCCTCTATTCGCAGTTTTTGTAGTATGTCGTTAGAATTAAGCCGATAAACTAAGGAGCTTCAACACTAATGTGATTTTATTACTATCTGTTTCTAGCTGAAATTGAAAATGATAGAAAAGGTGCCTTAATAATGTTATAATCACTACGTATCAAATAACACCTCAAGCTTCTTTATTTTGTGTAATCAGAGTCATTTCAGTAATTATATTTTACTTGGGAATACTTACAATAATATCAAATGAAGTATTTTTTCCTTTACTAACGTTCTAAACCCCATATATATATATATATATATATATATATATATATATATATATATATATATCTATATATATATATACCTATATATATATATATATATATATATATATATATATCTATATATATATATATATATATATATATATATATATATATATATATATGATACACATATATATACATATATATATATATATATATATATATATAATATATATATATATATATATATATATATATATATATATATATATATACTATATATATATATATATATAGTATATATATATATATATATATAAGATATATATACTATATATATATTATATATATATATATATATATATATATATATATACTATATATATATATATATACTATATATATATATATATATATATATATATATATATATTATATATATATATATATATATATATTATACATATACAAATACATAACGACTCTAAATTTCGGCATACGAACGAGACGAGGTGGGAGAGAGACCATTATTACCAATAAAGGCAAATCACAATAACCAACCAATAAACGAAAAACGAGAGAAAAGAGGCAAAATATCTATGGGTGCGGAGAAAGAGGAACAAAAGAGGGCAAAAAAAAAAAACCTACCAGTGCTGAAAGAGGGACCAGTAGAAAACTGAGAACCAGTGTCGTGTATCAAAGATATCAAAACTAAAGGGTTAAAAAGAAAAGAGTAGGGACTCATGGGGAATAACAGAGAGAGAGAGAGAGAGAGAGAGAGAGAGAGAGAGAGATGATTAATCCCCCCACCCATATATATATCTTATCTTATTGCTATTTAACCTTCTTCGAAATCTTCCTCACAATTATGATGCATATTTCACATGGGAATTTTTTCCCTCCAATTATGATATAATTTGTCTGCCTGTTCTCTTCAAACAATTGTTTAGCATTGCATTTATTTTGTTGTCATAGACGCTTTTTTTGGTTTTCTATCCATACAAACGAACATGTATACATACATATATAATTTTGCATAGTCTTCTCTATTTTCCTGATTAAGTAATTCTCAATGTTGCTGAAACTGACAAGCAACGTGCCAAAGGGGATCGTCAAATCCGGAGTAGTCATATTGAATTATCTTTATTACTGCTATATACATATATTACTACTACAAGTTTTCTCTCTCTCTCTCTCTCTCTCTCCTCTCTCTCTCTCTCTGACGTTTCGCCCAGATCTGCAGGGTATGGTCACAGCGATGGTTGCTGGAAGACTGAATCTTGGTGGTTGTTTGTTGTTGTTGATTAAGCTGACCTTGTGTCAGCACGGGCTCTTGCTCACAGAGCAGCCCGTAATCTGGTGGTGAGCCTCTCTATATATCATGGTCGTGCGGGCGCTCACGGATGCTCCTGCAGGACCCGGAGGGTGCTCGACTTTTCACTGGCTGGCGGCCAGGCATCGGACACTCACGAGGCTCGTTGACCTTCTCAGGTGTGTTGCATCACCTGGAGCCGGGTTTTCATTGGCTGCGACCGTGGTGACGTAACTCCTGGTATTTCTTCCAACCTCTTCAATATTGGTCCCGTCCTGGGCGCTGGTGTTATCGTCGGGGGAGGGGGGGGGGGGGGGGGGGGTGGGGGGGGGGGGGGGGGGGGGGGGGGGTGCGGGCTTCCTTAAACAGATGGGCAGCAGGAAATGTTCCTGTGTCGTATTTAGGAGGGATTTTTTCTCAAGAATGAATAACGCCTCAAGGAGGCGTAGGTGTCGCTGATCGGGGTCTCTTCCAATTATCTCTCTGTTTTATGATGTCCTCTCGCACAATCTTCTTGATGCATCTCTACTCTTCTATGTATCCGTGGTGCATGAGGGACTTGTAGAAAATTCGTATATCCTCGGACGGGGTTTCTCTTTATTCCCCCCGTCCTCCATGTACCA
>NC_061101.1:8159852-8162352 GCF_015104395.2 Macrobrachium nipponense | reverse complement strand
ACCGAAGGGGAATTTTTTCTCGATAATAGACTTGCCAGGACCCGCGGTGGTGAGTATGTAAAAGTTTCACTGACGTTCCTGGATTTGAAAGACTCCATGGGTTGGCGCGCCCGGGTCCAGCCAAGTCTATTATCGAGAAAAAATTCCCCTTCGGCTAAGCATATATGAAAATATATTAATTCCGAAGTAGACCGAATTAGATATTAAAGGACATTGTAGCTCGATATATATATATATATATATATATATATATATATATATATATATATATATATATACATATATATATTGTGTGTGTGTGGTGTGTGTGTGTGTGTGTGTTTGTGTTGTGTGTGTGCGTGTGCGTGTGTGGTGGAGAGAGAGAGAGAGAGAGTTACTTACGTAAAACGTTCCAGAATGATAATGAAATGTTTAAATGTCTAACACAATTCATCTCAAAAGTCTTCGTTGGATAAACGTTCACCTTTCAATTACTTTCAATTAACTTGTTTTTATCATTTCCCTTCAGATAACTCCTACCAATAAACTTCCATGTCCTCTCTCTCTCTCTCTCTCTCTCTCTCTCTCTCTCTCTCTCTCTGTGTGTGTGTGTGTGTGTGTGTGTGTGTGTTTTGTGAATCCTGCATAGCTCATAATACATAACCTACTTTTTAATAGCAGCTTTGCTGATCATATCTATTATGTGATTTATGCACTGCATATTCAGGCGAACGATTTCGAAATTGTTTGTCCAAAAAAATAAAAAAGTTAGGTTCGTGCCGTTTCCCCGTCAATTTTAATGGACGAATTAAAATCTAATTACTCTAAAAAAATACATTTCATCATGAGAGAGCCATTGGTTCCATTTTATTTTTTTTCCAGTTAATATAGTTAAAAGAATCAATACGTTTATGTTAGTTGTCAATAGAATATAGATATTCATGAATGTGTTTTTTGCCCATGAATGATTGATATGATTATTGGTACACAAGGTCGTGAATGGGCTCATAGTATTAAGGCCACATACATACATACTATCTAATTCAACTTTGTCAGTGCAAACGTGAGATAGTGATTACTAAGGAAAGATTATAAGATATATATAAACTATAGCTATCAAATAACTTAAGTCTTATATAATACAACTTTGTCATTGAAGTGATATTGTGCTTAATTGATGATATGTGAAATACGCAAACTCAAGCTATCTACAAAATAACTCATTTCTCATATCATTTGTAATATAATTGTGTTATTCCTGGTAAGACCCTCTCTAACGCTCCCTAGAATTCATCATAAACTATGTTATGTTTTCTTAATGATCTATTTTCCATATTATTTCAATCCATATTCTTGTAATGTTACTTTTTTTTCTTCTCGGTAAAAATCCTCTGAAGTGTTCCTCAGAATTCATCTTAAATTGTATTGCTATTTTTTTTCTTTGTTTTCTGTAAATTATGGTAAATTTTCTTTTAATGTCGAAGCAAGACCATTTCTCTCCAACGAATAAAATATGACCTGTGATAAATAAAAGTTTCGATCTTTTCATTCTCCTGGAAAGGATCTTAAATTTCATTTCGCAATGAATTCGGCATACGCATCAATTGCCTTTTTTTATGTATGCTGGTGATACATGAGATACTTGGAAATCAACATTATTGGAAGGAGCCTATTCAGATCTGTTCCTCTTTTCTCAAGTAGTGGCGGTAAATGGATCTGGTGTAAAAGTTCCGTATAAGGATATTGGTTACTGGGACGAGTTTAAGAATTTGATTCTCGCTCTCCCGCTTGGCATAAGACCATTTTAGGTCACCCATTTCCAATTTTACTCTGATGAAAAAACAATAACCCTAAAATTGTGCATTTTTTACTCGTTCCCTTCGTGCTAAGTCCTTACAACCTTGACTGCATTTAAGAGCAAATCTTTTGCTTCTTTTGTGACTAGAATCTACCTGCATTACTGATTTCCTTACGGCCTGGCTACTACAAGCACCTAGGTTTCCCTTTCACTATCACTTGCAAATGAGAAAATATACATTCATTTAGACAGAATTTTCAAAAATGTAATTTGGCCAGTATTTTGTGGCTAAAATCTGAATTATTTTTTTTATTCTGGTCTGGGCTAGAGAAAGGAACTAGGTTTTCTTTTACACTGCCATTTGCTACTGAAAAAAGACAGCCATTCCAACACAATTTTCAACATTCATCATTTGCCATTGTTTTGTGGCTAAAAAATCTACTGAATTACTGTTTATTCTGGCCTGGACTAAAAAAAGGCACTAAGTTCCCTTTACACAGTCATTTGTTACTGAAAACATATACATCCATTTATACACAATTTTCAGCATTCATCATTTGCCGTTCTTTTGTTGCTAAAATATACCAGAATTACCTATTTTTCATGATTGAGCTAAATATAAATAAAGGCATTAGGTTTCTTTGAACTCTTTCATTTGCTATTGAATCAATATACAGCCATTTAGGCACTGTTTCCCAATATTCATCACTTGCCAATTTCCAT
>NC_061101.1:8144852-8157352 GCF_015104395.2 Macrobrachium nipponense | reverse complement strand
CTTTGTGAACAACCTATATACACACATACATTTGCCATAGTACGTAAAGTTGATTCATATCAGAATATGAACAATCTACTTAATATTTTCTACATTTAAAAGCGAGGCTGGTTCATGCTTGAAACTAGAATAACCTTAGAGAGAGAGAGAGAGAGAGAGAGAGAGAGAGAGAGAGAGAGAGAGAGAATCACATGGGGCAGCTACTACCTACAGTTTGCATCTTCGAGAGGCAGTATTGAAGCAACCTGTATATGCTTCAGCCTAGGCCAGCAGTCATTTCCTTATATATTCTAACGCTTTGAAACGATAGCTGGAGAGAATTGTCAAGTTTTCTATGAGGATTTGGCAATATTTACTACGAGTTTCCTACTACGAAGCTCTATAAGCCTTTTATTATTTATTTATTTAATTATTGTTCCGTGCAGATACCATTGGGTTTCTGCATTACCAACAGCTGATTAAAAACTACTTCCTTAACAGCGGACATACGTACATTCCACAATTCCACATCGGAAGACACACTTACTCGATAGAAAAACCTATAAACAGCATTTCTCTCTTCGAATGCTATTGTAATGTGATATATAGTACGTATTACCCGAAGAGAAATATTGGCATTATTTTACTACTATTATTTCAATTTTCATTTTTTATTCCGCGAATCTATCTTCGTTACTCGTATTTCCATGCAGGTGCGCCGATAGAGAATCCAATCTGCGAAAATTTATATCCTTTTTATAACCTTGAGAGAGAGAGAGAGAGAGAGAGAGAGAGAGAGAGAGAGAGAGAGAGAGAGACTCCCTAGCCAACCTTGTGAAGTTAAGGAAACTAATCATAAATTCTTGCCGATGATTTTAAGAAGTTGGATGAACTTCCTATTCCTAGTACTACGTAGTTAGGTTATCGGCCACCTTCAGTTACCCAGGAACTGAGTGAGTGTTGTGCAATTTTTCCCGTTAATTACTTCGCTAAATGGTACGTTTGGCCAGCTTACAATTCCAGAATAGGACACAGGAATTCTTCTGGAGATAATGGAGAAACATTAGAAAAGGGTAAGGTAAGTGAAAATGAAGTTTAATTAAGCATTATTTTGATTTCGTCAGATAACTGTCTCTTTAGCAGTAGGTAGATGCACTTTGGATATGTCAACATGTATTCTATTTTCTCTATATTATTATGCCACTTAGGTACAGTAGCCATTCCAGTTTGAAATCAGACTACCATTTGTCTTAAATATGCCACATGATATAAAATAAATCTACCTCGCTTTAAAAATGCTTTGGAGGTTTGTAGGTCTATAGGACTAGAGGTTGCTGGGCACGATCTTTTTAAACATTATTTGTACGATGTATATAAGGTAGTTGCTGTATTTTTCATTCATTAAGTAGATAGGCCTTTAACATACAGTCTATGCCGTTAAGTTTTAGGTTTTGTACCAGTCAAAGTAGAGTTTGAGTTGTTTAACAGAATACGTCATACCGAACCGCCACACTTATTGAAAGTAGCTATTTCAGGACTACGCAAACTATACAGAATAGCTTCTGTTATTCGATTCAAAGTAGAAATTAGTCGTATCTTTTCATGCGTAACAATTGCTCATTTAATTCGTTTTCATCAAATGAAATATCTCAGTGATTGGTGATAGCAAAAACATGAAGCTTGGTAGGCCTAGCATATAGGCTAGGCTAGACCTACTCCCTAAAACTGCTCGTCTACTAACATGCTGTGAGTCTGTGACGTGAACATTTTATAAAAAAAAAAAAAAAAAAAAAAACGTAATTAACATCGAATACGAACAAATAACCTCTCCATATTAAACGTTATCGATTCGTGATGCCGAGGAAAAAAATGTAGGAAACTTAACAATATAGAGAACAGAATCTTAGTCGAACAAACGCTATAGGCCTATGCCCATTGATTCGTGACGTGTTCTTATTGTTGTGAGGTTTTAAGAACAATCTAGTTCCAAATGAGTAAAAATGTCTTTCTTGTATTAATCCTTACTTAAAGATGATCTCCCTTGTGTGACTGTGACCCACTTTGTTCCATAGACGCTCTATACTGTGTCCTAGGACCAAAAAGATAAGATTTTCACCAATATAGGCCATCGTGACGGACACTAATAAATAACAAATGTATTCCCAGACAATCATATGAAGAAATACGATAAAAATCATTGTTTTGTGACAGTCGATTTATGTTTATTGGCTACCAGTGAAAAAAAAAAAAAAAGATATTTACCTGACCTACATTTACGAAAGAGTAAAGGTTTTTTTTCGGAAAATAAGGAACAATTTTGTTATTGTGTGGTATTTTTCGAAGGTGAATGTCATTCAGTGCCAACTGTTCCTGTGTGTTTTCTTCTAACATTGTTATGGACGGTATATTTCTTTCTTTCTTGATATGATTTATATATATATATATATATATATAGTATATATAGATATATATATATAGATATATACTATACGATATATAATATATATATATATATATATAGTATATATATATATATATGATATATAGATATATATATAATATATAGATATAGATATATATATATATATATATAATATATATATATATATATATATATAATACATATATACATATATATGATATATATATGATATAGTATAGGATAGATATATAATATATATATAGATATTATAGTATATCATATATATATATATATATATACTATCTATATCTACATATATTATATATATTCTACTATTATATAATGATCACTATTATATATATATATATATATATATATTATATATATCATATATATTATATATATATATATATATATAATATATATATATATATATATATATATATATACATACTATATATTTGTGTGTGAAACTAAGAATGACTGAGTCTCTCAGCAGATATCAAAATACGCAAAACTATAGTCATACTCTAATATGACCATCCGACCTCAGAAAGAGATGAAAGAGAGAGAGAGAGAGGAGAGAGAGAGAGAGAGAGGAGAGAGAGAGAATTTTGTTGTAAAGAGAGTTCAAGTCCGGAAGATTATGAAAACAAATTATTCTTGAGAGAGAGAGAGAGAGAGAGAGAGAGAGAGAGAGAGAAGTTGTAAAGAGAGTTCAAGTCCGGAAGAATATGAAAACAAATTATTCTTGAGAGAGAGAGAGAGAGAGAGAGAGAAATCTGTCGGGAAAATCGAATTACACTTCCACCCTAGAAATGGACCGTACTGTTTCAGGTTCATATTCTGTATGGGTGATTGAATCACCATATGATGATCGTGATGGTATATGTATAAGGAGTAATATAAGAGTGGAACTTTTTGTTTTTATTCCGGGGAATATGAAGCCTTACTAGAGACATAAAGAATAAAATAATTGGGAATAACAGAAAAGGGCTAAAAGAAAGCAACAATATTACAAAAGCAAACAAGAGAGGTTTCTTTTGGGCTAATGATTATAATATAGCTTCCCTTATCGACTTGAATGCAGTGAGGTTTACGAGACATTTATAAATAGAAGGTCTCTTTACAAACTTTGTGAAATTGTATAATAACATTGAAAAACATTTTGATAATCTAATGGCGTTTATAAAAAAAAAAATATATATATACGAGGTGTTTGATTATCTTTACATGATTCGATATTATTATTATTATTATTATTATTATTATTATCAATTATTATTATTATTATTATTATTATTATTATTATTGTTATTATTATTTTTATTATTATCAAATGTAAAAATACAGAAAAATTAACATTGAAATATGAGGATATTTATTATTATTATTATTAGTTATTATTATTCAAAGAAAAGATGAACCCTTTTTCTATGGAGCAAGCCTGCAGTGGTCATTGCCTTGAAATTCAAGCTTCCAAAGAATGATATGACGTCCATTTGAAATAAATTACAGAAGGTAGTGGGAAATACAAAAAGAAGAGACGAATTATTAAAAATGCTGACAAAAATAACAAATTAATAAATGAACAGATCAAAATGTGAATAAATTATCAACGATACAAGGAGAGTTTGAGGTTGGTAATGCAGTGCATCTTCGCTCGAACTCGTGAAATACTAGAATAGATCCAATGCAAGAACAAATGCAATTGCTTGTTTACCCGTTCGCAGACAAACGAACCTCACGTTTTTCTTACCCTCCAGATATGTCACTTGCAAGAGCACTACTTTTTTTTTTTTTTTTTTTAACCGTGTTGTCGAGAATTGCATGAAAATACCCAAACCTTTTCTTTATTCACCATCTTTCAACTATATTTGAAGTTTGTTTGTATACTGCAGATGCTCATTTTGTAATATCGTAGATGCACGTTAACAGGAAAATGCATTTAAATGTTTACCGTGTTATGCACAATGTTCTTGGAAAAAAAAATGGAAAGGATTTGAAAAATATATATTCTCGAGAAAGCATTGTATACTGAATTACTTTCGTTGCTGGATCTAACATCAAAAACTGTTTTCCCCCATTAATGTATTTGTGTGATGTGTGTGTGTGTGTGTGTGTGTGTGTGTGTGTAATGTTTCCATGCATCCTATTGTGCTCAAGATAACTTAGAATCATCTGAAACTTATTTAAACGCTGCGGAAATCAAGCTTGGTGCAAGTGTCATATTTATGGGGACTATACTCGTAATGTAATCCCCAAGTACGATTTACTTCGTTTTTTGTACATTTTATAAAATAAATCCTTTTCTTCAATAAGTAACTCTTTCTATATATCAAAGATTTTTCATCCATTCGTTCTCAAAGATCATTTTATGGCATTTATTATGTTTTTGTTTTGACTACAAAGTTTTTTTTTTTTTTCATTTGATAATCGTGAGCCTTGAAAGGCTGGCCACTAATAGACATCTAGTTATGCAAAATTGTTTTTTTCAAAAAACAGTTTTAGCATTCAATTAGGTAGAATAACTAACATATGCTTCCACTGAATATTTCCTGATACACAACTTGATTCCATTAAAAGCATTATAGACGTAACCATTAAGAACATTTCCGTAATTGTGCGAAAGAAAATCATAATTAATACATAATTAACCATAAGCACATAAGTACACAACCACACAAGCTTTCTGGTGATAGAAGTTCACTCTCGACGTGGTTCGGAAGTCACGTAAAGCCGTTGGTCCTGTTGCTAAATAACCACTGGTTCCTTGCAACGTAAAAATACCATACCATACCACATACCATACAACCACACAAGCACATGCTCTGGTGTTCAATTGGTTGCTGCCTGGTGTCCAGGGCACCTCTGGTTTAGTAATTGAATAAATCTCCATTTAAAGTCAATTGGTCTTCTTTATACCAGAGACTACTGCGCCGAAATGGAATCATGACGTTCGATTATAATGGACTTTTAAAGTGTTCTAACTCAAGCGGAAGTGAACTGTCTTTCACGCGAAAGTTTACCCGTCGAGAAGGTTGGATGTACTTTTTGAAATAAAAAACAAGTTTAATTACTTTCATGGACTGATGAAGGATGGACATTTAGATACGACAGTGAAGAATTGTTTTGGTAATGCAATCAATTCTTGTCAGTCAAAATACGATATCAAGGCTGAATGTAGTTTTTGATAGTTTTGTATACATCTAAAACCTGTTCTCCTTAAAGGCTACGCTGTAAGAGCATAAATTAAAAATAAGTTTAATTACTCTTATGGATTGATGAAGGACGGACATTTGGATATGACAGTGAAGAATTGTTTTGGTAATGTAATCAATTCTTGTCAGTCAAAAAACGATATGAAAAGATATCCAAGGAATAACTGACATGCTTAAATAATTCAAGACAACTAATAATGATTATTTTAGAGTGAAGACTTATGAAGGAAAGACTTACTTTAATACACATAGACCAAAAATCGTATCATGGCAGAGTAAAGTTTGGTTTAAAATAAACGATGAAAGTTACTTTACACATAAGGACAAGAAAACAATACGGTTAAAGTAAATTAAGGTTAAGATGAATGACAGAAGCAAAATCAATTAATATCTGGAAAAGATGGTTGGAAAATAAAAATACTATTCAGTAGGGAACAAATTGGAAACTATGGTACAATGGGCTAACGATTGAAAAAAAAGCTTTTGGAAAATGTGCCCTCAAAAACCCCTGGACTTATCTCGTCTTCCCAGCCCCCCCCCCCCCCCCACCCCCCCCTCCCCCCCCCAAATGAAAAAAATGGGAGAGATAATTTGCAGTTATATGGAATCAAGGGTTAATGATTGATAGCCTAAAATTCCTTTGCTGTCTTCAACGTTTCATTGAAGGCGTGTTCTTAAAGGCATTCCTAGGTTGACTGTCATTATTAATAATGATTTTAATACAATCTTATTTAGTTAATAGATAGAAAACAGGAATCTGTGCTATTTTTCACAGTTACTTAGAATCAAGGGGCTAAAGACTGAAAACATTATATTTCTTTGCAGTGTTCAACGTTCACTGAAGAATTATTTTAATGCAATCTTATTAATTAATTGGGTAGAAAACAGAAATATTCGTTGTTTTTCCACTGTTGTTTAGAATCAAAGGGATTAATGGGTCGTGTAGGATCATGAAAAAGGATTTTACTAAA
Organism: Macrobrachium nipponense; assembly: GCF_015104395.2. Lineage (NCBI taxonomy): Eukaryota > Metazoa > Arthropoda > Malacostraca > Decapoda > Palaemonidae > Macrobrachium > Macrobrachium nipponense. Next base: position 8,150,759 of record NC_061101.1, on the reverse strand, counting down.
AATCATATTTAGTAAGTGAATAGAAAAAAAGTACTTTGTGGTTATATTTCAATATGTTTTGCACGTATTGGTGTATTAGCAAAATAGTACATGAATTTCTGTTAACTATGCAAAGCCCTTATGGATGCAAAATAATAATAAAACTTGCTAAATGATTCGAAAAGTGCTATCCCATTCAATAAAGACACAACAGGTTTGACTACTGAATATCTGTCACATAAAAGCCCTCGAAGAAAGCTATGGAAATTAATTAATTATATCTTAGTTTAATTGAACCAATGAGCTGATTAACAGGTCTCCTAGGGCTGGCCCGAGGGATTAGATATTTTTACGTGGCTAGGAACCAATTGGTTACCTAGCAACGGTAATGCGGGATCCGTACCACATTATATCGAAAAAATTAATTTCTAATCTCCAGAAAAAAAATTCTTGATTCCACGTTGGTAGAGCGGGGAATCGAACTCGGGACTACCGCATCGGTAGGCGAGCACGCAAACCACTCGTCCAACGAGGAACTAGAAGGCTATAGAACTTTAAGCTAAAAATAAATTGATGAAATGATATGCAATCTCTTTGAAAATACATATCGGTAATATTTACTCGTGTCACATCGAGTGACTTACATAATTCCATCCTGCACAAGAATTAAATAAACATAGTCACCAACGAAGACCACAAAAAAGGAAACACAAACAGTTATGTTATCCTTTAAAATCGTCGTGATTTCAATTCTTGTGGAAACGGGTTCAAAAGATTAATTAAATTGGAGCACAAGACAGAGAGATGCTCCGCCTCTTGAACAATGCAAACAATATTCCCAGGCACCTAAGCTTCCAGTTAATTCAAATCCAAAGGTATGTTTTTGGATTTTTTTCTTTTTTTTTCTTTTTAGATTTTCAAGGCTGTGTTTGACTTCAAAGGGTATATGGCGGGGGGGGGGGGGGGGTGGCGTTAAATTCAAGAGGTTTGAAGTCAAAAGGTTGAGCAGGGATTCAGATATCAAAGTTAGGAATAAACTTGTCACGTTAAAATTTAAGCAATACCTCAGCACCACGTGATTGGCTACTCTCTCTCTCTCTCTCTCTCTGTATGTATATAATATATAGTATAACTATATATATATATACTATATATATATATATATATATATATATATATATATATATATATATAGTCTGTGTGTGTGTGTGTGTGGTGTGTGTGTGTGTGTGTGTGTGTGTGTGTGTGTGTGCGTGTGTGTACAGAGAGAGAGAGAGAGAGAGAGTATTCTAATGACATGATGCTTAGGCACCACTTAAATTCCAACGTAACAACGTTTATTCATAACCTTGATATCACAGCTAATATATATATATATATATATATATATATATATATATATATATATATATCTATATAATATATATAAATCCATAATCCCCCGAAATCCGTGGAGGATTTAAGACGAGAGAAATTTAAACCAAAAGATCCCGTACCACAGATTCCTTGAAAGGAATTCTCATGTAATATTCAGTGGCTTTGATCACTGCTCCTGAGGAGATATGGTTGTGAAGGCAGGAGATTCGTATACGAATCTATATCCTATATATGGATCATCCTCCTATTTATATATATATATTTTTTTCTTGGGGTTTCTTAAAAGTTTTGTATATTGTACTCATTCGATGCTTCGTATATATATATATATATATATATATATATATATATATATATATATATATATAATATATATATATATATATATATATATATAATATATATATAATATATATATAGGCATGGAGGCAGGAGACCTATCCCTTTTTTTATTTTATTTTATTTCCTTTTATACATTATATATTGTTTTTCTTGTTTCTTAAAAGTATTGTATATTGTACTCGTTCGATACTTTGCATATAGATATATATATATATATATATATATATATATATATATATATATATATATATATATATATATATATATATATATATATATATATATATATATATATATAGGGAGAAAAATACTGTATCAGAGACTGCTGTCTCTGAAATATATACATATACATATATATATATATATATACATATATATATATACATATATATATATATATATATATATATATATATATATATATATATTATATATATAGATGGTAATGAGTTCAGAGGTTTTTTAATCCACTTCTAAACTAAAGCTCCTTACCACTATGGTAATGAGTAGGACTCATAACCAGAAACATCAACAATCCTAAGTATTTCCTCAAAGAGAAGGATACAGAGACTAAACATATACTTAATTATTTTTATTACAACAAAAAGGTCTTATCATTACAAAGAAATCCCTTGAAAGCTGTACCTTAGGGAAGAAGAAAGAGAAAAAACAAAACTCACAATTACAAAAAATCCAAAAAATACATTCGCTACCAACTATCATTACTAAAGTAAAAGAAAAAGTTACTAGGGGGAGATAGAAAACACAGATGCACTGGTCGTTATGATAGTAAGAAAAAATAGCCTTAAACCTAATCAAACCACACATTCGAATAAGCATACATTAGGACTATGAAATATAATATCTTGTAGTTAAGAAAAATTAACTATCACTCCACTAATCCAATGATTCATAGTAAGTCGTCTCTTTAATATCAGAGCGAAGTCTCTCGTCTTCAAAGGTTTCTTTACTCCAGTAGTGCCACTAAGTAGGAGACACCCAACTCATTTATGATAAATACACACAGGGGTCTGGGATCTTACCCACTTCTTCGACCCTGGGAGGCCTCTTTACGACTCCAGAGGTTCAGCTAACTGAGGCAAGGGCAAATGACTGGCGAGGGCGACCTCCCCAAAAGTACGTCAAGCAAGTAAGGGCATCACAACCCCGAAGTATACTTCTTGTAAAGGGAGAGCGTCACACGATTTCTTTACACAGACCGCAGAGACGTCCACAAAAAGTACTGTCGTTAGGGGGGTGAAAAGGAACACCTCCAAGATGCCAATAGCTTCACAAAGTCGAGGACGTCTTCAGAACATCCGAGTTTTAATTTACCACAAGCCGTCAGGAAAAATATAGGAGCTGGTAACCTCTCTACAGGGAGCCGTTAACTAACTCTTCATCACTCCGCAAGTCCCATATCAGAAGCGGGAGATGAAAACAAAAGGGTCACAAACAGTCGAAACACGTCAACCATGAAAAGAAAAACATTTACATGGTTTAAATACCAATTAAAACTATAACTACCCTTAGAGGGGGGAGGTAAAAAACCCCAAGTACAAACTTCAAACGACATATTTAAATAATGGACAAAAACAACTAGAAATTTTACTTTAATGTGTGAAGTTCAAAAGCATAACTACAATATAAAGTTTTATCAAATATATTTAATTCCATTACACCTCCCCACCAAAAAAGAAAAAAAAATCTGAAAGAATTTTTTTTTTTTTTTTTTTTTGTTTTTTTTTTTTTTTTTTTTTTTTTTTTTAAGAATTCAGAAACTAAATAAAATTACCTTAAATGATTACTTTAACTTTTTAACAAAGCAAGAAACAAATTAAGTGAACTCCCGAAAAAAAAAATAATGGTTGTTATTACGGAAAAATCATTCTATTGTAAAGGACCTAGACAAAAAACGTCGGGAACTATATTGTCTCTACCTGGTATATGCCGTATCTCGAGATCATACTCTTGGAGAGTCAAACTCCACCTAAGAATTCGCATATTTTTATCTTTGAAACGTTGGATAAAGACTAATGGGTGTGGTCTGTATAAACTATAATAGGAGAGTTAGAATTACTTAAATAAACATTAAAAAATGGGCCAATGCTTTATAAGACACAATGCCTCTTTTCTATTGTAGAATATTTTCTTTCTGCTGGCGACAATTTCTTGGAGATGTAAGCAACGGGGGTGTAGTGTTTTCGAGTCATCCTCTTGCAACAAAACAGCACCAAGTCCCAAATCGCTGGCATCGGTACCTAACCTGAAAGGCAATTTGAAATTTGGGGATCGCAACAAAGGGTAACTTAATAAGTAGCTTTCAGTTTTTCGAAAAGCTCCTGACATTCAGGAGACCAAATAAATTTGACAACTTTCTTTAACAAGTTGTGAGAGGGTTGGCTATGTCAAAAAAATTGCAAATGAATCGGCGATAGTAGCCAACCATACCAAAGGAAACGCCTAACGCCCCTTTTATTAAGAGGTGCGGAAAATCTGCAACTGCCTCCCCACATGTAATCAATTCTTGTCAGTCAAAATACGATATGAAAAGATATCCAAGAAATAACTGATATGCTTAGATAATTCAAGAAAAACTAATAATTATCATTTTAGAGTGAAGACTTATGAAGGAAAGACTTACTTTGATACATATAGACCAAAAAATCATCCACGACAGAGTAAAGTTTGGTTTAAAATAAACGATGAAAGTTACTTTACACATAAGGACAAGAAAACAATACGGTTAAAGTAAATTAAGGTTAAGATGAATGACAGAAGCAAAATCAATTAATATCTGGAAAAGATGGTGGAAAATTAAAAATACTATTCAGTAGGGAACAAATTGGAAACTATGGTACAATGGGCTAACGTTCCCATAGTCTAACAGAACGATTGAAAAAAAATGCGTTTGGAACAAAATGTGCCCTCAAAATCCCTGACCTTGTCTCGTATTTCCACCACCCGCCACCCCCGACCCCGCCTCCCCCCCACAAAAAACGGGGAGAGATAATTTGGCTTTATATGGAATCAAGGGTTAATGATTGATAGCCTAAAATTCCTTTGCTGTCTTCAACGTTTCATGAGGCGTGTTCTTAAAGGCATTCCTAGGTGACTGTCATTATTAATAATGATTTTAATACAATCTTAGTTAATAGATAGAGAACAGGAATCTGTGTTATTTTCTCAGTTACTTAGAATCAAGGGGGCTAATGACTGAAAACATCATATTTCTTTGCAGTGTTCAACGTTCATTGAAGAATTATTTTAGTGCAATCTTATTAATTAATTTGGTAGAAAACAGATATATGCGTTGTTTTTTCACTGTTGTTTAGAATCAAAGGGATTAATGGGTCGTGTAGGATCATGAAAAATGATCTTACTAAAAATCATATTTAGTAAGTGAATAGAAAAAAAGTACTTTGTGGTTATATTTCAATATGTTTTGCACGTATTGGTGTATTAGCAAAATAGTACATGAATTTCGGTTAACTATGCAAAGCCCTTGTGAATGCAAAAGAGTAACAAAACTTATTAAATGATTCGAAAAGTGCTAACCCATTCAATAGAGACACAGGTTTGACTACTGAATATCTGTCACATAAAAGCCATCGAAGAAAGCTATGGAAATTAATTATTTATATCTTAGTTTAATTGAACCAATGAGCTGATTAACAGGTCTCCTAGGGCTGGCCCGAGGGATTAGATATTTTTACGTGGCTAGGAAACAATTGGGTATCTAGCAACGGGACCTACAGCTTATTGTGGGATCCGAACCATATTATATCGAAAACAATTAATTTATAATCTCCAGAATAAAATTCTTCTGATTCCACGTTGGCAGAGCGGTGGGGAATCGAACTCGGGACTACCTTATAGGTAGGCGAGGCACGCAAACCACTCGTTCAACGAGGAACTAGAAGTCTTTAAGAACTTTAGGCTAAAAATAAATTGATGAACTGATATATAATCTCTTGAAAATACACATCGGTAATATTTACTCGTGGTCACATCGAGTGAACTTACATAATTCCTTCCTGCAAAAGAACTAAATAAACATAGTCACCAACGAGGACCGCAAAAAAAGAGGACACAAAGGCATTATGTTATCCTTTAAAATCGTCCCGTCAGTCATTTCAATTCTTGTGGAAACCGTCCCAAAAGATTAATTAAATTGGAGCACAAGACAGAGATGCTCCGCCTCTTCAA
>NC_061101.1:8139777-8142277 GCF_015104395.2 Macrobrachium nipponense | reverse complement strand
CTCTGCAATCAACCCCTTCCCTCTATCACACAAAGATTTTCCTGGAAGAAAGAATCACCAATACGAGAAACGACATCTTCGTGCTACGCAGAGTGATATATGGAACTCAATCTAATCTTGGCCTCCTCACTACGGACCACGTATAACAGGTATTCTGATTTCATTCTGTTCCGACATTGCTGCCTATAATAGCGTGACTCATTCCAACAGACTTTTACGCAGTTAAATAACCTAATAGATAATAGCGCATGGAATAATCTTGAACAACAAGACAAAGTTTTAAACTTATCCAACACCCCCCTCACTGTAAATCAACATTTAGTTTTAAATTTAGGCTTATCCTTTGCCCTAATGCCAGACCGCAAAAACAACCTAGACTTCATAGTGGCTTTTGATAAATTCATATCTGACAAAAACTACAGCCGTGAAGAGATTATGTTTAAAAGGAGTGTTACTAAATGCTTTAATTTGACCTTCATAAGAAATATCCTGTTCCCCGCAGATTCATGATAGCCATCCACTCGCTAAAAAAGTTAGATGTTATAATAAGTAGATCCGACAAAGACGGCAAAATTGTAATAATGGACAAAGGACTTCTACCTCGACAAAATCAACCAGCCCTTCCTTGCGACACAAATACTTACGAAAAACTGACGAAAAATCCAAAATCCCCTCCAGACGTTACCCACAGAATTTTTTTCGTTGAAAGTAAGATTAATTGGCCAAGACAAAAAGAGTATTGAACTATTAGAGAAATTTAAAGTAATTAATCCTAAATTACCCTACTTTTATGGTCTTCCCAAAACTCACAAAGACAATCTTCCATTCAGACCCATCGTTTCATGCGCCGGAGCTTTCAATTACAAAAATTTCTAAATGGTTAGCTGGCCTCCTTTCTCCTTTTTTAGGCACTTTTTCTCCCAGTCACATCAAACATTCGGAAGACTTTTGTCACAAATTCAGAGAAGCACATATACCAACTTCAACAACATAAACTTTTTAAGCCTTGACGTAGACTCCCTATTCACAAAAAGTACCAGTACAGGACGTTCTCAGTTTTAAGGGAAAAAATTATCCCCCTATTCAGATCATTTCCCTTTGGCACTTGACAAAATAATAAAGTTAGTTGAATTATGGTGCATCTAATAACGTATTTTGTTTCATTCGGGGAATCATTCTACAAGCAAAAAATTCGGTGTAGTATGGGTAGTCCTTTAAGTCCTATTTTGTAGCCAATCTGACATGGAATACTTTGAAACTACAGTAATAAACTGCAATAAAACCAAAAACAAAAAAACATGCTGTGGATGAGATACGTGGATGACATACTAACAGGTTTTGGATAATAAGTGGGGGTAATTTTAATGAATTCCTCTCAAAATTAAACGCATTAGTGCCCAGCATCAAATTTAACGTTGAATGGGAAACAGACAACAAAATTCCTTTTCTTGATGTTTTAATAATCAGAGACACGACAGAATACAAAATTTTACCATATACAGAAACCAACGTTCTCACTTTCATATATTCTACTACTTTAGCTATCATGACAATACTATCAAGATAGGTCTAGCTAGCAACCTATTCTTAAGAGCCTTACGAATTTGTTCCCCAGATTTCCTGGAAAAAGAATTTGAACTAATTCGCAAGCAACTTTCATCTTTAAAGTATCCTGGACCATATAATGGAGAAAGCAATTCAAAAAGCAAACGTAATTTTCTATCGACCCCCTAAAGACAAACAAGACCAGAGACACACCCAACAATAAAATAAAAATTCCCCACCTGGAGACGATTAAGAGAGTAACTCACACCCTTGGGAAATCCAACCCTTTTGCATTTACCTACCCAAATACCTTAGCCAAATCCCTGATTAACGTCCAACAAAAGACTCGCCCAAAGACTCGGGGGTATATGAGATCCCATGCCAGGACTGTGACCAATCTTACATCGGATTTACAGGTAAATCACTTCCCCAGAGATTAATACAACACAAACGGTCAGTTAGGTATGGACAACATAACTCGGCTATTTTCAATCTATAAAATGAACATAACCCATAGAATAAACTGGAATATGTCACGTGTAATTTATAGCAGCAACTGCCGTACAAGAGTCAAATGATGGAATCGGCCTTAATAAAAGAGAAGCAGGTAATGAACATCTCAAAAGGGAATTGACATCGGACATCGTCGACGCAGTGTTCATTCAACCAACGCTTAAGAAGATTAAAGGAAAGATTATTCAGCGGGGGTGACCTAAATTGGCTTACTTGGGTGGACGAATTCTCTTGGTATAAATACCAACCTTTTCTGTAAACTTTTCTCATTCTTTTATATACCTGAAGGAGAGAGACAGCAGTCTCTGAAAATATAGTACTTTTCTCTCTACATTTTGGTGTTTTTGAATGGGCTCCTTTTATTAGATGGAATTCTGTTGTTACAGAACACTTTTACCAGTCATATATATATATTATATATATATATATATATATATATATA
>NC_061101.1:8132277-8134777 GCF_015104395.2 Macrobrachium nipponense | reverse complement strand
AGGGTAGTAGAAGGTGCGCTATCAGAGAGATCAAAGTAATTGAAGGAAACAAAGGTTTTACCTCAGAAGATCCCATAAGCCGAGCTTTGATATTAAAAGAAGCTAAGATTGACCCTGCTGACCTGGAGATTAGGTTTCCTGCCCAAAACAGACTTACGGTGACCACACCCTTACACAAGGGTGAATCCCATTGACCATCAGCTCAGGATATCAGAGCGACAAGAGGGGATTGGCAACTCTCAAGAAAACCAGAACAGCCATCGCATAAATGACAGCACAACGAGAAGAAGTTCCAGAAGACTGCTGGCCTGACCCAGGCTAACATCCCAACATCTCTTGAGAATGGGCCACGAAGGGCCTGAAAGTACTCGAGTGTGGAGTAAAACTAAATGTAAATACATAGAAGTAAACAAGTTACAAATTGAATTTGTGGGTTTCTTTTTCAATCTTCAGAAAGAAAACTGAAAGAAGTTTTTGTTTGGTTAATAAGATAATGACAACGACACTTACCAGAATTTGATGAGTACTGATGGCTCTTATGGAACAATGTATGGTTTACCCAAGGTGCATAAGGACGGTGTCCCTATTAGACCAATTCTTGCTTCGTACGAAACCCCTAATTATAAGATGGCTAAGTTTTTAGTGCCCTTATTAAATGAATTATCTATGAATAATTATTCAGTCAAAAATTCCGAACAATTTAGGGACAACGTTCTTATGCAAGATTCTGATTTATTTATGGTAAGCTTAGACGTGAGTCTCTTTTTACCAATGTCCCTGTAGAAGAGACAATACAAGTAATCTTAGACAAAAATATTTACCCAACGAGATATTTTATTTCACGGTTTTAATTATGATAATTGTAAGAAAATGTTGCAACTGGCAGTGCAGGACACTGCCTTTATTTTTAATAATACAGCTTACACTCAGGTTGAAGGTATGGCCATGGGCAGTCCTCTTGGCCCAGCTTTTTCTAACATCTTTATGTGCCATCTAGAGGAACAGTTGCTGGACAACTGTCCCCTCTCTTTTCTGCCTTTATTTTACAAACGATACGTAGACGACACCTTATTTTTTTTAGAAATAAAGAGCAAGCCGATCAGTTTCTTGAATACGCCAATCTAGCTCATCCCAACATTAAGTTCACGATCGATTACGAAGAAAACAATAAACTTGTATTTTTGGATATACTTGTGTCCCGTAACGAGCAGGGCTTCGTACTTCTATTTCTAGGAAGCAAACATTTACTGGCTTAGGTACAAATTTTTATAGCAGTTGTCATTTTAATTTCAAACTAAACTCCTTAGGTACTCTCTTCCACAGGGCCTATACTTTATCCTCCACTTGGTTTGGTTTCCACCAAGAAATCTCATTTCTCCAAAAGTATTCTTTAGAAAATTGCTACCCACCTAAGCTTTTTTTAAAACAATTGTATAATTTTCTTAACCGTAAGTGTGTTCCTGTTTTTAATATTCCTACTGTACCAAGTTGGCATTTTACTTCAGTATTCCTTTTATTCATGATAAGTCCTTTTTATGTTCAGTTAAATGACCTTATTCACCGACACCTTCCGGCAGTTAACAGTAGAGTTATACCCAAGAACCCGTTAACCATTGCTTCTCTTTTTAAACATAAAGACAAACTAAGCTCCTTGATGACTTCCAATGTCGTTTATTTATATACTTGCCCCAAATGTAATGTGGGGAAATATGAAATATGTGGGTGGCTTCTCGTCGCCTACTAAAAGTCAGAATTGATTGTCATCGGGGAGTTAGTTACAGAACAGTCAATAAATTAAATAATCCTGAATTTTCTAATGTACGTGATCATGCCGAAAAATGTAAACAACATATTGAGTATAAATATTTTAAATTCTCTCCAGAGCCACCTCACCTCATCAATTAGAAGTAACTTAATCTTTATATATTAAGAAGCTTGTTCTCTCTTAAAACAATTCAAACTACCTCCACAACACTTTTACCTGTATTGAGTGTGTCCCTGTCTGTGTTTGACGTCATTGTCATTAGATCCTTGGTTCCCGTTCTGAAAGGTAGCGGTCTGTTTCTTTCATTCTGTCGGTTGAATATTAGTTTTTTTAATTTTTAAATTTTTTTTTAAAGTTTTAATAATTTTTTTATAATTTGTAAATTTTTAAAGTCCTAAGTCTTTGTAATATTGATATATATTATAATTGCGTTTTTTTCAGCTTTGAAAATGAAGCTGTGTCCTCGAAACGTCAGCATACCTATATAATAAACGGACAATTACTAGTACATGACGTCTCCTTCAGCGCCTTGTTGTATATAAATAAAATAAATAAAATAAATAAATAAATAAATAAATAAATAAATAAATATATATATATATATATATATATATATATATATATATATATATATATATATATATATATATATATATATATATATGATATATATATATATATATATATATATATATATATATATATATATATATATATATATATATATATATATAT
>NC_061101.1:8117277-8127277 GCF_015104395.2 Macrobrachium nipponense | reverse complement strand
CCGCGAGGGTATGGCCATCAAATATCCGCATTTGCATCCGCATCCGCATTTTTTTCCTTTTTTGATATATTGTGTCCGCATCCGCATCCACAAATTATAAAAAGTTGATATCCGCATCCGCATCCGCATCCGCAAATCAATTTTCAGACATCCGATACACCTCTAATATATATATATATATATATCTATATATATATCTATATATATATATATATATATATATATATATATATATATATTATCTATATATATATATATATATATATATATATATACATATATATACATATGTAAGTGTTTACATAATAAAAATATGGAATTTGTTAGTCCATATATATAAAAGTCTAAAACTAAAGAGGTCAACCAGATTGCTTGCAGGATGTGATCAGACTAGAGACGCTAAAGATGACGTATACAATAAGTATGTAGCTAAGATAACATGCCGTCACCTGTAGTCATTCAATTGTTTATAAACATTAGTCCAAGCTCCCTGCTTGAGACAACTACCCCGACCTATTATTCAAACGGCCTACGTGATCTGTAGCGTCTATCATTGATGTGTGTTCGTATGAAACTATGTCATTGTATGTATGTTCATATGTTCGAACTACTGTCTGTTCCTTCATAACTTGTAACAGAGATGGTAGACAAGCAGAACAGAGTTAGCTATCGTTATTAGAAGACCTGTACCTCTTTACCTAAGCTTTATCATGTATAGGAATAGATTAGCCATCATCATTGGCAGAAGCGATCAAGCTATCGTCATAGAAGACTGTACGATCATCCCTGATCTTCATCATGTAAAACTTCAGAAAATTATACTATTTTTATACCTTGCTGTTTTCTACAAGAACCTCACCGAACCATGAGTTTAATACATCGTCGTAAAGATAAATACCGACTTCGTAAGTGATCTACCAAAACCCCAGACACTCCATTGAAGATGGAAGTGCAATACCAACCGACTTAGCGTATAGATTATCGCTAGTCTAACATTACCTCATAGGGCGCCTTATCATACAAGGCACAAGCCCTAATATTGGTGGCCAGCGGACCAGAAGAACTCTTACAACGTCCTACGAAGAAAAAACAGAATAATAAATCATGAAGTCAACGACGACGAAAGCAGCAGATTCTTCAAGCAACCTAGTATCATCATTAGTGAGCGACTTCAGAAAAACAACAAGATTCGTCAAGCAACTTAGTATCATCGTTAGTGAATAACTTCAAGAAACAAAACGACGTGTCCTTTTCCTACGGCAACGGAAGCTTCGTCTCTCATTAGAATCATTCAAGAAAACATCGTTAGTGGAGCGTTTCCGGCACTGCAAGAAACAAACCGAACGCGTCTGCAGCATCGGATTTTCAAGGGCTCGAATCATCGAAACAACGCGCACGGGGGAAACTGAAGCCAAACCAGGTCGTCCACTAATTGAGAAGGAGGACCGGGGGAACCAAGGCCGTGTGTCGTTATCGGAACACCGTGACTTCCCACAAAAAGCAAGCTAAGTACAATTTTTTATTCATTGGAGTAACTTTGAGTGTTTCCTTACAGGTAGAATTTCGTTTATTCCTGTGGCTGAAGTTACGAGACATTCTTAATCTTACTTTTTTACAGAAATTATCTATATCATTGAGATTCGCTACTGCGAGTTTTTATCTTTGAGTGTCTGTTTCCAGAAGTTCTACTGAAATATCATAATCATATACTATGTTAATTTTATCATTTTGGGTGATTATTAATCCCTTACGTAACAAATCATATTAAACAGTGAATATGCGTTTACGCAGTGGAGACGTCTGTATTTATACGATGCATGGATAGGGTCGTTAAGCACCGTAGTGATTAGAAAACACCACAAAAAAACAAGTGGAACACCCGTACAAATCTATATAAATTAGAGTAACACTATTTCGGGTGCTCATGACAATAAATGCTCCTTTGCAAAGTCCCGATCGCAGTTTTAGCCTTGAGTTTTTTGTTTTGAGTTATATAAAATATCGAACCTCAATGACTCAACTTAACTTTTAAAATATGGCTGGATTGCAAGGAATAACATGTCTGTAAAAACTTTCATCAGGCTAAATGCGCTGACCACAGGATCCCTCACTATTTCAAATTTTAGCAAAGAATGAAGTACAAACAGTTAATATTGAATACAGTAGAGATAACTTGTCTTATTAGTAATCGCTCAGTTCCTAATAGTTCGTCATTCATTGCTTTATACGTAACCAGCAACATAATGCTAAACACACAATACGTTGCCGATGGTGGTATAAAGAGAAGGATCCTAATTATTACAAAAAGAAATGGAAACAGTAGCCTTTCAGAATCAAACAAAGCAAACTCGGTTACTGTGTCACCTAGTCAAAGCGGTCAAGGTCAGTCAAAAAACTGCCGAAGTGTTCAAAGCAAAGCAAATTCCACACAATAAGCGACTCTAGCAGAGTGGGGAAAAGCGATGTTGGTTCATACCAATATCTTTTTTGAATTAAAAAAGGATTTTTCCTATGAAACACACGACCGTATAAGTAATCAGAGCAGGTTTTCGTTTTAATTTTAATACCATTAAGTTATAATATAATACTGGTGGATTAAGCCCAACTGTACGCGCCGTAAAAATTAGAATATCTTGTTTTATTTCTTTATACACGTAATATCTTGTATTTACGGACTCACCGTCTGTTGTTCGAACTTCCCTAATGAGAAAGTCCGGATAAGCGAGCGCTTACAGATACCTCTATAGTTATAAAAAACATTGATCTGTATGTAGTGTAATTGTAAGATCCATCTAGGGGTATACAAAAATATTATCTTACATCCTGCAAAATAAGGCGTGTTTATCAAAGGAAAATCCTATAAACCTTCAAACATAGTAAAATCCGTTTGAACAAAAATGAGACAGTTAATCAAATATAACTTATATAAAGGAACTATACATTTGTCTCATAAATCGTAACATTGTTCAAATGACCCAACAGAATTCTCCCACAACCACAGTCGCAATTTGCACGCAAAATCTCGAGAAGCATGCACCCTCGAATGTCTTAGTGCGTGTAAAAAGACTTTGCTGGAAATGAAATTTTAATCCTTCCCGACACTCTGAAATATAATAACCGATTTCCGCGAACAAAGCCCTAAAAGTATACATATCGTGGATACGGAAGTTATAAATATCGCATTTTTTATTGTTGCTAGTTTTTAATCACGCCCAACCAGTCGTGGATGAATCTCTCTGATAATCTATCTAAAGTAATATCCGTAAGTCATTCAGCAGAGTGATTTCAGCAGAATTTTTTTTATCTTCTACCTGAATACCAGGAAGTTTCTCCCACTAGCGAGTGATCTCTGGGAGAAAAACGGATGTCATTGAAAAAACAAAATACGGTCTAAGGAGGACAAACATAAAGCTATATACGTACCTTCGTGTAGAACCCCAATGAAATTTCAAAATAGAGATAAATGACGAAGTTGAAATATGTTAGTAATAGGAGTCATTAGGAAATCAAATAAGCCCATATAATTATTCCCTCAAACGTCATGCCATAAAAGATCGGACTTGGCGTATCTGCGCAGATTACTGTCGCTTAAACAAGGAACGACTTCCGATAGTTTCCAGTGCGATGTACCGACGACATCTTATCTCTGTTAGGTTAGAATAAATTTTTTTTTTTTTTTTTTACCAACTTGGACTTACTTAAAGGCTTTTACCAGATACCATTACCTAAGTGATTGTACCTCATACACCGTTTTCAGCACACTCAGGGGACATTATCAATTTTTACGTATGCCTCCGGCTTACGTTGCGTCCCAATTACAATATAGTGTTTGGAGACTTTTAGGGGATACTCTACATGCCTATTGGTTGGTCTTATAATCTTTTCTAATACCTTAGAAGTACATTCACATAAAGTAGAGCTAGTGCTACAGAGACAAAGACAAATAATCTCAGAGTAAAATATCTAAATGTGAGTTTTTAAAAAAACCGAACATGTTTATCTAGGTTTTATGTGTCTGGTCAAGGTCTTAAAAGTAGTCCATGGTAAGGTGTCGGCTATTCATAACTTTCGGTACTTATTAACGTAAAAGGGAGTATAGAGCACTTTTGCGCTGTAGTGGGTATTACAATCGTATGTAAATATGTAACTCTTCAATCATGACAGCTCCTTTAACAGATCTTACGAAGAAGAGCGTAGATTTATTATGGTCTAAAAAGCATCAACAGGCGTTCGATATCTTAAAAGCGGAATAATGCAGCTTACCTAACTTAAAAATCCCTGATTTAAATAAGGATTTTTTTTTTTTATTGCAACAGACGCCTCAGACCAAGGGGTAAGAGGGATACTACTTCAGCAATATGATAAACAGTTCTTTCCTATAGCTTTTTATTCACGTAAACTAAAGCCCTCTGAAAGTAAATATGCAGTAATAAGCAAGGAAGGGCTAGGTATCTTTAACTCACTAGTACATTTTAAGTTCATAATCTATGGCTATCCTGATAAAGTCCTTACCGAACATGAGTCCTTTACCGAGTTTTTCAAAGGCTTTAATCACAGTCCAAAAGGAACTCGGTGACAAATGATCATTCAGGTCTTTGGAGCCAAGTTAAGATATCTACCTGGGAAAGCAATTATCATAGCTGACGCATTATCCCGCAATCCCGCACCATACAGCAAAGAACCATTAATTGGACTAAAAGATATAGAAACATCCGTACCTATTGTTAAAACCGTATCTAAACAAGAAAATTCCTTAACCCAAGAGATCGCGAGCATTGAATATCTGGGTCGGAGCGCAGAACTGTTACAAACTGAACAAAGCAAGCGTCACAGACATAACCCAAACAATAAACACTTCGAAACGGAAACAGGGTCAGCGGCTAGCAAAAACAATACACCACTTCGAGCAGAAAACCCTAAAGCAAAAGTATACTTAAGGTATGTGTATCAGAATAATGTAATCAAATTAATTAATATTATATGTAGGTCTGTGACGAGGAAAACCCGAAGAACACAGCAGATGACTAACGACCAGGTAGTAATAATAATCTCTTTCATACCAATCGTCATAAACTGGTTGCATTCCGTCATCCAGGGTTCCATAGTATGTCACAGAAAGCAAATCACTATTTTACTGGCCTACAATGCTTACAGATATAAAGCACATAACTGATTGTAACCACGTGTCATGAAGACAAGGGACACACTAAGACACCTGTCAGTTTAAGGGCCTATCCTGTGCCAAATCAATCCTTGAAAGAATATACGTAGAATATTAACAGAATTACGAGTCTGACAGAGGGAATAAACACTTCTTAGTGTTAATAGTTCCTTGACACGTTATATAGAAGTAATAGCACTAAAAACAAACACCGCAATTGAGTGCATTAGGAATATTTATGAGTGCTAAATCAGTAAATATGGAATTCACACATAATAATCTGTGACTCGGGTGGTGTAAATCAATAATAATCTCCTTAAACTCGTGTGTGAATTCCTTTCCATTAAGAAAACCAATAATATATTTTATCACCCAGAGTCAATCGGTTTGGTAGAATAACGGATAATTAAATAGGAAGTGTCAATGTCTTACGAGTTACAACTCGTGATATTGGTTGATCGACCGGATTATAGCGGTTCTCGCGGTTTTTAAATACCTTTATCAGTTATATCTTGTATCTATAGAATTAATGCCGCAAGTAGCCTTATACGGTACGCCGCTAGAACACTTTTCCACATATTCAAGCCAACCATTAATTTATCAAATATATATATATATAAATAAATATAAAAAAATAAAATAAATATGGATACAAGTGGAGTCAATATAATACACTCCGTAAGAAGTCGGAAGGGTTACAAATTATAATAAAAAAAGGAATCACGATAAAATCAATAAGCAAAACGTAACCCAAGGTTAATTAAATATCTAAATATATATGCGTAAAGATTTGAACTCTAACTTAACGCTTTAGTAATGACAAAATAAGCTAAAAGTTTCAAACATATCCAAAAACCTACTGACATATTGTCTGTCCCGGTGATTTATATTCGTAGTCAATGAAAAAAAAAAAAATTAAATAAATAAATAAATAAATAAACTAATAATAAATAAAAATAAATAAAATAAAATAAAAGAGATTTTAAAGTCAGTCGGAAGTCTAGAAGTGAAAAAGTTATCTATGGAATAATCCTATATGAATCTTATATCAGGCTGGCAATAATATATATAGAATTTGTATGGAAACCTTTTTTCATATAGTTTGAATAAGGAATAGTTATTTAACATAATGCCAACATGAAACTAATATATTGTTCAATTTTGGTACTGTTGTTTTTTTTTTTTTTTTTTTTTTTTCAGACATTCTTCTCATGCGGGGTGGAGAATTTTATTAAACACTAAATATCATTTGAAAATACTAAAGTCGTATCTCTTACAGCAAGTAACGTAACTCTTAGCTGGCTGAGAGCAATCTCCTGCCAAGTGACGACGTCATCATTGCCGTATCAGCATTTGTTCCTTTTAACCTCATAATCTGCTTACACAGGCTTCATCTGTGTGTCGTCTCTGCTTGCAAAAGCAGATTGACTGGAGAAAGGAATGCTCAGCTCATGAACTTCACATGTGGTTCATAGGTCACATGACAGCCACATAACATATTCTTATCCGTGTGTGTAATGCAAGTAGTTAAGGACTTGCAATCATTTTAAAATTAATAAACAAAATAAGGAAATAGAGTTTCTATAACATCAAAATGAATTAATCTTTTCTGAACCTCATAGACATTTAGAAGTATCACGATATGGATATGGATTATTTACTTGCAACATTAGCCTATTACAATTTCAAGTAAAACATTCATGGAAAATGTCACATTTTCTTGAAAAACCCAAAGTTTATTTAGAATTAGTTACGTAGTGGGTTTTTTTTCGTTGCATCTCCTACCTATTAATAAAGTTTTTAAAAAAAATTAACCTCAGAGGATGCGCACGAGAAAATTGAATATGAAACTTTTGTTAGGGCACATAGAATCATGATTAATATTCTCTTTGACTCTTATGTTGCCTGGCAATCTTACAAATAGCTCCGTTTTCCACTTCTTTGTCTAGTAACTTACTACCAGTAATATCGAATTTTTCTTTGAGATTCGTAATGATATCTATTTTTTTTTATTTTTTATAATATGGATATTTTTTACGAGTTCATCATAGACCTGGATAGGTTCACTCATGTTTAATGCCTGGATGAAAAAAAAGAAAAAATTTGTACAGCTGACTCTTTTGAATTCCAATTTTATCAGCGAATTCATGTGGGTTAAGTCTGGTCTAAATGGCTCTCTTCCCCTCCCCTTGTATTGGATGTCGTCTGAATTTACTTCTTTGCCCTTGTGACAAGTATAATTTCACTTGCAGGCTGATTAATGGAACCTGGAATCTAAATATATCTTTTGCGTGTACGCAATAGGATCTATTTAAAAGTGCACATATATTATCATAATTATATGAATCCATATACATATGTATAAACAAATCAGGTAGCCTATAATCAATCTTTTGCCTTTTAACTTTTTTCTTACCAATATCTGCAGTTATTTATGAGTTAGTATATTGATTAATGAATCAGATATATAACATTTAGCATAAAAAAGCAACGAATCAATCAGCATACATACTTTTATAATTTCAATATCATTTTCATCATATGATTTTTTATATCAGTTAAAAGTATAGATTTTTCTGATAATGTATCTTCATTCTATGCAATTATCAGGAGTACATTAGGTATTTTCTGTAGCATATGATTCTTATGAGATGAAGTGAAAAACTGTATCATTATATATATCATGTGATCACTATTATTTACCAATATCATTGTTTTATATTTTTATTACTTGAATCAATTCATGTACATCCATGAATTTTTATTTACTTATATATATATATATTCACATAGTGTCTGTATCACACTCCTATAAGTCAAATGCAAGTCAAGTTTGAGTAATATTCAGTAGTTGGTTTTGGTAGCTGACCGAGCTAATGTAAGTGTTTACATAATAAAAATATGGAATGTTAGTCCTATATATAAAAAAAAAAAGTCTAAAACTAACGAGGTCAACCAGATTGCTTGCAGGAATGTGATCAGACTAGAGACGCTAAAGATGACGTATACAATAAGTATGTAAGCTAAGATAACATGCCGTCACCTGTAGTCATTCAATTGTTATAAACATTAGTCCAAGCTCCCTGCTTGAGACAACTACCCCGACCTATTATTCAAACGGCCTACGTGATCTGTAGCGTGTCTCATTTGATTGTGTGTTCGTATGAACTATGTCATTGTATGTATGTTCATATGTTCGAACTACTGTCTGTTCCTTCATAACTTTGTACGAGATGGTAGACAAGCAGAACAGAGTTTAGCTATCGTTATTAGAAGACCTGTACCTCTTTACCTAAGCTTTATCATGTAGAGGAATAGGATTAGCCATCATCATTGGCAGAAGCGATCAAGCTATCGTCATAGAAGACTTGTACGATCTCCCTGATCTTCATCATGTAAAACTTCAGAAAATTATACTATTTTTATACTTGTGTTTTCTACAAGAACCTCACCGAACCTGAGTTTAAATACATCGTCGTAAGATAATACCGACTTCGTAAGTTGATCTACAAAACCCCAGACACATCCATTGAAGATGGAAGTGCAATACCACCGACTTAGCGTATAGATTTATCGCTAGTCCTAACATTACCTCATAGGGCGCCTTATCTACAGGCACAAGCCCTAATACATATATATATATATATATATATATATATATATATATATATATATATATATATATTGTGTAAATAAGATATATATATATATATATGTATATATATATATATATATATATATATATATATATATATATCATAAAAAGGTCAGAACAGAGATCGTTTTTTCTCACTCTGATGTTTTATTCTTTTACTTGTAGTAGAAATAAGTTTTTTTCTTTTTTTTTCGGGGGGGGTTTTTTTTTGGGCAGATGGAGTCCTATTCAGTTAACAGAGGATTGGTTAGTATACATTTCATCTTGAGAGGAATAATAATTACAGTAAAGTTTAGTAGTATCCATGAATTCAGTGCCACAAAGTATTTCATTCCACGCTGGGTGATGTAAAATTTGGGCATGTGAATGAATATTGGAAGCAGTGCCTAAATGGTTGTATATTTTATTAAATAGCAATTGACAGAGTTCAAAGAAACCTATTGCCTTTTATCTAGCTCAATCCTGAAAAATCGGTAATTCGGTATATTTTAGCCACAAAAGAATTACAAATGTTGAATGCTGAAAATTGTGTCTAAATGATGTATATGTTTTCAGTAGCAAAATAAACTGTGTAAAGGGAACCTAGTGATTTTTGTAGCCGGGCCAAAATAACAAGTAATTCAGTAGATTTTAGCCACAAAATAATGGCAAATGATGAATGTTGAAAATTGTCTGAATAACTGTATCTTTTTCGTAGCAAATGACAGTTTAAAAGAAAACCTAGTTCCTTTTTCTGCCCAGGCCGAATAAAAAAAATAATGCAGCTAGATTTTTAGCACAAATCTGGCAAATTATATTTTTGAAAATTCTGTCTAAATGAATGTATATTTAGACGGAAATTTCAAAATATAATTTGCAAATGATAGTGGAAAGGGAGGGAAAACCAAGTGCCTTTTGTAGCCAGGCCATAAACGAAAATCAGTAATGCAGGTAGATTCTAGTCACAAAAGAAGCAAAAGATTTGCTCTTAAAAGGCAGTCAGGTTGTAAGACTTAGCACGAAGGGAACAGAGTAAAAATCCACAATTTTAGGGTTATTGTTTTCATCAGAGTAAAATTGGAAATGGGGTGACCTAAAATGGTTTTATGCCAAGCGGGAGACGAGGAATTAAATTCTTAAACTCGTCATTTGTCCCAATAACTAAAATCCTTATACGGAACTTCACATAAACTCTTTATCTCACA
>NC_061101.1:8107277-8112277 GCF_015104395.2 Macrobrachium nipponense | reverse complement strand
ACTTTAATCACAGGATTTTTGAAAAAACACCCCCACCATAGGGGTCCCCCCCAATATCACTTTCACCTATAAACAGTATAAACTCCTAGTAGGGTAAAAGGTGAACGATTTATATATTTGTATATATGTATGTTTATGCATGTATATATAGTATAATATATATATATATATATATATATCTTATATATATATATATAAATAAATATATATATATACATATATAGATATATATAATAATGATATATATATAATATATATATATATATTATATATATATATATATATATTACAAAAAAAATCTAAGATATTATGCAACAATTATGCAGAAAAAAAATGGAATAATAAAATGGATAGAATTAACATTATTTTTAGTGATAATAAGAAATAGGAGTTATTCATGAAGCAATTAACCATATATAAGGAATATTTCTAATCCTACAATACAAGAATGAATGCCATATTTTTTTTAAAAGAAATCATTGAACATACAAATCAGTTCCCACTCAGCAACGGTTTTTCGAAACCATTCCACGTATCCTAATTAACGGTAATTAAACAAGTTCGATTAAAAACTCCGCTTGTTTTTCTCGTCCTGCTGAGTGAATTAGCATATATATTGACATGATCAATTGACAGCCTACCCCTGAAATAAACCCTACTCTCTACCTACCTCCCTCATAAAAAAAAAAAAAAAACTCATGACAGCAGCGGCTAATTACTCCTGCTGTTGAAAAAATCATTAACCAAAAAACATTAGATTACAATTTCTATTCAAACATGTATTTTTTTTTATTTTTTTTATTTTATTTTGTTTAATTTTTTTTTTTCATCTCTGATTGATATTTAGCAGTATCGACAGTCTGCGATTCAATTTGGTGATGAAGAGCACTAAAGTTGGCGCTGTTTCTGCAGAGTTTCAGTTTTTCAGAACTTTGAAAAAGGTAAAGAATTTAATTCCTTTTTAGTTCTTAAGGAAAATGATAGAGGATGAAAATCATAGAAACGCTTACTTTTTATATGATATAAATAGTATATAGTATATACATATATGTATATATATATATATATATATATATGTAGATATATATAGTATATATAATATATATATATAAATATATATATATATATATATATAATACATATATATATACGTATATATATATATATATATATATATATATATATATATATATATATATGTATATATATGGTATATATATATATATACGTATATATATCTATATATATATTATATATATATATATATAGGTATATATATATATATATATATATATATATATATATATATATATATATATATATAGGATATAATATATATATATATATATATATGTATATATATATATATTATATATATATATATATATATTATATATAATATATATATATATATGGATATATATATATATATATATTATATATATATATATATATATATTATATATATATACCGCTGTGTGTGCATATACACACATACACACTCAACAACTTCGAACAATTCTTGTGAAAGCACACATCACAGGTATAAAAACAGTGAATGAAATATTTTCGCGGCCGGCTGGAATGAGAATCCGAAAAATGCTGCACTTCAGATGGCAACAGCTAGGATATCCGTTCGGGTTTTTTTATGAATTTCCTGTTCTCCTATCACAGGAAATAACATTGTACTTGTGTAGTAAAAAAAAAAATAGTTACCAATTTAATCAATGAATATAAAGATAATCACAGTGCCTACAAAAAACTGTATTTAGAGAAGTAAATGGAATTCGCTTGCAACTGATAAACCCTTTAGGGAAATGTAACTGATAAGAAATTATATCATAGGAAAATATGAGCATTATTTGGCATTAGAAAATGATAATGAAAACAATTATTAGACTAATCGTTAATTAAAACAGTTTAAATGAGCCATATTGAAATAATTCCGAGAGATTGATGTGCTTGAATCCATATATATTGAAAGTATGATTAGGATAAAAATATTAGGGAATTTACATAATGTGACTATAAACATAACCAAACCATAAGTTCTGGCAGATCATCAATATTAGTAAGTAGTGGCATACGAATGAATATATATATATATATATATATATATATATATATATATAGTATATATATAATATATATATATAATGGGTGTGTGTGTGTGTGTGTGTGTGTGTGTGGTATACATATATACTGTATAAGTATATATATATATATATATATATATATAGTATATATCTATTATCTATATATATATATATATTATATATATATATCAATTTATTCAAGATAAATTATTATTATCCTTTCCAGAATAAATGACTTTCGATGCCATTAGACTGAACATTTAACTGATACAACAACTTAATGACTATACGCCTTTTGGGTGATCGAGGTCAGATCCGGAGCATTAAACGATTATGACATATTTTATGAGTTGCAATGAATGTATGTATGTAATGTAGTATGTATGTATGATGTATGTATTTATTTATTTATTATTTTATTTATTAATTTATACAATAACAAAAAGTGTAACACCTAATTACAAGCATGGTTTTATAAAAGAACTCACCTAGCGCCACTCTTGTTGGGTGAAAAATAAACCTAAGAAGCCTGAAACAGATGAAATTCCTTGGCTTACCCATCATATGATGATCGTGATGGTATATGTATTGGAGTTTTATATAGGAGTGGAATTTTTTGTTTTAATTCTGGGGAATATGAAGCCTCACTGAGACATAGAAAATAAAATTATTGGGAATAACAGAAAGGGCAAAAGAAAGCAAACAGTAAATTACAAAAGTAAAGAGAGGTTTGGGCTAATGATTTATTAATAGCTTCCCTTATCGACTTAAATACAGTGAGGATTACGAGCCATTATTAAATAAATAAGGGTCTGTTTATAAGTTGTGTGTTTGCAATAATAACAGTAAAAATATTTTGATAATTTAATGGCGTCTTTGTTATAAAATGTTTGATTGTTTCTTCGCATGCTCGATATATTATTATTTATTATTATTATATTATTATTATTATTATTATTATTATTATTATTATTATTATTATTATTATTATTATTATTATCATTATTATTATTATTCAAAAGATGATCCTTTTTTATATGAGCAGCCTGCAGGGGTCATTGCCTTGAAATTGAAGCTTCCAAAGAAATAATATGACGTCTATTTGCAAATAAAAACAGAAGGTAGTGGGAAATACAAAAAGAAGAGAAACGAATTATTAAAAATGCTGACAAAAATAACAATTAATAATGAACAGGATCAAAATGTGAATAAATTATCACGATACAAGGAGAGTTTGAGGTTGGTAATGCATTGCATATCGCTCGAATTCGTGAAATACCAGAAATAGCTCCAATGAAAGAACAAATACAATTGCTTGTTTACCCCGTTCGCAGACAAACGAACCTCACGTTTTTTTTCTACCCTCTAGATATGTCACTTCAAGAGCACTACTTTTTTTTTCTTATTTTTTTAAAACCGTGTTGTCGAGAAATTGCACGAAATGCCCAAAGCTTTTCTTTATTCACCATCTTTCAACTATATTTGAAGTTTGTTTGTATATTGCAGATGCTTATTTTTGTAATATCGTAGATGCACGTTAACAGGAAAATGCATTTAAATGTTTACAGTGTTATGCACAATGCTCTTGGAAAAATGGAAAGGATTTGAAAAAATATATATTCTCGAGAAAGCATTGTATACTGAATTACTTTCCTTGCTGGATCTAACATCAAAAACTGTTTTCCCCATTAATGTATTTGTGTGTGTGTGTGTGTGTGTGTGTGTGTGTGTGTGTGTGTGTGTAATGTTTCCATGCATCCTATTGTGCTCAAGATAACTTAGAATCATCTGAAATTTATTTAAACGCTGATGAAACCAAGCTTGATGTAAGCGTCATATTTATTGGGACTATATTCGTAGTGTAATCCCTAACTACGATTTAATTAGTTTTTGCACATTTTATAAAATAAATCCTTTTCTTCAAGAAAGTCTGTTTCTATTTACCAAAGATTTCATTCCATTCATTCTCAAAGATCATTTTTGCATTTATTATGTTTTGTTTTGACTAGAAGTTTTTTTCATTTGATAATTGTGAGCCTTGAAAGGCTGGCCATTAATAGACATCTACTTATGCAAAAAAAATTTTTTTTAAATAGATTTATCATTCAATTAGGTAGAATAACTAACATATGCTTCCACTGAATATTTTCTGATACACAACCTGACTTCATTAAAAGCATTATCGACGTAACCATTAAGAACATTTCCGTAAATGTGCGAAAGAATTCATAATTAATACAAAATCAACCATAAGGACACACGTACACAACCACACAAGCTTTCTAGTGATAGAATTTCACTCTCGACGTGGTTCGGAAGTCACGTAAAGCTTCGGTCCCGTTGCTGAATAACCACTGATTCCATGCAACGTAAAAATACCATACCATACCATATACCATACAACCACACAAGCACATGCTCTGGTGTTCAGTTTGTTTCTGGCTGGTGTCTAGAGGATCAGCTGTTATGCTCTTTCCTAATAGAGACTCCATGGCACCTCTGGTTTAGTAATTGAATAAGTCTCCGTTTAAAGTCAAATTATTGGACTTCTTTCTACGAGAGACTACCACGCGGATAATATAATCATTACGTTCGATTGTAATGAACTTTAAAATTGTCAACAATCAAGGGAAACTGTGCGTAATTGAACTGTCTCCTCGTCGAGAAGGTTGGATGTACTTTTTAATAGTTTTGCATACATCTAAAACCTGTTCTCCTTAAAAGCTGCACTGTAAGAGCGGAAATTAAAAACTAGCTTAATTACTCTCATGGATTGATGAAGGCCGGACATTTAGATATGACATTGAAGAATTGTTTTGGTAATATAATCAATTCTTGTCAGTCAAAATACGATATAAAAAGATATCCAAGGAATAAGTGATATGCTTAAATAATTCAAGACAA
>NC_061101.1:8092277-8102277 GCF_015104395.2 Macrobrachium nipponense | reverse complement strand
AGTCTAATGGCATCGAAAGTCATTTATTCTGGAAAGGATAATAATAATTTATCTTGAGTAAATTGATGGTCCGCATTGATTATACATAACTTCGTCGCCAGCGTACGTTTTTCACCGAATATTATTCCACATTAGGCAAAAAAAGCAATACGTTTTCTAAAAATAGCAAAAGGAATTTCTCGTACATTTTCGATCAAGAAAATATAAGTGTGTCGGCATTTAATAATCTATAAATAAACACATGCAAATATATATGTATAAATATATATATATATTATATATATATATATATATATAATATATATATATATATATATATATGTATATATGTGTGTGTGTGTGTGTGTGTGTATATATGTATATATATATATATATATATATATATATATATATATATATTATATATATATATATATATATATTATATATATATATATATATATTCGTATGACACCTACGCACTATTACTGAGGCTCTGTCAGACCCTATTGTTTTAATTATGTTTATAGACATTATGTTAATTCCCCTATGTATTCCTATCATAATCATACTTTCAATATATATAGATTCAAGCACATCATAATCGTATATGTATCCAGTCACTCAATCTCTCAATTATTTCAATCATGACGCCCTTAACTGCTTTAATTAACGATTAGTCTAATATATTATTTTACTCAGCATTTCCTAATGCCAAATAATGCTCATATATTCCTTATGATATAATTTCTTATCAGATACATTTCCCTAAAGTTTATCAGTTGCAAGCGAATTCCATTTCCTTCTCTAAATACAGTTTTGTAGGCACTGTGATTATCTTCTATGATATTTCATTGATTAAATTGGGAACTTTATTTTTTTTTATTACACGAGGACAATGTTATTTATTTCCCATGATAGGAGAGCTGGAAATTCATTATAAAACCCGAACGGATATTCCTAGCCTGTTGCCATCTGAAGTGCAACATTTTTCGGAGTTCTCATTCCAGCTGGTCCGATATATTTCATTAACTGTTTTATACCTGTGATGTGCTGGGCTTTCACAAGAATTGTTTTGAAGTTGCTGATGGATGTATGTGTGTATACGCACACATATACAACCACACACACAACACACACACACACACACACACACACACACACACACACACACACACACACACACACATATATATATATATATATATATATATATATATATATATATATATATATATATATATATATATTATATTATAATATATGTATGTAATATATATATATATATATATATATATATATATATATATATATATATATATATATATATATATATCACTATAAAAGTAATCGTCTCTATGAGTTTTATCCTCTACCATTTTCCTAAGGAACTAAAAAGGAATTAAATTCTTTACCATTTTCAAGTTCAGAAAACTGAGCTCTTCAGAAACAGCGCCAACTGTTAATGCCCTTCATCGCCAAATTGAATCGCAGACCTGTCGATACTGCTAAATATCAATCAGAGCTAAAAAAAAAAAATAAATAAATAAATAAATAAATAAATACATGTTGTGGAATGGAAATTTGTAATCTAATGTTTTTTTGGTTAATGATTTTTTCAACAGCAGTAATTAGCCGCTGCTGTCATGAGTTTTTTTTTTTTTTATCTTTTTTACGGGGGAGGTAGGTAGAGAGTAGGGTAGGGGTAGGCTGTTCAATTGATCATATCATATATATGCTAATTCACTCAGCAGGACGAGAAACAAGCGGAGTTGTTAATCGAATTGTTTAATTACCGTTAATTAGGACACGTGGAATGGTTTCGAAAACCGTTGCTGAGTGGGAACTGATTTGTTTGTTCAATTATTCCTACTTAAAAAAATAGGGCATTCATTCTCCTATTGTAAGATTCGAAATATTCTTTGTATATGGTTAATTGCTTCATAAATAACTCCTTTTATATTATCACTAAAATAGTGTTAATTCTATCCATTTTATTATTCCAGTTTCTTTCTACATAATTGCTTGCTTAATATCTTATATATTTTTGTAAAGATATTCTGAGATTGTTTATAGTAGAAACGTGGAAACGTCATCAAATGAAAACTTATTTCAGATATCTCAATCATAGTGGTAACGATTCTTATACTAAATAAATATATATATTTATATATATATATATATATATATATATATATATATATATATATATATATATATATATATACATATATATAGTATATATATATATATATATATATATATATATATATATATATATATATATATATTTATTTATACATACATACATACATGGATATATATAACTAGTTCATCCTCTACCCTACTAGGAGTTTGGACTGTTTATAGGTTGAAAGTGATATAGGGGGTCCCCCCTATGGGAGAGGCGTTTATACAAATCCGGTGATTAAAGATAAAATTGGGCAGACATATCTTGATAAAAAAAATCACTCGACATCAGCCCAGTGAAACGAACATGTCAAGATTAATGACTCCATTAGTACATATTCATGGTTAGCGAGCAAAGCGTTTGATGCCTCGTTATAGGATTCTGCAATGAGAGTCACTTTAGTTATTTCCTAACGTACGATAGTGAGAGTTCTGTGTTCGTGAGTCTTTCAGCAAACGTTTGTATTGAGGAATGAGACCCCCAGATTCGTGAGTCGGTAAATGAACATTTTGTCAGTAATAAGCAATAATTCTGAGTACATTTTAGCTGCAAAAGAAAAACGTTTATATTATTATTATTGACTATTTTCTGTTTCTAAAATCATTTAAAAATCTCCTAAAAATAAAAAAAAATTGAATGCAACTAAAAAAAAGTTTTAAGACAATGAATATACCAATAAACGTTTAAAAAATGATTTCTGCTGAAATGTAATATTTTTGGGGCAAAGCCAATATTAGTGACTACTTTTTCTGTTACAAAATTAATTTAAAAAATCGCCTAAAAATATGAAATTGAATGTAACTAAAAAAAATTTTTAAGACAATGAATGTACAAAAACAAAACTTTAAAATAAAATAAAAATATTTCAATATAAATGCAATATTTTTGGGAGTTGTCCCTTTTTTTCATGACGTTTTTTGTTTTGAAAACCATTCCAAAATCGGCTAAAAATCGGACCAAAAAGCAACTTGAATTCAAATTAAATGAAATTTGGGAATCAAGTCACTCGAAGTTTCTAAAGACCCAGCTGAAAGTATGATAATATCAGAGAGGTAATCACGTATATGAGGGTTTACCAGATTTATACTATTAAAAAGAATTTACAGTAACATTTTTACCCTACAGCTGAACGAGTCTACTGACAATTCACGACCAGAGCCTTGGAAAGAGCAGATGGTTCCCTTTTTGGAAACCCTTAAAAAGAAAATAGATGGCTTTCGTGAGTGCCCATCTGTAAGCCCAGTTAGCTTTGAACTTCCGTGAAAGCTTTGCTTGCTACATCTCTCTCTCTCTCTCTCTCTCTCTCTCTCTCTCTCTCTCTCTCTCTCTCTCTCTCTCTCTGCCATACCTTTCCTGTAGAACGTGGGTTAAAGAACTATATCTTCAGCAGTGAGAATTATTGACTTTTAATGTTATCCTCTATTCGTAGTTTTTGTAGTATGTCGTTAGAATTCAGCCGATAAACTAAGGAGCTTCAACACTAATGTGATTTTATTACCATATGTTTGAAGCTGAAATTGAAAATTATCGAAAAGGTGCCTTAGTAATGTTATAATCACTACATATCAAATAATACCTAAAGCTTCTTTATTTTGTGTAATCAAAGTCATTTCAGTAATGGTTAATGTAACTGGGAGAAAAACGCCTAAAAAAGGGGAAAGGAGGCCAGCTAATCATTCAGAAATTTTGTAATTGAAAGCTCCGGCACATGAAACGATGGGTCTGAATGGAAGATTGTCTTTGTGAGTTTTGAGAAGGCCATAAAAGTAGGGTAATGTAGGATTAATTACTTTAAATTTCTCTAATAGTTCAATACTGTTTTGTCTGGGCCAATTAATCTTACTTTCCAAAGAAATTCTGTGGGAACGTTTTGTAGGGGATTTTTCATCAGTTTCTCGTAAATGTTTGTCGCTAAGGAGCTGGTTGAATTTGTCGAGGTAGAAGTCTTTGTCCATTATTACGATTTAGCCGTCATTGTCGGATCTACTTATTATAACATCTAACTTTTTTATCGAGTTGATGCCTATCATAAATCTACGGGGAACAGTATATTCCTTATTTTGGTCAGTTAAAGCTTTTAGTAACACTCCTTTTAAACACATCTCTTCACGGCTGTAGTTTTTATCAGATATGAATTTATCAAAAGCCACTATGAAGTCTAGGTTGTTTTTGCGGTCTGGCATAAGGGCAAAGGATAAGCCTAGATGGAAAACTAAATGTTGATTTACAGGAAAGGGGGTGTTAGATAAGTTTAAAACTTTGTCTTGTTGTTCAAGATTATTTCATGCGCTATTGTTTATTTAGTTATTTAACTTGCGTAATAGTCTGTTGGAATGAGTCACAAATTCAGAGAAGCACATATGCCACATCACAACATAAAACTTTTAAGCCTTGACGTAGATACCCTATTCACAAAAGTACCAGTACAGGACGTTCTTTAGTTTTTTTATGGAAAAATTATCCCCCTATTCAGATCATTTCCCATTGGCGCTTGACAAAATAATAAAGTTAGTTGAATTATGTGCATCTAATAACGTATTTTCATTCGGGGAATCATTCTACAAGCATAAATTCGGGTGTAGTATGAGTAGTCCTTAAAGTCCTGTTTTAGCCAATCTGTACATGGAATACTTTGAAACTACAGTAATAAATGCAATAAAAACCCAAAAACCTGCAGTGGATGAGATATGTAGATGATATCTAACATTTTGGATAATAAGTGGTGGGTCAATTTTAATGAATTCCTTTCAAAATTAAACGCATTAGTGCCCAGCATCAATTTAAAGTTGAATGGGAAACAGACAACATAATTCCTTTTTTTTGATGTTTTAATGATCAGAGACAGACAGAATACAATTTTTACCATGTACAGAAAACCAACGTTCTCACTTTCATTACATTCACTACTTCAGCTATCACGACATTGCTATCAAGATAGGGTGTAGCCAGCAACCTGTTTCTTAAGAGCCTTACGAATTTGTTCCCTTTCCCCATTTATTTCCTGGAAAAAGAATTTGAAGCAATTCGTAAGCAACTTTCCTCTTTAAATTATCCTGACCATATAATTGAGAAAGCAATTCACAAAGCAAACGCAATTTTCTACCGACCCCCTAAAGACAAGACCAGAGATACACCCAATAATAGAATAAAATTCCACATCTGGACACGATTAAGGTGACACAAACGATCGGAAAATCTAACCCTTTTGCATATAATTACCCAAACAACTTAGATTAACCTTGGATTAACGTCCAAGAAAAGACATCCCCCAAAGGACACTGGGGTTTTATCAAATCCCATGCCAGGACTGTGGCCAATCTTACATCGGATTTACAGGTAAATCACTTCCCCAGAGATTAATGCAACACAAATGGTCAGTTAGGTATAGACAACAGAACTCAGCTATTTTCAACCATATAAATGAACATAACCATAGAATAAACTGGAATTTGTCACATAGTTTATAGCAGCAACTGCCGGTGCAAGAGTCAAATGATGGAATTGGCCTTAATAAAAGAGAGGCAGGTAATGAACATCTCAAACGAGCATGGGATTCAGATACGATCGACAATATTTTAATTCAACCCAACGCTTAAGAAGATTAAAGGAAGATTATCAGCGGGGGTGACCTAAATTGGCTTGCCTGTGGATGGACCTCTTGGTATAAATACCAACTTTTCTATAAACATTTCTCATTCATCTACCCGAAAAGTGAGAGAGCAGTCTCTGAAATATAGTACTTTTCTCTCTATATTTTAGTGTTTTAATGGGTTCTTTTATTAGATATATATATATACATATATATATATATATATATATATATATATATATATATATATATATATAATATATATATATATATATATATATATATATATATATATATATATATATATATATATCAACTAAAAAATTCGCCATCGGTTAACATATACGAGAATATACTAATTCCGAGGTAGAGCGAATTTGTCGCTTAATGTGCATATATGAATCATGGTGATGTGATAAGACTTTATATATATATATATATATATATATATATATATATATATATATATATATATATATATATATATATATATCAGTATCAGTTTCATGGTTCAAACGTAGGTTCCAATTTTAAATATAAAAGCGCCTTATGCATCCACCATTGACAAAACTAGCAAGATCAAAATACTTAAAAGTAAACTTTATCCAAATAGAAGAACACGTTTATAATTCAATTCCCTTTGTTCCTAGGACCTCTTAAAATTCCCAGCTGCCAGTTCGGGGAATAACTATAGTAGATTCACATCAACCGTGCATCTGATGTCTAGGCCTCCCAGTCCCTTACGGCGCTTCCTGATTGGCTGTTGATAAGCCAATCACAGTGCTGGAAACAACAGTCTCTCGAGAGAGTTCACATATGCAGGATGTATGTTCCACTTCTGAGGGATGCCTATGTGAACTCTCGAGACAGATTGAGAGTTTCCAGCCCTGTAATTGGCTCATCAACAGCCAATCAGAAGCGTTGTAACGGACTAGCCTAAACATCAAATGCACGGTTGATGTCAACATACTATAGAGCTACATACTACGCGAAGTATGGCATCAGTAGAATGCATCGCTGGACGGGATATATATCTATTCTTTTCCGATACTTTTCGGACCGGAGAAAAAGTGTCCTAAAGTTCCATGGAAAAGAGTTAAAAGCTCTCGGTGGTTATCGGCGCTTCTGCTGCCTCTGAATAATTTCTGCAATACGCTCCGTGTGTCTGAGAGGAATAAGGAGAATAATTCTGAGGGCAGTCACGGCGTAAGAGGGTGAATGCAGATAAGCTGAGAATTCCCTGGCAAAAGAATTAAATAACGGCATCTAAGATCCAGTGATATATATATATATATATATATATATATATATATATATATATATATATATATAATCCCGACTACATAACGAATCTAAATTTCGGTATACGAATCACAATAACCAACGAATAAACGAATAGCGAGAGAAAAAATAGGCAAAAAAAATCTATTGATCTGGAAGGAAGAGGACAAAAGAGGGCAAAAAAAAAAAAAAGAGAAAAAAACCTACCAGTGCTGGAAGAGGGAGCAGTAGAAAACTGAGAGCCGGTGTCGTGTATCAAAGATATCAAAACTTAAGGGTTAATAAAAAAAGAGCAGGGAATTATGGGGAATAACAGAGAGAAAGAGAGAGATGATTAATCATCACATCTATTTATATATCTTATTTTATTACTGTTTAATCGTCCTCGAAGTCTTGCTCACAATTGTGATGTATATTTCAATGTGAATTTTTTTCCTTTCAATTATGATATAATTTGTCTGCCTGTTGTCTTTAAACAATTGTTTAGCATTGCATTTATTTATTATGCCACAGACGTTTTTTTTCTTTTCTTTTCTGCAGACGAACAGTCCTTACAAACGAACATCCATACATATATATATATATATATATATATATATATATATATATATATATATATATATATATATATATATATATATATATATATATGAATAACTTTGATCACGAAGTATATAAAACGTGATGCTATGTATAAATAAAGGTTTTTTGCCACGAAGGAAAAAATGAAAAAGCGATTTATGTTATCAAAAAGCTCACAAAAAGCTCACAAAAAGTTTTATAGTGTTGCTATTAATGAAAAAGAAATGCCTAAAAATGTACTTAGCTTGCCTTACTTTCGTGGATTTGGAACCATAAGATCAATATTTAAATCGTTTTTAATGTTAATGTAGTGTTCTCTTATAACAATACCTTATTAAAGATATGCTAATTAAGAATAGTCCCGTAACAAATAACAACATCATTTACAAAATTCCTTGTAAGGATTGCCCATCGTTTTTCCGTTTGGTGGTCAGTCAAGTAA
Source organism: Macrobrachium nipponense (assembly GCF_015104395.2). Lineage (NCBI taxonomy): Eukaryota > Metazoa > Arthropoda > Malacostraca > Decapoda > Palaemonidae > Macrobrachium > Macrobrachium nipponense. The sequence continues at coordinate 8,094,213 of NC_061101.1, read as the reverse complement.
AAATTCATGTGTACGTTATTAAGCAGCATATGTATTCACGTTAAGAACAACCCCAGACCTTCAAATGCACTGTTTATAGTCCATCTGACTGAAAAATCTCATTGTATTAATTGGGGTGATACCCTCGTAATTGGTAGATCTAATGATTATGTTTCAAGAAATTTACTGGAATCAGCAATTATACAATCACTAATAAAAACAACCTAAATCTTAGTCTGGAATGTACCATTTGGACCCTTATATTTGTAAGATGTTTATGAAAGACTTTAAAATAAATGAACAACTAATAAATTAGTCCCACATGTATATATTATTCCTTTCTTTCTTTCTCTCTGTCTCTGTCTCTGTCTTCTTCTCTCTCTCTCTCTCTATCTCTCTCTCTCTCTGTTCGATATTCTCTCTCCCTCTTTCTCTTGCTCGATATATATATATATTTATATTTTCTTTCGTCTTTTCATTAGTAATAATTTTTTTGGGAAAATTTGTGTAAAATTCATGATATTAAATTGTATATGCTCCCGTGTTTTTTCAAAAATGTACTGTTTTTTTCTGGAAGAATAACTTGTTTACTGCGTGTATCCTTCAAGGTGTGGCTACCCTCAGGCGGCGGCTCAGTAGTGTCAGTTTGGATATTAAGCCTTCTTTTGACTATGTTGTTCTCTGTAAAATCAAGGAAAGCCAACTTACCGTCTTGTTCTTTTTCAGATATGACAATTTCAAAATAATTGGCCAAGTCAAGGAACCTGGAGAACCTGCTTCTCTTGGAAAGTCTGCTAATAAAAAAGAATTGTTACCTACGTTAAATTGCCAATCATCGGCTGTTCCGCTGTTCATAGCATAACTGCTTGTTTTGTTTATATTTGTCCGCCTTCTTTTTCTGTTCTTGTGTATTCTTTTAGTGTGTTTCTCTGTCATTTTGAGAGGTGCGCCTTGCTCTTCATTTTAAGTTCGTTTTTTAACCATTTATTTTTTCTTTATTGAGTTTAGTTTTTTAAGGATCATTTTAAGCTTTCTTGGTTTTTAATGTGTAAATGTATTTGTGTGTATTCAGTATTTAAGTTTAACTTAGTTTCCATTTTAAGTTTTCTTAGGCTTTATATATATTTCTTTTAATTGTGTGCTCGATGCTCCTTTTTATATAGATGTCCTGATGATGTGACCATGGGTCAAGAAACGCGTTGGCAATAAATGTATCAAAATGGATGTGTATATGTTTCCTGCGCCCTTCTCCATATATATATATATATATATATATATATATATATATATATATATATATATATATATATATATATATATATATATATATATATATCCTATACATATATATATATATATATATATATATATATATATATATATATAATATATATATATATATATGCATTTATATATATTCAAATGAACCACTCAATATAAATAGCTACCAGTCCCGCTACACTCCATGATTTTTGCGCTAGAAATTCATGATTATATCCCGTTGAAAAATTGAATTTTCCGATATAGCCCTGAATTCGATATATGGCCCAAAAATCCTCGACAATTTACAAGGAAAACGAACATAAAAAGTAAGGGAAAAATCATGACTATTTATTGATATCAATATAATTAATGTTTTATTTTTACATATTTTCATTTAAATGCTAAGCAGGAATATTGACTATTTTGCAAATGATTTTGGAGTTATACTCAACGAGATTTATTATGTAAAAAGTAAGTGGATATTATTACTCTCAACATTTAAATGAAAAAAAATCCGTCTTTTCAGGGTAATGCGACAAACGTATTATTTCACAAAAAGCAAATATAATTAATATTCTTAAATAATTTAACATCATGTTAATTCCCATAAGAATATGAAGTGAATATGAAATCATGCTTTATTCCCAATCAAATAATGGGCATAAAAGTGAAATCGTAAGGAAATTCGTTAGTT
>NC_061101.1:8067086-8084277 GCF_015104395.2 Macrobrachium nipponense | reverse complement strand
GCACTAAACGTAAACCTCTTCTTTTTACAAGTGTTTGCTAACATTTTCATCTTAAAATCCTTACCGTCATTCACTGTTCACAGGGACCTAGTATACTTACGTAAAGTTAACGTAAATCTTAAAAGTAGAGTAAATTACAAGAATTGTTAACGTAAGACGCGTCTTTGTGAAATTCATATTGAAACGCAAATCATTTCATAAAGCGCGAGCCGCTACTAGTAACGTAAAAATCGTTCACCACGAGCGCGTTATCATTTTCATAAACCATTATCCAAAGCAATTCTTCCATTAAAACCTTAACGTAAGTAGATCATTTAACGCAAGTTGCGTCATATTAAAACTAACATTAGTAGTTCAATTCAATATAAGGGAGTTCATTCATATCTCATTTTTCACCCTCTCCGAGAGAGAGAGAGAGAGAACCCATTATTCACGAAGCAAGAGTACTACATCTTACCATTAATTATAGCATGCAGAATTAACATTATTTTAGTCTCTTGTGTCTTTCATTTACACAGCGTGATACGTACGCGCCTGTGTCCATTGCAGTTGCAAGCATGATTTATTTCATTATCGAGTACTTCAGTGAGGGACTGAGCATTTCTAAAATTTCCATTACCTGTCGTTGCCCGAGTGGTCTTGTTCATTTTTATCCCAAAAGACTTGTGTGTACCGCAAGCACAAACCGCACAGTGGCCACCGCAAAATTCATTACTTCCAGACAGGGAAGTCGTACCAGTTTAGGACTGGCCACCACAGTGCACGTCAGGTCTTACCATTTTACAGTGCCACTAATTCTTTGACACTGTCCATCGACTGGCTGCTGAAGTACTCCCACCTTTTACTTTCTCTCCTCCACTATTACCCTCTGCCATGAGCAGTGCCATTTCACTTCAGTATATTTAAGTTTACCGCATGTAGTGTCCGGGACCACACCAGCACGATACCAGTGCTCCAAGGAATGCCTCCATAAGTGCCATTGCACCTGTACAGACGTACAGGTAGCCATTAAACCTGCGTGTCCATCCTTACGGAATGCCCAAGTAACTAGTGTGTCCATGTACAAGGTCAGTGATCCTTCGGAACACTCAAACAAAGGGAACGCCTCCTGAAGTGCCGCAATACCAGCCCTAAGTGCTGACAAACCTGCGTGTCCGTGCTTACGGAACGCCCAATTCATTAATGTCCGTATACGAGGATCAGTGATCCTTCGGACCAATCAAGGGAACGCCTCCCGAAGTGCCGCAATACCAGCACTACTAGTGCTGTCCAAGGAAACGCCTCCTCATAAGCGCCGTGCACCTGTACAGACGTACAGGTAGCCTATGCCTGCGTGTCCGTCCTACGGAACGCCCATTCATTAGAGTATCCACCATTTTGATCACTGAACCAAGGAACGCCTCCTCAATAAGTGCCATGCACCTGTATTGGACCCTGCAGGTAGCCCAATCTACGTCTCCCAAGTTGGGAACGCCCGGTAGTAAGTGTGACGTACGCCGCACACTTCATTCGATTTTTTCACCTCAGCAGAAGGTGCCATTCACAAAGTGCCACCGAGCACCAGTCTTTTCAGACTTTTCATTACACGTCGCAGAACACATTTCCAAGTGAGTGCCACTTTACCCAGTAGGCATCCCATTCCATTCATTACCCTTCCTGGCCATTATTTTAAACTTTATCAGAGCCTCCACTGCAGCCTAAGGAAATGGCTTCTGCTGCCCAACCACATATATCCATGGAGCTGGAGAGGCTCCAGACACTCATGGCTCTGGGCACGAACGCCCGGTTTACACTGGTCAGGAACTCACCCGGTGAAGGGGCAGCACGGACGGAACTGCTCCTGCAAGAGAGAGCTGCCAGAGAAGAAGAGAGAAAGCATGAGCTAGCTCTCAAGGAGAAGGAGCTCGAGGTGGAGCAGGCACGACAGGTGAACGCCGAAGCCCTAGCCATGCAGCCAGCTCCCAGTCCCACACCTACGGTGTCATCCAATCCTATTGCCAGCATTAACGCTCTCATCCCGAAGTGGACTGAGGATGAGCCCGAGGCATGGCTGGAAGAAGTCCAAGCCTTATTCGAGAACTACCCTACCACTGAGATAGAGAGGGCCGCCCTGCTTGCAAGCACCTGGATGGCAAGGCTAAGACTGCCCTCCGCTCACTGGATCAGGGTCAGCGAGGGGACCTGGTGGAAGTTCGCTGGGTCATTACAAAGGCCTATGAAATCACCTCCGTAGAGGTGGAGGCAGCGTTTCCGAGGTCAGGCCAAGGAAGTTGGTTGGGCCTGGGGAGATTACGCCTACCACAAAATCCAAGCCGGGCCAGCGGTGGCTTGATGCCATGTCGTGCACCGAGTTCCAGGACCTGTTTAACAGGATCATGCTGGAAGACCTCTACCAGTGTGTACCTACCTGGGCTTCTCGCAGTGCACCTTAATGACAAGCAACCCAAGACACTTGCGGAAGCTTGTCGCCTGGTTGACGACTGGGAAACTTTCAACTCCTCTCACAGCACCACCCACCGACGCATGGTGCCACCCGGTCCTCTCTCTGGATCCACACGGCCAAAGGACGCCCACCAAGGACACCCACGGACTTGCAACGTTTGCAAGAAAGTGGGTCACCTCGCAGCAGAGTGCCGCCTCAAGAGCGCTGCAAGCACAAACCTCCTCAGAACCATCATAGGCCACCAAATGGTGCCTTAGCCTCCTCTCAAGTCCAGTCAGATGCCTTACGGAGATCAGCCCAGCAGAGGTACTCCTGCAGAGCCTGTGGGGCTACAGGGCACTACTCCCCTGGATATCCCGGGTGCCCCAAGCACGTGCCTTCGACCAGGCACGTCCACTTGATCAGTGCCACAACCCCCTCAACCGTTATGCCCGAGTCCAGGTCTCACCCTGAGCGGGTGTGGACCACTTCAGTCACAGTGGCACCCCTGGATGGCTCTACACTACCTGTGACTCTGCCAGTTGCGGTAGATACAAGCTCCGATCTGTGCCTCATAGACAGGGACCAAGTGCCACCCAGTGCCACCGTCGACGAGCACATCAGGTGGGCCATGACTTGGGTCGAAGGGCAGTCCAAGACCATTCCCACAGTCGTCCTGCAGGTCACCACTCCTTGGTGCACCAAACCTCACCGCCTAGGTGTAGTGCGTACGATTCGGCATGGAGTAGGTTTCCTATTGGGACGGGACCTCCTCTGGGGATGTCCCTCCCCCACACCACTCCAGGGCCAAGCTACCTCACCACATCAAATCACGGCCAGAGAGGACTCTTCACCTGTGGCCAGAGCACACTGCCAGCCTTGGTGACTCCACAGATTCGCAACCTGTGGGGCCATCTCGGCCTTACCGTCAATGCCACAGAAGAAGTTCTCGAACCAGTTCTGCCGAGACTGTGGCCGCAAGGGTCACATGTCTGCCAACTACGTAGGGTGCGCGAATTACAATATTCCTGCCATCGCAATGGCAGTTACCAATCCTCGTTACTAGGACCCCCAGCTCAGGGCCCTAGAACCGTCGCACCCCTCCAAGGTCATTATCCACCAAGCCATGTCAGAGCCTTGATGACTCGGCGCTCAAATCTCCCTGATACGGGAAGATCAAATCCCCCGAGAGGGGTACCATTGATAGACGGCAACTGATCACGATTGAAGGCATCAATCATAGTAAGATGATCCTTCCCACCGTCCAATTGAGAGTCGTACGACCTCACCTTGCCAAGGTATGTACACTTGCAGTTGCAAGCTACCTTCCAGGAGGTTACGACCTCATCCTAGGGCATGACCTGAGGTCTCCCATTTCCAAGGGCACGCTGAGAGGTATTGCACCTCCAGTACCCGCCACAGGTCCAGTCGACCTCAACTCTCTGCCAGTGCCACTTGGCAGCACTGAGCAGTGCCAAGCTCCGTCCAGCCTGGACGTAGAGCCACCACAGAACTTGACTTCTGCGCCTGGCCCGCAGCTAGTGCCGGCGCCTAACCTAACCAAGGATCCTCCTACAGGAGATCTTTCCAACAGGCATGGAGCTTACCGCAGCCCATGGCCAATCCAAAGTCCATGAGTTCTTCTTCACCTCACCACTGTCGCCCGAGGATGAACCTCCGGCAGAACTTAACCTTCATACCTCCTCTGGAAAACCAGGAACTGCCCGACCAGGAGTCAGCCTGGAGTTTTCCCCTTACGACGGCTGTCGCAGCAGCCGGAGTGAGGGCCTCCCCTGCAGAAGGTTCCACCTCTAACGACGGTTGCTGCAGATACCGAAGTAGGGTGTTCTCCTGAAATCCCTCCGGACTACCACTGCCTCTGCTCCTGCCGGCGTTTCTGGCCTTCCCCAGAGTCGGTGCCTCCGTCTACTCCTAGGACTGGTATAGCCAGGTCCTGGAGGAATAAGAAGAAGAAGAAGAAGGGACGTAGCAAATCATTAACACACTAACCAAAGAGCCACATGCTCTCCTTGACACCTGTGCCCGAGGTACGGTGTCGCATCAATTGCAGAGTGATCCTGGCACCTACCCAGAGAAGGTAGCCAGCCTGATCTCTGCCAGTAGAACTAACCCTCTAACCCTAGTCATCGTAATACTAACCCTCACTTAAATATAATTACCTCATTGCATTTTCATCCTGGTCAACTAACTACTCATCATCCCACCCACCATTACCTCACCTCATATTTTAACTTTAACATTCCGTCGCTGAACTGTAGTTTGTGCGTACCACACTCTGAATGATTGCGTCTTCATTTAACTATAATGAGAAGGTTTAGGCTAATGATTTAGTACCAGGGCATTAGGTTTAGTAGCAAGTAGAATTTTCAAGTAACCTTATCTAGGGGTAGAGTAGACTGTCGTCACAGACAACCCGTAGTTATTACATAGGCTAGATTACATCACTACATTAAGTAGTACACTTAGCATCTTTGCCTATAAGTAGGTAGGCCATTGTAGTCAGCCGTATCGCTGCTCAAAAAAACTTCAAGTTAGAGTAGGAGAACTGGGTAGTCGAGGCGATCAACTTATTTAAGCCAAGATCTTCACGCCCGAAACGACGGGAGTGAATGCCTTCTTAACAGGGGGAGCTGCCTACGTTTATAGAACGCCTCGCCTTCCCAGCAGAGTTTTAGTGATATTAATTATAAAAGAAGCAGCCATGCCTTCTCCTAAAGCAACTGTTGTTGGGAGAGAGGGCATGTCATAGGGAGGTATTTCCGGTCTGACGGAAGCTTAGGGTAAAAGAGGCGAGTCACAAGAGTGGCTAGGCTTCGAGATGGATTTTAGGGGCTTCTAAAATAAGACCTATTTTCCTTCCCAATTTGCTGGCATTGTGTTTACCACTTTTCAGGCGATGATCGAGGCGGTATTTGGAAGCCCCGTGATCAAAAACAACCAGTATCTCTCTCAGTCAACTGCAGTCTGTGATCCAGGACAGATGTCCCAGCCAGCCAGCCTCCCAAACTTAAGCCTATCGGCTCGGCGTACTGGTGGAACACGAACCCCAGACCTGAATGAAGTCAGGCCGCATTCTTCCACAACGATACACTGAATATTGCATCCAGGTACGCCTAAAAGTGTAAACTTGAACCCAGCACCTTTTACTACCATACGACTCTTGCTAAATTCATTTTCAATTCTCATTTTTACCCCTTCTACATCAAAGCCCTTGTCCTCATCGGGCCACCTGCTTCCCTTTGTGACTTGTTAAAGACCAAGCTTTCAGTGCATACCTCAGTGAAACATTAAAAGTTCCTTCTCCCCAGTATTAGAGAATTAATCAGCCTTAATCAAAAGCAAGAAGTCATTTTTTCTTTTATCTCGTTTAATCTGGGATTCTTTTCCAGATTCCATGAGTCACGTGCCGTCTCTCTGCCCGCAAGTGTGCATTACCCAAGTTATGAAACCAGCTTGAATTCATCCAATTACATTTCAGCCATTTGTGAGAGATATATAAGTCCCACCGTGTTGGACGCTGCATTTACCTTTTCTCCAGGCCAGCAAGGGCCTTTTTTGTAAATAAATAGCTGTAAAGTAACGAGCTGAGTTTTCTTTTGGCGACCTTCCCTCTAAAGAAATATCAAATAACTATCAGTTTACGGTAAGTTAAAGCAATTTGGCCTCTTGAAATCCCTCAATTATTTCCGCTAAATACATAAATATATATAGATATATATATATATATATATTATATATATAATAGTATATATATATATATATATATATATATATTATAATATATATATATATATATATATTTAGAATACTAAACTTTTAAAAGCTACTTTTTAAAAGTAATTCACATCAAAAGACGGATACATTCCTCCCATATAGGAGATATACACAAGAAAGACAGATTCATTGATGTCATTTTCATCTGAGCTTCTTTTTAGTCAACATCTTTTTCTTTTGTAGAATTGAGGCCAAATTCCCCATTTGTAACAACCGTGGATTCAGTTCTGTTCATTAATAAGCTTTATGAATTTCTGTTTTATTCATAGCCAAAATGACAATCAACTACGTCCTGCTTCACATATCCATATCAATTTTGAGTATGAGTCTATGAAAATAGATCTGGAGGGGTTAGAGGAAATGAAAATTGATCCAGTTTATAATTTTTTTTTCTTAAAAAAAACAGTAAGTGCCAGAGATAATTTATCTAATTTAATAGATAATCCATTAAGGAATTTAGACTTTGTTTTTATTTTTACTCGATGACGTTTATTATTATATCGCCAAGTAAATGAATGCCATTCTAGAAAATTAAAGCAAAGTTTAAATTCCTCATTGGATTATCTCTTAAATTAGATGATATGCCTTTACAGTCTCCTCAATTCTATCCCTGTCTTAATCAGAACTTAAAGTTTCTGGCAAAGTCTTGAAAGATAAACGAACCCAATTGTGGTAAGTTTTTTTTTTTTTTAAGTTTTTCTCCAGAGTCTAACAGACCCAAACCTCCTTTCAGAAGAACCAGCTCTCTCGGGCCTCCAAGAGTGAGCTAAGTCATCCACACTAAATGCATTAGGAACTGTAGTTCTTAAACTTGTCTTGATTTCCGTCAAGAAAAATGAAAAGTCTCTTCATTTTAGGATTTTATAAGAAAGGTGAAGGAATGGAGTGGATATGTGTGTGAGTATTTGTTAGAATACTCTAGTGAAAATCGTGGAAAAAAAGAATATTGCAAATATTCTTTTGGTAATATTGCAAATATTCTTTTGGTAATACCATAGGCTGTCGTACATGATCACATCTCGACAGCTCACTCTCCTGGACCAAGATTTGATATGTCCCCCCGCCCCATCTCCCGGCCCTGGTTCAGTATCGCCCCTTCCTCGTTCCTGGTTTAGCTTACACAACCCCAACCCATTTCCTAGCCACCCCCATTACTCCATATTCAGTGTAAGTACCACCACTTAGAGATCTACCTTCCTACTTTCTTGGTTTGTCCAGGAATCTTTCTTTTATCAGTCGTATTCCACGTGAAGAAGTGTTATAACTTCTAACCATCACAGCCCTCGGCAAATTTAAAAAAAGTTCACATCTCTCCAGTTCTATACTTTATCGATCAGAGGACAGCGTTACAGACGAGCAATTTTGTAGAAGAAAATTTTTATATTCCATCACAAATTTACATTTTATCACAAAGGAGCAGAAATTAACTGGCGATCTATCATAGATTTTTAATAATCTAACGCAATAAATATGGAATGTTACGTTCAGATATGCTTATTTTATGATTTCCGCGTGCTTCCTGCTAGTATGACTTTTTGTTTTATTCTTGTTATAGTACATCTTTTTAGATGCGGTTTTACCTCATAACGCTAGCAATTAATTTTGATTCATTATTTACATTCAGTAATCAGTTATTCAAAAGGATGAAGTATTGTTTCTTACCTTTATAACTCATGTTTACTTATCAATTGAATACTAGGGTCATGAATCGGGTAGGATTTGTTATTCTTTTTTTTATTAATAATTCTTGTAATTTTTATAGTGGCACAGAAGCCTGATTATAACAGAAAATTCTTCATACTTCAATAGTTGCATTGTACACATATATGTAGACACATACTCACACATACTTGATGCATATAGTTTTATACATTACTGGAACATTCTCGAGAGTAAGAGAAATTTTTCTGTGAGCCCAATAAGCAAACAAATACCTACTTTTTCACAAATAACACAGACGAATAAATACCACGTTTATGAAACACTGGTAGGAAATATGTTTCCCTTTAATTCCACACGTTTTTAAGAAGCCTTGTCGACCAAAAAGAAAAAAAAAAAAAAAAAAAAACTAGAGATATGAAGTGGCAGTTAAAAATATGGCCGCCACTAAACTCAAAACTTTGTTTGGTTCATTGGCCATTAAGAGAAGCTAAATGATATTAAGCCAAGTTGAAAGTTTTATTGCCACGTAAAATGAAATTTTCTCCCAAAGGGTATAAAAGCCAATGTTGATATTTGGGTTTCGGCTCTGGCCATAATTGGCGCTATTTGTTTTGCTTTGTGTGCCTAGTGAATATTATTAAAAGCAGTTCTGGTTTTGTTTACTTCCGAACTATTCCTCGATGCCTGGAGAAGTTACTTCTTGAATATGCTTCATAGCAAAAGCTCTTTTCAGTGTTTATGTGTCAATATTTGTATGCATTTATCGATAATAAAATAATTCCATAAAAATAAAGAAAAATTTTTAATTAACAATAAATAAATGCTTCATAGCAAAAGCTCTTTTCAGTGTTTATGTGTCACTATTTGTATGCTTGTATCAATGGAAAAATAATTCCATGAAAAATATGAAAAATAATTTTTAAAATTAACAATAATTAAATGCTTTATAGCAAAAGCTTTTTTGAGTGTGTGTCACTATTTGTATGCTTTTATCATTAGAAAATAATTCATAAAAAATAACAAAATAATTTTTTTAAAATTAACAATAATTAAATGCTTCATAACAAAAGCTTTTTTGAGTGTTTATGTGTCACTATTTGTATGCTTTTATCAATAAAAGAATAAATTCATAAAAAATAAAAAAATTAAAATGTTAATTAACAATAAATAAATGCTTCATAGCAAAATCCTTTTTGAGTGTGTGTGTGTCACTGTTTGTATGCTTTTATCAATAAGAAAATAATTCCATAAAAAAAAAATTTTAATCAACAATAATAAAAAGACAGTCACAATGGTTGTGTCTTTATTATGCATCTAGACTTGCATAGCTCTTAATGCAAGCATAATCCTTTAAAATATAACCAGGAACAGCAAATTCTGACAATATAATTATCAGAGGCAAATACAATCGTCATACTCATTTCAATATCACAGAAGCATGCTTGCGAAATTCTTTGGGACTACCTATGAGTAGTAGAAACACAAAGAGAGAGAGAGAGAGAGAGAGAGAGAGAGAGAGAGAGAGAGAGAGAGAGAGAGGGAGCTGTGTCAGTTCCACACAGGATAAAGAAAAAAAATAAATAAAAAAAATAAATAGAATAGACACGTCACAAAGCTCAATTTCATTTCGTGGTAGATTTTGGGCTTAAACAATACTCTTATTGACAATTAAAAGCCACAGTAGTGTTTAAAAATATATTTTTGCACAATGCTAAAAATTACTAGGAAAGACTTTCGGATACTGCTCCGTATCCCTCTTCAGTATCCGAAAGTCACTCCTAGTAATTTTTAGCTTTGTACAAAAATATATTTTTAACACTACTGTGGCTTTTCATTTTCACTATTATAGCCTCGTTACGGAGGTTCCTTAGTTCAATAATCTTATTGCTAAAATTTTTTTTTTTTTAAAGGCATCATGAAGAAAGAGTTCTTATGGGATATTTGACCTTCATATGATACTATCATATAAAAAATATACTTTATTCGAGATCAACCAGGTAAGCTCCAAATACCTGATTGGGATAAGAAAATAATCTTATTGCTAAAAAATTTTTTGTTAAAGGCATCATTAAGAGAGAGTTCTGATGGGATATTTGACCCTCGTATGGTATTGTCATATAAAAAATATTAATCCTTGCTCGAGAGCAACTAGGTAAGCTCCAACCACCAAACTGGGATAAACAATTCTTATATATGTATTGCTCCAAAGTGAAGGTTAAAAAAAATTGTCTATTGAGAAAAGAGATTTCGCTGGGTTTGTGACCTCTCGTAGGAACTTATCAATTGACTCTAAAGTATAATTGTACAAAGCACAATATTTCGTTCATATGAATTATTAAGTACTAAATAAACATCGCTAAATATAAAGTTGAGGGTATGTGGCGTTTTGGAATCTCTAAACCTTTTGTATTTGTTCCATTACGTATTAGGATTTTCGAATAGTTACTTCATTCTGGTATTAAACTAAATATGAAGTAAAATTAGAGGGATTAGGTCAGTCGTAATAAAGCTGATTTTCTTTACCATATCTCGATTCAGCTCCTGATGTTTACCAAATATCAAGGTCGTCTGTATCAAAGCCGTTGCTTAGTGCGTGATAATACTAATAATAATCAACTCTCGAGACTTTCCATTATAAGAATGATGATTAAATGGATTAAATAGAGACTGCGGGTAATAACTTAAGAAAAAAAACTTTAAGAATTGCCGTGAAAGGTATATATATATTTTTTTTTCCTAAAAGTTTTGTATAACTTCTCCAACTTCATCGAATATGCAGGGACTAATATAACTCACGAGACGAACTTTTTTTTTTTTTTTTTTTTTTTTTTTGCCATATCTGTAATTTTCTGCGCTTCATAAACTTCACTGAAATATTTTATTGATATTCTTAACCCGTTGTTGAAGTCAATTTAAGCCCGAGGGCAAAGAAAGTTATACACTTCCACTTTACTTTCTAATATTTTATATATTACTGATTTGGAACTAGTATTGGAACTAACACTTGATCGATGCACACTTCCCTGTCTGACCCTCCGTTGTTTTATTAATAAATTGCAATAATATACCGGTTATTACTGAATCCAGACTAACAAATGTCGATGCAATATCAAAGTATTAGTTCATTATTTACGACGATTTTTATCTAAGAGTTTAGACCACAGAGAGCTCAATACATCATTTTCTAGGACCATTTTAAAACAATCGATTGAAGTATGAGCTACCAAAAACAATATTCTAAAATCAACTAAGGATATGGCTCTAAGAGAGTTTAATACAGCCTTTAGGAATCACGTGTTACACGCATTACGAAATCTGTAAAATTAAATCCGAATTGAAGAATACTCCAAATGTTATTCAACATTAGATAACATTGCTTAATTGTGGTGATGACAATATTTTTTCACGAGTATTAAATCTCTCTCTCTCTCTCTCTCTCTCTCTCTCTCTCTCTCTCTCTCTCTCTCTCTCTCTCTCTAATTTAAAAAATTAGACTTGAAGAACTTCCATCTTTTCTCTCTCTCTCTTTGTTATATTAGTTTGTAACGTAATCAATAACTTTGTATTTTTATCACACAAATTAACAACACTGAAGATCGTATTCTATTTATTTTGTTTAAAAAATTAGACTTGTAGAACTTCCATCTTCTCTCTCTCTCTCTCTCTCTCTCTCTCTCTCTCTCTCTCTCTCTCTCTCTCTCTCTCTCTCTCTCTCTCTGTTATATCGGTTTGTAACGTAATCAAGAACTTTGTATTTTTAACCCACAAATGAACAACACTGAAGATCGTATTCTATTTATTTGAAAAAAATTAGACTTGTAGAACTTCTTTCTTTCTGTTATCAAGATGACAATCGCATAATGGCATCACTGCCAAGGTCTAGGACATTATGCCCATCCACTCCTCCAATTACATCTCAAACGTCGCTCCTTTTGGGAATAAGATTAACGCAACATAGCGAAGGCATTCCTTCTTTTATCCCTGGAATCTTTTCTCGACGTATACTACAGGCGCTGTGCAAATTGGATTCCCACTCTTCCACTCGGCACTTGCAAAGGATTCCCGAGGCGGAAAAGTGCCAGTCATTAGACCGGAAGAATCATGCACGGAGGCAGACCGAGAAACAACAAAAAAAAAAAAAAAAAAAAAATAAATTCTTTCGCCTTTCACGTCACCTGTTATAAAATATATTATTTAAATGTATATTTTATAAAATTTGTAAAAAGTATGGTTATTTGGGTTGTGATTGACAAATTTTCTTTATGATCGGTAATTACCTTACATGGAGAAATATTCCTTGGAATTGGTAATTATCTCCGTATTTACTTATAATTTCTTTGAATTGTTCAATTTATTAAGTCAACTCTTTAGTATTAGGAGGTCATATATTACTATGTTCATTAATTTTTCAGATTCAAATTCTACCGCTAGTTAGTTCACATTCTAAGTTACTATATTTCTATACATTTTTTCCTTGTTTTTTGTCTTCCCATTTATTGCGGTTCCCCTTGATTCCTATTTTTTTCTATCTGATCTATAAGTTTGGAACCCTTTTATTTGATCGTCATTCCCAGTCTCTTGGGAATACCAGGTTCACTTATATCATTATATTTATTTTCTTTTCAATTTAGGTTAGTTCTTCTTAGTACTCTATTTTTCTTTTTCAGTTACTCGTAACTAAACCCTGCGCATTTATCACTATGATGGCTTGCGTGTTTTTTCCTTCATTTAATATGGGTAATAATAAGGATTTTCCCATGTCTCTTTCCTGTTCTGGTATGTTGTTCTTTTCTTATTTCCAGAAATTCGACATTAAAAATCCAACTTTTTCCATAATATTGATCTTCCATCATCATAATTATTCATTTTGTGTCTGAATCTGCAATTTTCTCCGTATCTGCAGTATCCTCTTGCATCATAAATACAGTTCTTATCTCTTGAGCTGTATCTTGGAGCTGATGCTTGGAAATTTTTTTCTGACACTCCATATCGCGGTGATGGCTTGCTTTTTTCCTTCACCTTATATTCTTTGTTTCTCTCTTTATTTGTTTCTTTCTTATTTTGGATTTTGTTATTTAATTGATTATTTATTTGATTTTGATTCATGGCTACAGGGTGCATATATTTACATTTTTTGTCGAACTTACATCCTTTTCCTTCTTTTAGGTTTTTTGCATATTTTGGATATAGATCTCTGCAATTATCCTCATAGCCGTCTAGGTATGCACATTTACCATAGATTTCATAGTTGTGACATACCTTGGGATGTTTGTAGTAACATCTTTCTCCGAATCTGCAATTCCCTCTTTCCAAAAGGGTGCAGATTTTGTCTTTCTTGTTTATTTTTTTCCTATTTCCCATCAGTGTGCAGATCTGGGTAGAGCCTCTTCATGATTTTCTTTTGTGTTGTCATGTCGTAATTTATTTCTTCGTATGTATGCTGCTTGATTGCCTCATATGTAGTATCAATGAGTATCTCTGCATCCATACTTTTATCTTGTTCTTTGTTTTCCTTATTATTTCTGTCATTTCAGTTTTGTTTACTTCTCTTCCGTTTTCCTCTTCTTCCTCTTCCTCTTCTTCTTCATCCTCAACTATTTGTACATTCAGTCTTGATTTAATAACATTGTCTATCCATGATAGACATGTTGAGCAAAATAATCTGGTATCCTTTTCTCATATCTTGCATAACTTCAGCACATTGAGGATGCGTCGGAATATTGGTTTTGTGGATTAACTATGCTATACCACTTCTTACACTGTTTGTATGCTTTTGGCATTCTTTTTCCTAATGCATCAATTAGGATATTCACAATGTTCACCTTATTCATTTTGTTTGTTGGATATGTTGATTTTGTATATATTCTTTATGAGTCTCTTGACCACTTGGATTTTATTGGAACTTCTTCAATTATTTCAAGATGTTTTTCTGTTTGTTGTCCAGTTTGAAGGATCAATCCTTCTAATATATCTATGAATGCTTTTGTATCTTTTATGTTAGGGCTGTTGTTGATCTCATAGATGAGAAATGACAGCTCCTTAATGCTACCTCATCGTATTGCGAATCTGCTAAACACGCTAAATTTCGCAATTTTTTCCACAGTTGGAACTTACTGCCATCTTGATCTGATTTACAGTATTTCACTTGATGAACTAACTAATAGACGCTTTATCTTTACTATTTTCACACTAATCTTATCATCGACAGTTCACGAACACTTCTAGATATTTCTCATAATTCTAGACGTAAGTTAAACTTGTGTATCTGTTGATTAATCTGACTGCGCTCGGAAAACGTCTCACCAAGCAAGATGGCTACTACGAGAGAGAGAGAGAGAGAGAGAGAGAGAGAGAGAGAGAGAGAGAGAGAGAGAGAGAACTTTGACGTAATATTGAGGAATGGATGAAATTCCCCGGTATTGACTACATTCATATGAAAGCAAATTACAAAAATCACGAGTATCATTTAAAGAAACTTGTTTTTGCAACATAGTTCTAAGACGATCTTGCAACAAACACTCGTTCTCTAATGCCAAAAAAAACATCATGGTTCCTTATTGCTTGAAGTTCAAACAGAAACCTTTCGTGGTGTAACGCTAATAACTAAACCACAATACATTTTGTTACACCAAAAAGCATTCACGAGCTTTCTCCAAAATTTCCATTTGCAGACGGGCGCACAAAGAAGACTCCTGACGAAGTCTTGGTTGTAACTCACAACAACAACAGCAACAACAACAACAGAGAAAGAGTTGTGGAAACGCGCGCTGTCCCGAAAATACATTCCGTGGAAATATCGTGGAGGGGGTGGGTTGGAGGTTTTTTTTTTTGGGGGGGGGGGGGTGGGGATGGGTTGGGGAATTTGGCAGATGAGCAGTAAGCCGTCTGCATAACATCGAATATTTTCCCGAAACGGTCTTTCCCTTAAGCTTACCGGAGACAACAGAAGGTTGTATTTCTTATTTATATAAAGCGAACGAGTAAGACAGAGTAAAGGAAATGGGATAAGCAGAGAGAATAACAAAACAGGAATAACCCAAATAATACTGGTGAGGAGAGATACTCTGTTTATGCGGAATGGTACATAGTTATTCAGTTGAAAATGGAGCAACCATATTGACATATCACTTCCGTTAACAAAAATATACTTTGTCAGTAAAGAGGAAAAATATTTACCAGTGCTGTATTTACTGTGATTTCTTAGCCTTTTCATTTATAATATATTCTCATAAACATATCACTTCCGTTCACAAAACGTAACTTGTCAGAAAATATGAACAATGTTATCTGAGCTGTATATACGTAATTTCTTAGTGTTTTTTTATTTATAATATATTCTCATAAACATATCACTTCCGTTCACAAAACGTAATTTGTCAGAAAAGAACAAAAACAGTTTACTCTGTTGTTTAATCACTACAATATATTGGCTTTAGTAATATTTTTTTTTACCTGTTATGTAGTTTATGTATCTATATCTTTCTTCATAGTATTTAATCTTTCCTTTCCAGCCTTTGGCTTCGTGCCTCTCTTGCTATTCAGTTTTCCAGGCCACTGCTTTCTTATTTACGATTCTTTTGCTGTTCTATAAATACACCAACTTCGACGCTGAGTTTTTCTTCCGCTAAGAAGAAACCTGATACACAGATCTTGTGTCTACCTATAATAATAAAACTCCAGTCCTTTGCAACGAAGTTCCTCACAATCTCTGCAAGTCCAACTTTCCTCTTCTACTCTTCCATCCTGATGCAACAATAGCTTGCTACCCTATTGAAAGGGCCATATTTTCAAAGTTTTTTTTTTGGCTTACTTTTTTATCCCTGTTATTACAATACTCTTGACTCACCTCTTCTGTAAATTTATCTTTTTCTCTACCTAGGAGTTCACAAGGTCGGAAGGGGGGATTGTACAATAACACAGTTCCACAAACTGCATCGCAAATGAAATTGTCCTTGAGGGTTGATGACGTCTACGAATGAATGTTTTAAGCAATTAACTTATCATACCTGTGGAAATATTCACTTGTTCATCTCATCTCAAGGAATTGGGACTTTTATAATCTTTCGAAATCATCCTGCATTTTTTTTTTTGTTAACTAAAACTACGGTATTTTAAATATCTTTTAAATATTTCGTATCATATGGATAGACTCCGTAACTCGAAATACAATGGTAATATAACCTTTATCCAAATGATATTTGGTCATCTCATTCGAGCTAACGAGTTGAATAATCTTCAGGAACTCAAAGTTCTTGGCCAAGGTTTTGTTCCTCATTGTAAAGATATTTCTTAATTCTTTTCTTAAGCTCTTTTGTTATATTGTTGGTTGTGCAACATAACCTCTTTTATCTCGTGGGCAACTTTCTTCGCTTTTCTATTACCCTGTTTATTTACTTATCATTTTCTATTTTTTACTCCAGTTGAACTCATTTACTTTAATATTTACTTACATCACATAAAAAAAGCTCATTTGAAAATGAATAACATAATTATCTGAGAAAGAATCTTGTCCATTGTTTTAGATAATTCAAGCTGAACAGCTGACGTCGCTTGCTAAATGACAGCAAATTTATTTAATATAGTTAGCCATGCGTTGTGTAAGCCTCTCTAATCCATATTTGTAGAATTCATCTCAAAAGTGGAAGTTCTTCTTTTCATTCCCCCATCCTCAAATAATATTAAATCAAAGACCATTCATAAAATCCTTGGTGCTAGATTTACCTCATCTCTCTGTCCTCTTCCCGTACATCTATGCCACTGGTAATACTTTGACCCCGGCTCGCGAACTGGACAAAATGACCCTCTCGCTAACAAGCACTCTCGTAAAATTTTCACGTCATGGATCAGTGGTTATTTCTCTACGTCCATACCTCTGCCTCTGGAATCATCCTCTGGAGTGTAAGTCTTTGTTCGGGTGTGCAACCTGCAGTCCTATGTAAGGGCCTAGTCAAAGGTTCCTTTCGTGTAAGCCATAATATTATTATTATTTCCTTTACCATCATCGTCATCACGGGCTGAAGCTAGGTACGGTAGTTTGTTTGTTAGCTTGTGGGCTTTTGCAATATATGTATGTATATATATATATATATATATATATATATATATATATATATATATATATATATATAGATATATGTATATATATATACATATATATATAATATATATATATATATATAATATATATATATATATTATATATATATATAGATATATATATTATATATACATATATATATATATATATATATATATCTTATATATATATATATATATACATATATATATATATAGATATATTATCTATATATA
>NC_061101.1:8044036-8064086 GCF_015104395.2 Macrobrachium nipponense | reverse complement strand
GAGTTTTATTGATATTAATTATAAAAGAAGCAGCCATGCCTTCTCCTAAAGCAACTGTTGTTGGAGAGAGGGCATGTCATAGGGAGGTATTTCCGGTCTGACGGAAGCTTAGGGTAAGAGAGGCAAGTCACAAGAGTAGCTAGGCTTCGAGATGGATTTTAGGGACTTCTACAATAAGACCTATTTTCCTTCCCAATTTGCTGGCGTTGTGTTTACCACTTTTCAGGCGATGCTCGAGGCGGTATTTGGATGCCTCGTGATTCAAAAACAACCAGTATCTCTCTCAGTCAACTGCAGTCTGTGATCCAGGACAGATGTCCAGCCGGCCAGCCTCCCACATTCTTCCACAACGATACACTGATATTGCATCCAGGTACGTCTAAAAGTGTAAACTTCAACCCAGCACACTACTACCATACGACTCTTGCTAAATTCATTTTAATTCATCATTTTACCCCTTCTACATCAAAAGCCCTTTGTCCTCATCAGAACCTGCTTCCTTTGTGACTTGTTAAAGACCAAGCTTTCAGTGCATACCTCGTGAAACATTAAAAGTTCCTTCTCCCCAGTATTAGAGAATTAATCAGCCTTAATCAAAGCAAGAAGTCAGTTTTTCTTTTATCTCGTTTAATCTGGGATTCTTTTCCAGATTCCCATGGGTCACGTTGCCGTCTCTCTGCCCGCAAGTGTGCATTACCCAAGTTTTATGAAACCAGCTTGAATCCATCCAATTACATTTCAGCTATTTGTGAGAGATATAAAAGTCCCACCGTGTTGGACGCTGCATTTACCTTTTCTCCAGGCCAGCAAGGGCCTTTTCCGTAAATAAATTGCTGTAAAGTAACAAGCTGAGTTTTCTGGCGACCTTCCCTCTACAGAAATTATCAATAACTATCAGTTTTACGGTAAGTTAAATCAATTTCCTCTTGAAATCCCTCAATATTTCCGTTTCTTACGTATGTAGCCTCTCTCAAGGCCGCTAAATACGTAAAATTGGCGAATCTTGCCAGCATCGAATATGGGCTTGCTTAAAAAAAAAAGCTTGTAAATCGCGTTACCCGTTGTAAACGTAAACTGTAAATTGTTTTCAAAAAAAAAAAAAGCACACTTGCAGAGAAAGACACTGGGCTCACGGTAAGGTATTCCATTCATTAATATGATTATTCTATAACAAATGTTAGCTTAAGGTACTTTTAAGTATTTTATTGTAGAAGTGTTTTAAACAAATGTGAAGGTAGAAATCTTATTATTGTCACGGCCAGAGCGCCGAGCGGATTCTGTTATTTTGTAAATCGCATTGTTTTCGTCGGACGAGACAGCACGTATTATAGATAGGCCAGAAAGGACCAGATCAAACTAGGAAGTGCTTTGCCAGGGTTTATTGCTGTATTAGAAAGCCTAGCTAGTTAGGAATGTTTTACTAATAGTTACGGGCAAAAGAAGTGTACAATTATTTTGTCTGTGAATAAGTTAGGGGAATTCATTCTAACTTAGTTTTCATTCCAAGTGTTGGTAACCGCTTACCTCTCAGCTTAATTCAGCTTCGTGCACTCTCGCGCCTGCGCGGTCTCAACCAGCCTTCGTTTTCACTCACAGCGGCAGCCATGTTTGTTATCTCTTTCAGCATTATCTAAACAATTTAAGCAAAGTAAAGTAAGTCTCGAAGTTTTAACGTAAATAATATCAATCTCGGTACTAGTATCTATCGTTCTGCCAGAGAAATAACGTAATTCGCCTTGAATAAGAAACTAGAATTTGGTGTTGTAAATTGCCTTCGCATTTACAGAGAATCAGCTGTTTTGAACGACACTGTGCCACTAGCAGCGCTACCCCAGCTCGTTCACGTGTTTCACCTCGCATCGCTCACTCGCGCGCTGAGCGAAAGTTTCATTTCACTTCGCACTAAACGTAACCTCTTCTTTTTACAATTGTTTGCTAACATTTTCATTTTAAAATCCTTACCGTCATTTCACTGTTCACAGGGACCTAGTATACTTACGTAAAGTTAATGTAAATCTTAAAAGTAGAGTAAATTACAAGAATTGTTAACGTAAAACGCGTCTTTGTGAAATTCATATTGAAACGCAAATCATTTCAGAAGCACGAGCCGCTACTAGTAACGTAAAAATCGTTCACTACGAGCAACGTTATCATTTTCATAAACCGGTTATCCAAAGCAATTCTTACCATTAAACGTTAACGTAAGTAGATCATTTAACGCAAGTTGTGTCATATTAAACTAACATTAGTAGTTTCAATTCAATATAAGGGAGTTTCATTATATCTCATTTTTCACCCTCTCCGAGAGAGAGAGAGAGAGAACCCATTATTCACGAAGCCAAGAGTACTACATCTTACCATTAATTATAGCATGCAGAATTAACATTATTTTAGTCTCTTGTGTCTTTCATTTACACAGCGTGATACGTACGCGCCTGTGTCCATTGCAGTTTGCAAGCATTTATTTATTTCATTTATCGAGTACTTCAGCGAGGGACTGAGCATTTCTAAAATTTCCATTACCTGTCGTTGCCCGAGTGGTCTTGTTCATTTTTATCCCAAAAGACTTGCGTGTACCGCAAGCACAAACCGCACAGTGTGCCACCGCAAATTCATTACTTCCAGACAGGGAAGGTCGTTACCAGTTTTAGGACTGGCCACCACCAGTGCACGTCAGGTCTTACCATTTTACAGTGCCACTAATTCTTGACACTGTCCATCGACTGGCTGCTGAAGTACTCCCACCTTTTACTTTCTCTCCTCCACTATTACCCTCTGCCATGAGCAGTGCCATTTCACTTCAGTATATTTAAGTATACTGCATGTAGTGTCCGGGACACACCAGCACGATACCAGTGCTCCAAGGAATGCCTCCATAAGTGCCATTGCACTGTACAGACGTACAGGTAGCCATTAAACCTGTGTGTCCGTCCTATGGAACGCCCAAGTAACTAGTGTGTCCGTGTACAAGGGTCAGTGATCCTTCGGAACCACTCAACAAAGGGAGGGACGCCTCCCGAAGTGCCGCAATACCAGCCCTAAGCATGAGCTAGCTCTCAAGGAGAAGGAGCTCGAGGTGGAGCAGGCACGACATGTGAACGCCGAAGCCCTAGCCATGCAGCCAGCTCCCAGTCCCACACTTACGGTGTCATCCAATCCTATTGCAGCATTAACGCTCTCATCCTGAAGTGGACTGAGGATGAGCCCGAGGCATGGCTGGAAGAAGTCCAAGCCTTATTCGAGAACTACCCCTACCACTGCCAAGCACCTGGATGGCAAGGCTAAGACTGCCCTCCGCTCACTGGATCAGGGTCACGAGGGGACCTGGTGGAAGTTCGCCGGGTCATTACAAAGGCCTATGAAATCACCCCCGAGAGGTGGAGGCAGCATTTCCGAGGTCAGGCCAAGGAAGTTTGGTTGGGCCTGGGGAGATTACTCCTACCACAAAATCCAAGCCTTGGGCAGCGTGGCTTGACGCCATGTCGTGCACCGAGTTCCAGGACCTGTTTAACAGGATCATGCTGGAAGACCTCTACCAGTGTGTACCTGGGCCACTCGCAGTGCACC
The DNA here is from genome assembly GCF_015104395.2 of Macrobrachium nipponense. Classification (NCBI taxonomy): domain Eukaryota; kingdom Metazoa; phylum Arthropoda; class Malacostraca; order Decapoda; family Palaemonidae; genus Macrobrachium; species Macrobrachium nipponense. The sequence goes on along the minus strand of NC_061101.1, from coordinate 8,060,519 downwards.
TTAGCGACAAGCAACCCAAGACACTTGCGGAAGCTTGTCGCCTGGCTGACGACTGGGAAACTTTCAATTTCAAACCCCTCTCACAGCACCACCCACCGACGCATGGTGCCACCCGGTCCTCTCTCTGGATCCACACCACGAGGCCAAAGGGCGCCCACCAAGGACACCCACGACTTGCAACGTTTGCAAGAAAGTGGGTCACCTCACAGCAGAGTGCTGCCTCAAGAGTGCTGCGAGCCACAAACCTCCTCAGAACCCTCCTAGGCCACCGAATGGTGCCTCAGCCTCCTCTCAAGACCAGTCAGATGCCTTACGGAGACCAGCCCAGCAGAGGGACTCCTGCAGAGCTGTGTGGCTACAGGGCACTACTCCCCTGGATATCCCGGGTGCCCCAAGCACGTGCCTTCGACCAGGCATGTCCACCTGATCAGTGCCACAAACACCCCTCGACCGTTATGCCCGAGTCCAGGTCTCACCCTGAGCGGGTGTGACCACTTCAGTCACAGTGGCACCCCTGGATGGCTCTACCCTACCTGTGACTCTGCCAGTTGCGGTAGATACCGGCTCCGATCTGTGCCTCATAGACAGGGACCAAGTGCCACCCAGTGCCACCGTCGACGAGCACATCAGGTGGGCCATGACTTGGGTCGAAGGGCAGTCCAAGACCATTCCCACAGTCGTCCTGCAGGTCACCACTCCTTGGTGCACCAAACCTCACCGCCTAGGTGTAGTGCGTACGATTCGGCATGGAGTAGGTTTTCCTATTGGGACGGGACCTCCTCTGGGGATGTTTCCCTCTCCCCCACACCACTCCAGGGCCAAGCTACCTCACCACATCAAATCACGGCCAGAGAGGACTCTTCACCTTGTGCCAGGGCCATCTCGGCCTTACCGTCCAATGCCACAGAAGAAGTTCTCGAACCAGTTCTGCCGAGACTGTGGCCGCAAAGGGTCACATGTCTGCCAAGTACGTAGGGTGCGCGCATTACAATATTCCTGCCATCGCAATGCAGTTACAATCCTTCGTTACTAGGACCCCCAGCTCAGGGCCCTATAACCGTCGCACCCCTCCAAGGTCATTATCCACCAAGCCATGTCAGAGCCTTTGATGACTCCGGCGCTCAAATCTCCCTGATAAGTGAAGATCAAATCCAGGAAGGGGCTACCATTGATAGACGGCAACTGATCACGATTGAAGGCATCAATCATAGTAAGATATCCTTCCCACCGTCCAATTGAGAGTCGTACGACCTCACCTTGCCAGGTATGTACACTTGCAGTTGCAAGCTACCTTCCAGGAGGTTACGACCTCATCCTAGGGCATGACCTGAGGTCTCCCATTTCCAAGGGCACGCTGAGAGGTATTGCACCTCCAGTACCCGCCACAGGTCCAATCGACCTCAACTCTCTGCCAGTGCCACTTGGCAGCACTGAGCAGTGCCAAGCTCCGTCCAGCCTGGACGTAGAGCCACCACAGAACTTGACTTCTGCGCCTGGCCACGAGCTAGTGCCGGCGCCTAACCTAACCAAGATCCTCCTACAGGAGATCTTCCAACAGGCATGGAGCTTACCGCAGCCCATGGCCAATCCAAAGTCCATGAGTCTTCTTCACCCTCACCACTGTCGCCCGAGGATGAAACCTCCGGTCAGACCTAACCATTCATACCTCCTCTGGAAAACCAGGAACTGCCCGACCAGGAGTCAGCCTGGAGTTTTCCCCCTTACGACGGCTGTCGCAGCAGCTGGAGTTGAGGGCCTCCCTGCAGTAGGTTCCACCTCTACGACGGTTGCTGCAGATACCGAAGTAGGGTGTTCTCCTGAAATCCCTCCGCTACCACTGCCTCTGCTCCTGCCGGCGTTTTCTGGCCTTTCCCAAGAGTCGGTGCCTCGTCTACTCCTAGGACTGGTATAGCCAGGTCCTGGAGGAATAAGAAGAAGAAGAAGAAGGGACGTAGCAAATCATTAACACACTAACCAAAGAGCCACATGCTCTCCTTGACACCTGTGCCCGAGGTACAGTGTCGCATTCAATTGCAGAGTGATCCTGGTACTACCCAGAGAAGGTAGCCAGCCTGATCTCTGCCAGTAGAACTAACCCTCTAACCCCTAGCCATCGTAATACTAACCTCACTTAAATATAATTACCTCATTGCATTTCCATCCTGGTCAACTAACTACTCATCATCCCCACGCACCATTACCTCACCTCATATATTTTAACAATTCCGTCGCTGAACAGTATTGTGCGTACCACACTCTGGAATGATTGCGTCTTCATTTTAACTATAATGAGTAGGTTAGGCTAATGATTTAGTACCAAGGCATTAGGTTTCGTAGCAAGTAGAATTTTCAAGTAACCTTATCTAGGGGTAGAGTAGACTGTCGCCACAGACACCCGTAGTTATTACTTAGGCTAGATTACATCACTACATTAAGTTAGTACACTTAGCATCTTTGCCTATAAGTAGGTAGGACATTGTAGTCAGCCGTATCGCTGCTCAAAAAACTTCAGTTATTGAGTAGGAGAACTGGGTATTCGAGGCGATCAACTTATTTAAGCCAAGACCTTCACGCCCGAAAGGGAGTGAATGCCTTCTTAACAGGGGGAGCTGCTACGTTTATAGAACGCCTCGCCTTCCCAGCAGAGTTTTAGTGATATTAATTATAAAAGAAGCAGCCATGCCTTCTCCTAAAGCAACTGTTGTTGGGAGAGAGGGCATGTCATAGGGAGGTATTTCCGTCTGACGGAAGCTTAGGGTAAGAGAGGCGAGTCACAAGAGTAGCTAGGCTTCGCGATGGATTTTAGGGACTTCTACAATAAGACCTATTTTCCTTCCCAATTTGCTGGCGTTGTGTTTACCACTTTTTCAGGCGATGCTCGAGGCGGTATTTGGAAGCGCCCCGTGATTCAAAAACAACCAGTATCACTCTCAGTCAACTGCAGTCTGTGATCCAGGACAGATGTCCAGCCGGCCAGCCTCACAAACTTAAGCCTATCAGCTCGGTGTACTGGTGGACACGAAGTCAGCCGCATTCTTCCACAACGATACACTGAATATTGCATCCAGGTACGTCTAAAAGTGTAACTTCAACCCAGCACCTTTTACTACCATACGACTCTTGCTAAATTCATTTTCAATTCTCATTTTTACCCCACCCCTTCTACATCAAAGCCCTTTGTCCTCATCGGGCCACCTGCTTCCCTTTGTGACTTGTTAAAGACCAAGCTTTCAGTGCATACCTCAGTGAACATTAAAAGTTCCTTCTCCCCATAATTAGAGAATTAATCAGCCTTAATCAAACGCAAGAAGTCATTTTTCTTTTATCTCGTTAATTCTGGGATTCTTTTCCAGATTCCATGAGTCACGTGCCGTCTCTCTGCCCGCAAGTGTGCATTGCCCAAGTTTTATGAAACCAGCTTGAATTCATTCAATTACATTTCAGCCATTTGTGAGAGATATATAAGTCCCACCGTGTTGGACGCTGCATTTACCTTTTCTCCAGGCCAGCAAGGGCCTTTTTGTAAATATAGCTGTAAAGTAACGAGCTGAGTTTCTGGAGACCTTCCCTCTATAGAATTATCAATAACTATCATTTACGGTAAGTTAAAGCATTTCCCCTTGAAATCCCTCAATTATTTCCGTTTACGTATCTAGCCTATCTCAGGCCGCTAAATACGTAAATATATATATATGTATATATATATATATATATATATATATATATATATATATATATATATATATATATATAAGTATGTATGTATATATATATATGTGTATATATATATATATATATATATATATATATATATATATATATATATATATATATATATCTATATATATATATATATATATATATATATATAAGTATGTATATATATATATATATATATATATATATATATATATATATATATATATATATATATATATATATATATATATATATATATATATATATATATATATATATATATATAAGTATGTGAGATATATATATATATATATATATATATATATATATATATATATATATATATATATATATATATATATATAATTAGAATACTAGACTTTTAAAAGCTACTTTTTAAAAGTAAATTCACATCAAAAGACGGATACATTCCTCCCATTATAGGAGAAATCACACGAAAAGACAGATTCATTGATGTCATTTTCATCTGAGCTTCTTTTTAGTCAACATCTTTTTCTTTTGTAGAATTGAGGCCAAATTCCCCATTTGTAACAACCGTGGATTCAGTTCTGTTCATTATTAAGCTTTATGAATTTCTGTTTTATTCATAGCCAAAATGACAATCAACTACGTCCTGCTTCACATATCCATATCAATTTTGAGTATGAGTCTATGAAATAGATCTAGAGGTTAGAGGAATGAAAAGATCCAGTTATAATTTTAAAAAACAATAAGTGCAGAGTTAATTTATCTAATTTAATAGATAATCCATTAAGGAATTTAGACTTTGTTTTTATTTTTACTCGATGACGTTTATTATATCGCAAAGTAATGAATGCCATCTAGCGAAAATTAAAGCAAAGTTTAAATTCCTCATTGGATTATCTCTTAAATTAGATGATATGCCTTTACAGTCTCCTCAATTCTATCCCTGTCTTAATCAGAACTTAAAGTTTCTGGCAAAGTCTTGAAAGATAAACGAACCCAATTGTGGTAAGTTTTTTTTTTTTTTTTTTTTTTTTGTTTTTTTTTTTTTTTTTTTTTTTTTTTTTTTTTGTAAGTTTTTCTCCAGAGTCTAACAGACCCAAACCTCCTTTCAGAAGAACCAGCTCCCTCGGGCCTCCAAGAGTGAGTTAAGTCATCCACACTAAATGCATTAGGAACTGTAGTTCTTAAACTTGTCTTGATTTCCGTCAAGAAAAATGAAAAGAGTCTCTTCATTTTAGGTTTTTATAAGAAAGGGGAAGGAATGGAGTGAATATTTGTGTGAGTATTTGTTAGAATACTCTAATGAAAATCGTGGAAAAAAAGAATATTGCAAAATATTCTTTTGGTAATACCATAGGCTGTCGTACATGATCACATCTCGACAGCTCCCCCTCCTGGACCCAGATTTGATATGTCCCCCCGCCCCATCCCCCGGCCCTGGTTTAGTATCGCCCCTTCCTCGTTCCTGGTTTAGCTTACACAACCCCACCCCACTTCCTAGCCACCCCCATTACTCCATATTCAGTGTAAGTACCACCACTTAGAGATCTACCTTCCTACTTTCTGGGTTTGTCCAGGAATCTTCTTTCTTTTATCAGTCGTATTCCACGTGAAGAAGTGTTATAACTTCTAACCATTACAGCCCTCGGCAAATTTTAAAAAGTTCACATCTCTCCAGTTCTATACTTTATCGAACAGAAGACAGCGTTACAGAAGAGCAATTCTGTAGAGAAAAATTTTTATATTCCATCACAAATTTACATTTTATCACAAAGGAGCAGAAAGTAACAGTCGATCTATCATAGATTTTTAATAATCTAACGCAATAAATATGGAATGTTACGTTCAGATATGCTTATTTTATGATTTCCGCGTGCTTCCTGCTAGTATGACTTTTTGTTTTATTCTTGTTATACATCTTTTTAGATGCGGTTCACCTCATAACGCTAGCAATTAATTTCGATTCATTATTTACATTCAGTAATCAGTCATTCAAAAGGATGAAGTATTGTTTCTTACCTTTATAACTCATGTTTACTTATCAATTGAATACTAGGGTCATGAATCGGGTAGGATTTGTTTTTCTTTTTTTTTATTGATAATTCTTGTAATTTTTATAGTGGCACAGAAGCCTGATTATAACAGAAAATTCTTCATACTTCAATAGTTGCATTGTACACTTATATGTAGACACATACTCACACATACTTGATGCATATAGTTTTATAAATTACTGGAGCGTTCTCGAGAGTAAGAGAAATTTTTCTGTGAGCCCAATAAGCAAACAAATACCTACTTTTTCACATAAGACAGACGAATAAATACCACGTTTATGAAACACTGGTAGGAAATATGTTTCCCCTTTAATTCCACACGTTTTTAAGAAGCCTTGTCGACCAAAAAAAAAAAAAAACTAGAGATATGAAGTGGCAGTTAAAAATATGGCCGCCACTAAACTCAAAACTTTGTTTGGTTCATTGGCCATTAAGAGAAGCTAAATGATATTAAGCCAAGTTGAAAGTTTTATTGCCACGTAAAATGAAATTTTCTCCCAAAGGGTATAAAAGCCAATGTTGATATTTGGGTTTCGGCTCTGGCCATAATTGGCGCTATTTGTTTTGCTTTGTGTGCCTAGTGAATATTATTAAAAGCAGTTCTGGTTTTGTTTACTTTCGAACTATTCCTCGATGCCTGGAGAAGTTACTTCTTGAATATGCTTCATAGCAAAAGCTCTTTTTAGTGTTTATGTGTCAATATTTGTATGCATTTATCGATAATAAAATAATTCCATAAAAATAAAGAAAATTTTTTAATTAACAATAAATAAATGCTTCATAGCAAAAGCTCTTTTCAGTGTTTATGTGTCACTATTTGTATGCTTGTATCAATGGAAAAATAATTCCATGAAAAATATGAAAAATAATTTTTTAAAAATTAACAATAATTAAATGCTTTATAGCAAAAGCTTTTTTGAGTGTGTGTCACTATTTGTATGCTTTTATCATTAGAAAATAATTCCATAAAAAATAACAAAATAATTTTTTTTAAATTAACAATAATTAAATGCTTCATAACAAAAGCTTTTTTGAGTGTTTATGTGTCACTATTTGTATGCTTTTATCAATAAAAGAATAAATTCATAAAAAATACAAAAATTAAATGTTAATTAACAATAAATAAATGCTTCATAGCAAAAGCTTTTTGGAGTGTGTATGTGTCACTGTTTGTATGCTTTTATCAATAAGAAAATAATTCCATAAAAAAACAAAAATTATCACATATAAAAAGACAGTCACAATGGTTGTGTCTTTATTATGCATCTAGACTTGCATAGCTCTTAATGCAAGCATAATCCTTTAAAATATAACCAGTAACAACAAATTCTGACAACATAATAATCAGAGGCAAATACAATCGTCATACTCATTTTCAATATCACAGAAGCATGCTTGCGAAATTCTTTGGGACTACCTATGGGTAGTAGTAAACACAAAGAGAGAGAGAGAGAGAGAGAGAGAGAGAGGGAGCTGTGCATTTCCACACAGGATAAGAAAAAAAAATAAAAAAAAAATAAGTAGAATAGCACGTCACAAAGCTCAATTTCATTTCGTGGTAGGTTTTGGGTTTAACAATACTCTTATTGACGATAAAAGCCAAAGTAGTGCTTAAAAATGTATTGATGCACATTGCTAAAATTACTAGGAAAGACTTTCGGATACTGCTCCGTATCCCTCTTCAGTATCCGAAAGTCACTCCTAGTAATTTTTAGCTTTGTACAAAAATATATTTTTAACACTACTGTGGCTTTTAATTGTCAATATTATAGCCTCGTTACGGAGGTTCCTTAGTTCAATAATCTTATTGCTAAAAAAATTATTTTTTTAAAAAGGCATCATGAAGAAAGAGTTCTTATGGGATATTTGACCTTCGTATGATATTATAATATAGAAAATATTATGCTTTGTTCGAGAGCAACCAGGTAAGCTCCAAATACCCGATTGGGATAAAAAAAATAATCCTATTGTTAAAAAAAAGTTTTTTAGAAAAAAAGCATCATGAAGAAAGAGTTCTTATGGGATATTTGACCTTCGTATGATATTATCATATAAAAAATATTATGCTTTGTTCGAGAGCAACCAGGTAAGCTCCAAATACCCGATTGGGATAAGAAAATAATCTTATTGCTAAAAAAAATGTTTTTTAAAAGGCATCATTAAGAGAGAGTTCTCATGGGATATTTGAACCTCGTATGTTATGGTCATATAAAAAATATTAATCCTTGATCGAGATTAACTAGGTAAGCTCCAACCACCAAACTGGATAAACAATTTCTTATTATATGTATTGCTCCAAAGTGAAGGTTAAAAAAATTGTCTATTGAGAAAAGAGATTTCGCTGGGTTTGTGACCTCTCGTAGGAACTTATCAATTCATTCTAAAGTATAATTGTACAAAGCACAATATTTCGTCCATATGAATTATTAAGTACTAAATAAACATCGCTAAATATAAAGTTGAGGGTATGTGGCGTTTTGGAATCTCTAAACCTTTTGTATTTGTTCCATTACGTATTAGGATTTGCGAATAGTTACTTCATTCTGGTATTAAACTAAATATGAAGTAAAATTAGAGGGATCAGGTCAGTCGTCATAAAGCTGATTTTCTTTACCATATCTCGATTCAGCTCCTGATGTTTACCAAATATCAAGGTCGTGTGTATCAAAGCCGTTGCTTAGTGCGTGATAATACTAATAATAATCAACTCTCGAGACTTTCCATTATAAGAATGATGATTAAATGGATTAAATAGAAACTGCGGGTAATAACTTAAGAAAGAAAAACTTTAAGAATTGCCGTGAAAGGTATATATATATATATATATATATATATATATATATATATATATATATATATATATATATATATATATATATATATATATATATATATATATATATATATATATATATATATATATATATATAATATATTTTTTTTTTTTTTTTTTTTTTTCCCTAAAAGTTTTGTATAACTTCCCAAACTTCATCAATATGCAGAGACTAATATAACTCACGAGAAGAACTTTTTTTTTTTCTATATCTGTAATTTTTCTGCGCTTCATAAACTTCACTGAAATATTTTATTGATATTCTTAACCCGTTGTTGAAGTCAATTTAAGCCCGATGGCAAAGAAAGTTATACACTTCCACTTTACTTTCTAATATTTTATATATTACTGTTTTGGAACTAATATTGGAACTAACACTTGATCGATGCACACTTCCCTGTCTGGCCCTCCGTTGTTTTATTAATAAATTGCAATGATATACCGGTTATTACTGAATCCAGACTAACAAATGTCGATGCACTATCATCAAGAACAAAGTATCAGTTCATTATTTACGACGATTTTTATCTAAGAGTTTAGACCACAGAGAGCTCAATACATCATTTTCTAGGACCATTTTAAAACAATCGATTGAAGTATGAGCTACCAAAAACAACTATTCTAAAATCAACTAAGGATATGGCTCTAAGACAGTTTAATACAGCCTTTAGGAATCACGTGTTACACGCATTACGAAATCTGTAAAATTAATTCCGAATTGAAGAATACTCCAAATGTTATTCAACATTAGATAACATTGCTTAATTGTGGTGATGTCAATGCTTTTTCACGAGTATTAAATCTCTCTCTCTCTCTCTCTCTCTCTCTCTCTCTCTCTCTCTCTCTAATTTAAAAAATTAGACTTGAAGAACTTCCATCTTTTCTCTCTCTCTCTTTGTTCATATTAGTTTGTAACGTATTCAAGAACTTTGTGTGTCTATCCCACAAATTAACAACACTGAATATCGTATCTACATATTTTCTTTAAAAATTAGGCTTGTAGAACTTCCATCTTTTCTCTCTCTCTCTCTCTCTCTCTTTCTCTCTCTCTCTCTCTCTCTCTCGTCTCTCTCTCTCTCTCTCTCTCTCGTAGTAGCCATCTTGCTTGGGTGAGACGTACCCGCTGAAGTCAGATTAATCAACAGATATCACAAGTTTCATACGACTAGAATTTGAGAAATATCTAGAAAGTGTTCGTGAACTATCGGTGATAAGATTAGTGTGAAAATAGTAGGATAAAGCGTCTTCTAAGTTAGTTTAACAAGTGTAATACTGAAATCAGAACAAGATGGCAGTAAGTTCCAACTGCGGGAAGAGGTGGCGTAATTTAGCTTGCTTGGCGGATTCGCAATACGATGAGGTAGCAGGAAGGGAACTGGCATTTCTCATCTATGAAATCAGCAACAGTCCTAACCAAAAAGATACAAAAGCATTCATAGATATATTAGAAGGATATAATCCTTCAAACTGGAACAAATCTAATGAAAAAACATCTTGAAAATAATTGAAGAAGTTCCAAATAAAATCCAAGTGGTCAAGAGACTCATAAAGAAAATATACATCAAACCAACATATTCCGACAAAGAAATGAATAAGGTGAATCTTATGAATATACTAATTGATGCATTAGGAAAAAGATGCCAAAAGCATGCAAACTGTGTAAGGTTTGGTATAGCATAGTCAATCCACAAAACCTAATCAGAAAAAGTGCTGCATGCAACATTCCGACCCATCCACAGTGTGCTGAGGTAATGCAGATTTGAGAAAAGATACAAGAATTTTTTGTTCAACATGTCTATCATGGATAGACAATGTTATTAAATCAAGATTGAATGTACAAATAGTTGAGGATGAAGAGAAGAGGAAGGAGGAAGAAGAAGAAGAAAAAGAAGAAGAGGAAAACGGAAGAGAAGTAAACAAAAATGAAATGACAGAAAAAAATAAGGAAAACAAGAACAAGATAAAAGTATGGATCAGAGATACTCATTGATACTACATATGATGCATAAGCAGCATACCTACGAAGAAATAAATTACGATATGACAACAGAAAAGCAAATCCCGAAGAGGCTCTACCCAGATCTACACAATGACGGAAAGAGGAAAAAATAGACAAGAAAGACAAATCTGCAACCTTTTGAAAAGAGGGGAATTGCAGATTTGGAGAAAGATGTTACTACAAACATCCTAAGGTATGTCAAAACTATGAAATATATGGTAATGTGCATACTTAGAGGCTATGGGGATGATTGCAGAGATCTGCATCCAAAAATATGTAAAAACCTAAAGAAGGAAAAGTGGATGTAAGTTCGACAAAAAATGCAAATATATGCACCCTGTAGCCATGAATCATAATCAAATAAATAACCAACCAAGTAATAAAATCCAAAATAAGAAAGAAACAGATAAAGAGAGAAATCAAGAATATCAGGTAAAAGAGAAAAGCAAACCACCAATGAGATATGCAGAGGTGTCAGCAAAAAATTTCAAAGCATCAGCTCCGAAATTCTACTCAAGAGATAATAACTGTGTTTATTATGCAAGAGGATATTGCAGAAACGGAGAAAATTGCAGATTCAGACACAAAATGAATAATATGATGAAGGAAGATCAATATTATGGAAAAGTTGGATTTTTTAATGTCATAATTTCTGGAAATGAAAAAAAGAACACATACCAGAACAGGAAAGAGACATGGGAAATCCTTATTACTACCAATATTAAATGAGGAGAAAACACGCAAACCATCATAGTGATGAATGCGCAGGGTTTAGTTACGAGTAACTCAAAAAGAAAAATAGAGTACTTAGAAGAACTAACCCAAAATGAAAAGAAATAGATATAATGAATATAAGTGAAACCTGGTATTCCAAGAGACTGGGAATGATGATCAAATAAAAGGGTTCCAAACTTATAGATCAGATAGAAAAAATAGGAATCAAGGGGGAACCGCAATATATGGGAAAGACAAAAAACAAGGAAAATATATGGAAAATATAGTACCTCAGAATGTGAACTAATAGCGGTAGAATTTGAATCTGAAAAATTGATGAACATAGTAATATATAGACCTCCTAATATCTAAGAGTTTGACTTAATAATTGAAAAATTGGATGATATATTGTAGAAATCACAAGGACTGGACTATTCTCCTATCTGGTGACTTCAACTTCCTTTCGTAGAATGGAAAGAACGAATAGGAGACTGTGGTTGTACTTAATACATATAAAAAAAGAGAGTAATAGTAGTGCAGAAGATAAGAGGCAATTTGAAAAGCTATTAGATATGCTACTAGAATACAACATTCAACAAATAAATCACCTGCCAACAAGAAAGGAAAATACTTTAGACCTAGTATTTGTGAACGAGATGAATTATGTTAAAGAAATAATAGTTTATAATGCGAGTATTTCAGATCATAATGTCATAGAATTAACAGTTCATTCCAAAAGCAAGTGAAAATAGAGATAAGCAAGAAATGAAAAAGTGGGAAGGATATGGAAAATACAACTTCTACAGTAAAAATATAAAATGGTCAGAAATTAATGAAGAATTAAACAAAGATTGGGATAACATTTTCGTAAGTGATGACATAAGGGGTAAATACGGAGATATTATATAAAATATTGGAGAAAATAGTGGATAAATATATACCGAAGAAGAAAAGTAAACATCATTCATGCATACCAAGAGACAGAAGGATCTTGTTCCAGAAAATCAGAAAGTGGAAAAAAGGTCTTGCAAAAGAAAAAAATGCATGAAAAGTTATAGAACTAAAAAGTAAGATAGAAAATGCAGAACAAAAGATTATACAATCAAAGAAAATGAAAAACGGGACTTGGAAGAAAAAACCCTATTAAATATCAAGCAAAACCCCAAACATTATAACTCATATGCGAAGAAGATGAATAAAAGAAGAATAGAAATAGCCCTCTAGAATTGAAGGAGATTAACGAATGAAAAAAGGAAATTTGCAACATACTAGCAGAACGATATAAGAGAGAATTCACCCTAGAAATATAATGAAGATAATGATATAGAAGTAAGGGACGAAAATAGTGAATATTTAGCTGACATAGAAATTAATGAAGCTGATATTGTGCAGTCAATTAATGAAATTAAAAATGGAGCTGCTGCAGGGCCGGATGGAGTCCCTGCTATTTTGTTAAAGAAAGTAGTTCATTCTATCGCAAAGCCAATTGCAATATTATTAAGACAAAGTGTAGATACAGGCAAGATTTATGATGACACAAATTAGCATATATCACCCCTACTTTCAAAAGTGGATCAAGACTAGAGGCAAGTAATTATAGGCCTGTGAGTCTAACATCACATATTATGAAAGTGTATGAAAGGGTAATGAAGAAAAAATATTATGAAACATTTATAAAAAAATAATTTGTTTAATATAGGACAACACGGTTTCGTACCCGGAAAAAGTACACAAACCCAACTGTTGTTCCATCCGTGAAGAACATATTCAAAAATATGAAAAGCGAAATGAAACAGATGTGTTTATCTAGACTTTGCAAAAGCTTTTTGACAAAGTAGACCATAATATATTAGCAAAGAAAATTAGAAAACACAATATCGTAGATAAAGTAGGAAGATGGTTAAAAGAATTTTACACAACAGAAAACAGATAGTTATTGCAAACGATGAGAAATCGGATGAAACCAAGGTAATATCCGGTGTGCCACAAGGTACGGTGCTAGCTGCAATATTGTTTGTTATTATGATTGAAGACATAGACAGTAATGTTAAGGATTCGGTAGTGAGTAGTTTCGCTGATGACACAAGAATAAGTAGAGAAATTACTTGTGATGAAGATAGGAACGCTCTACAAAGAGACCTTAACAAAGTATATGATTGGGCAGAGGTAAATAGGATGGTATTTAACTCTGATAAATTTGAATCAATAAATTATGGGAGACAGAGAATGGAAAGCTATATGCATATAGGCGACCTAACAATAATGAGACAATCACAAATAAGAAGCAGTTAAAGACCTTGGTGTGATGATGAATAGAACATGTTATGCAATGATCAAATAGCCATTCTGTTGGCAAAATGTAAAGCAAAAATGGGAATGCTGTTTTACGGCACTTCCAAAACAAGAAAAGCTGAACACATGATTATGCTTTATAAAACATATGTTCGTAGTCCACTTGAATATTGCAATATGATATGGTACCCACACTATCAAAAGGATATTGCACAAATAGAGAGTGTACAAAGGTCCTTTACAGCTAGAATAGAAGAAGTTAAGGACCTAGACTACTGGAAAGACTACAATCCTTAAAATTATATAGTCTAGAAAGGAGAAGAGAACGCTACATGATAATTCAGGTCATGGAAACAGATAGAAGGAATAACAGAAAATATCATGGAACTAAAAATATCAGAAAGAGCAAGCAGAGGTAGATTAATAGTGCCCAAAACTATACCAGGAAAAATAAGGAAAGCACACAGAACATTAATCCACTACGCACCAGCATCGATAATGCAGCGTCTATTCAATGCGTTGCAGCTCATCTGAGGAATATATCAGGAGTGAGCGTAGATGTTTTAAGAATAAGCTCGACAAATATCTAAACTGCATCCCAGACCATCCAAGATTGGAAGATGCAAAATATACCGGAAGATGTACTAGCAACTCTCTGGTAGACATTAGAGGCGCCTCACACTAAGGGACCTGGGGCAACCCGAACGAACTGTAATCTGTAAGGTCTCTCTCTCTGTTATATCGGTTTGTAACGTTATCAAGAACTTTATAAATTTTTAACCCACAAATGAACAACACTGAAGATCGTAATCTATTTATTTGAAAAAAATTAGACTTGTAGAACTTCTTTTTTCTGTTATCAAGATCCCCAATCGCATAATGACATCACTGCCAAGGACATTATGCCCATCCACTCCTCCAATTACATCTAAAACATCGCTCCTTTTGGGATAGATTAACGCAACATAGCGAAGGCATTCCTTCTTTTATCCCTGGAATCTTTTCTCGATGTATACTACAGGCGCTTTGCAAATTGGATTCCCATCTTCCACTTGGCACTTGCAAAGGATTTCCGAGGCGGAAAAGTGCTAGTCATTAGACCGGAAGAATCATGCACGGAGGCAGACCGAGAAACAGGCAAAAAAAACAAAAAAAAAAAAAAAAAAAAAAAATCAATTTCTTTCGCCTTTCACGTCACCATGTATAAAAATATATATTTAAATGTATATTCTTATAAAATTTGTAAAAAGTATGGTTATTTTTTGGGTGAATTGACAAATTTTCTTTATGATCGGTAATTACCTTACATGGAGAAATATTCCTTGGAATTGGTAATTATCTCCGATTTTACTTTATAATTTTCTTTGAATTTGTTTCATTATTAAGTCAAACTCTTTAGTATTAGGAGGTCTATATATTACTATGTTCTTATTAATTTTTCAGATTCAAATTCTACCGCTATTAGTTCACATTCTAAGTTACTATATTTCTCATACATTTTTCCTTGTTTTTTGTCTTTCCCATTTATTGCGGTTCCCCCCACCCCCTTGATTCCTATTTTTTCTATCTGATCTATAAGTTTGGAACCCTTTTATTTGATCGTCATTCCCAGTCTCTTGGGAATACCAGGTTTCACTTATATTCATTTATATTTATTTTCTTTTCAATTTAGGTTAGTTCTTCTTAGTACTCTATTTTTCTTTTTGAGTTACTCTTAACTAAACCCTGCGCATTCATCACTATGATGGTTTGCGTGTTTTTTCCCTTCATTTAATATGGGTAATAATAAGGATTTTCCCATGTCTCTTTCCTGTTCTGGTATGTGTTCTTTTCTTCATTTCCGAAATTCTGACATTAAAAATCCAACTTTTTCCATAATATTGATCTTCCATCATCATAATTATTCATTTTGTGTCTGAATCTGCATTTTCTCCGTATCTGCAATATCCTCTTGCATCATAAATACAGTTCTTATCTCTTGAGCTGTATCTTGGAGCTGATGCTTGTAAATTTTTTTGCTGACACTCCATATCGCAGTGATGGCTTTTGCTTTTTTCCTTCACCTTATATTCCTTGTTTCTCTCTTTATTTGTTTCTTTCTTATTTTGGATTTTTGTTTTATTTAATTGATTATTTATTTGATTTTGATTCATGGCTACAGGGTGCATATATTTACATTTTTTGTCGAACTTACATCCTTTTCCTTCTTTTAGGTTTTTGCATATTTTTGGATAGAGATCTCTGCAATTATCCTCATACCGTCTAGGTATGCACCATTTACCAGAGTTTCATAGTTGTGACATACCTTGGGACATTTGTAGTAACATCTTTCTCCGAATCTGAATTCCATCTTTTCAAAAGGGTGCAGATTTTGTCTTTTTCTTGTCTATTTTTTTCCTATTTATTTCCCATCAGTGTGCAGATCTGGGTAGAGCCTCTTCAGGATTTTCTTTTGTGTTCTCATTTCGTAATTTATTTCTTCATATGTATGCTTCTTGATTGCCTCATATGTAGTATCAATGAGTATCTCTGCATCCATACTTTTATCTTGTTCTTTGTTTTCCTTATTTATTTCTGTCATTCAGTTTTGTTTACTTCTCTTCTGTTTCCTCTTCTTCCTCATCCTCTTCTTCTTCATCCTCAACTATTTGTACATTCAGTCTTGATTAAATAACATTGTCTATCCATGATAGACATGTTGAGCAAAATAATCTGGTATCCTTTTCTCATATCTTGCATAACTTCAGCACATTGAGGATGCGTCGGAATATTGCATGTAGGAAACATTTTCTGATCAGGTTTTGTGGATTAACTATGCTATACACTTACACAGTTTGCATGCTTTTGGCATTCTTTTTCCTATTGCATCAATTAGGATATTCACAATGTTCACCTTATTCATTT
>NC_061101.1:8034036-8039036 GCF_015104395.2 Macrobrachium nipponense | reverse complement strand
CGACTGCGGTTGTGGGAGAATTCTGTTGGGTCATTTGAACAATGTTACGATTTATGAGACAAATGTATAGTTCCTTTATATAAGTTATTATTTGATTAACTGTCTCATTTTTGTTCAAACGGATTTTAATATGTTTGAAGGTTTATAGGATTTTCCTTTGATAAACACGCCTTATTTTGCAGGATGTAAGATAATATTTTGTATAAACCCATACGTAGATGAATCTTACAATTACACTAGATACAGATCAATTTTTTTTATAACTATAGAGGTATCTGTAAGCGCTCGCTTATCCGGACTTCTCATTAGGGAAGTTCGAACAACAGACGGTGAGTCCGTAAATACAAGATATTTCGTGTACTAAGAAATAAAACAAGATATTCTAATTTTTACGGCGCGTACAGTTGGGCTTAATCCACCAGTATTTATTATAACTTCCAATGTATTAAAATTAAAACGAACCTGCTCTGATTACTTATACGGTCGTGTGTTTCATAGGAAAAATCCTTTTTAATTCAAAAAGATATTGGTATGAACCAACATCGCTTTTCCCCACTCTGCTAGAGTCGCTTATTGTGTGGAATTTGCTATGTTTTGAACACTTCGGCAGTTTTTGACTAACCTTGACCGCTTGACTAGGTGACACAGTACCGAGTTTGCTTGTTTGATTCTGAAAGGCTACTGTTTCTATTTGCCTTTTTGTAATAATTAGGATCCTTCTCTTTATTACCATCGGCAACGTATTGTGTGATTTTAGCATTATGTTGCTGGTTACGTATAAAGCAATGAATGACGAACTATTAGGAACTGAGCGATTACTAATAAGACAAGTTATCTCTACTGTATTCAATATTAACTGTTTGTACTTCATTCTTTGCTAAAATTTGAAATAGTGAGGGATCCTGGTCAGCGCATTTAGCCTGATGAAAGTTTTTTACAGACATGTTATTCCTTGCAATCCAGCCATATTTTTAAAGTTAAGTTGAGTCATTGAGGTTCGATATTTTATATAACTCAAAAAACTCAAGGCTAAAACTGCGATCGGGACTTGCAAAGGAGCATTTATTGGTCATAGACCCGAAATAGTGTTACCTCTAATTTATCTAGATTTGTACGGGTGTTCCACTTGTTTTTTGTGTGTTTTCTAATCACTACGGTGCTTAACGACCCTATCCATGCATCTGTATAAATACAGACGTCCACTGCGTAAACGCATATTCACTGTTTAATATGATTTGTAACGTAAGGGATTAATAACTCACCCAAAATGATAAAATTAACATAGTATATGATTATGATATTTCAGTAGAACTTCTGGAAACAGACACTCAAAGATAAAAACTCGCAGTAGCGAAATCTCAATGATATAGATAATTTCTGTAAAAAAGTAAGATTAAGAATGTCTCGTAACTTCAGCCACAGGAATAACGAAATTCGACCTGCAAAGGAAACACTCAAAGTTACTCCAAATGAATAAAAAATTGTACTTAGCTTGCTTTTGTGGGAAGTCACGGTGTTCCGATAACGACACACGGCCTCCTTGGTCCTCCTTCTCTATTTAGCGGACGACCTGGTTTGGCTTCAGTTTCCCCCGTGCGCGTTGTTTCGATGATTCGAGCCCTTGAAGATCCGATGCTGCAGACGCGTTTCGGTTTGTTTCTTGGAGTGCCGGAAACGCTCACTAACGATGTTTTCTTGAATGATTCTAATGAGAGACGAAGCTTGCGTTGTCGTAGGAAAAAGGACACGTCGGTTTTGTTTCTTGAAGTTATTCACTAACGATGATACTAAGTTGCTTGACGAATCTTGTTGTTTTCTGAAGTCGCTCACTAATGATGATACTAGGTTGCTTGAAGAATCTGCTGCTTTCGTCGTCGTTGACTTCATGATTTATTATTCTGTTTTTTCTTCGTAGGACGTTGTAGAGTTCTTCTGGTCCGCTGGCCACCAATAATAGGGCTTGTGCCTTATATGATAAGGCGCCCTATGAGGTAATGTTAGACTAGCGATAATCTATACGCTAAGTCGGTTGGTATTGCACTTCCATCTTCAATGGAGTGTCTGGGGTTTTGTAGATCACTTACGAAGTCGGTATTATCTTTACGACGATGTGTTAAACTCATGGTTCGGTGAGGTTCTTGTAGAAAACACAAGGTATAAAAATAGTATATTCTTCTGAAGTTTTACATGATGAAGATCAGGTATGATCGTACAAGTCTTCTATGACGATAGCTTGATCGCTTCTGCCAATGATGATGGCTAATCCTATTCCTCTACATGATAAAGCTTAGGTAAAGAAGTACAGGTCTTCTAATGACGATAGCTAACTCTGTTCTGCCTGTCTACCATCTCTGTTACAAGTTATGAAGGAACAGACAGTAGTTCGAACATATGAACTACATACAATGACATAGTTTCATACGAACACACAATCGAATGAGACACGCTACAGATCACGTAGGCGGTAGTTGTCTCAAGCAGGGAGCTCGGACTAATGTTATAAACAGTTGAATGACTACAGGTGACGGCATGTTATCTTAGCCTACATACTTATTGTATACGTCATCTTTAGCGTCTCTAGTCTGATCACATTCCTGCAAGCATCTGGTTGACCTCTTTAGTTTTAGACTTTCTTTTATATATATGGACCTTAACATTCCATATTTTTATTATGTACACTTACATATATATATATATATATATATATATATATATATATTATATATATATATAGTATATACACATATATATATATAGTAATATATATATATATATATATATGATATATATATATATTATATATATATATATATATATAATATATATACATATATATATATAGATATATATATATTATATATATATATATATATATATATATATATTATATACTATCATATATATATATATATATATATATATATATATTTATATATATATATATATATATATATATACATATATACATATGTTGCAAAAGCCCACAAGCTAACAAACACTACCGTACCTAGCTTCAGCCCGTGATGACGGTGAAGGTAAAGAAAATAATAATAATATTATGGCTTACACGAAAGGAACCTTTGACCATGCCCTTACATAGGACTGAAGGTTGCACACAGCACAAGACTTACACTCCAGAGGATGATTCCAGAGGCAAAAATATGGACTTAGAGAAATAAAAACCACTGATCCATGACGTGAAAGTTTTACGAGAGTGCGTGTTATCGAGAAGGGTCATTTAAGAGTAACATTTAGAAGTACATATATATATATATATATATATATATATATATATATATTATATATATATATATATATATATATATATATATATATATATATACTTATTTATATATATATATATATATATATATATATATATATATATATTATATATATATATATTATATATATATATATATATACATATATATATATATATATATATATATATATATATATATATATATATATATATATATATATATATATATATATATACTATATATCATATATATATATATATATATATATATATAATATATATATATATATATATATATATATATATATATATAGATAATATATATGTACTTTTATATGTGTGAGTGAGTTTCAATCTGAAATCAAATACCTTCAATACTAATGCAAAACAAACTTGTTTTTTTTTTTTTTGGTATGAAAGTTAACTCCAAGAAATGTCTTTCCTCGAAGCCATTGCATTGCGTGACAAATTGACATTTACAGTAATCCTGTAGCAAGCAAATATAGTTCAACCATGTGGTTCAAACACTCGCCAAAACCAGGCAGGATTTATTGGTACGAAATTACAGACTCCCAATCATTTCATACCAAATGCCGTTGCTATTCATTCTTCTATTGTTTCTTTATAAAAAAAAATCAGTTTTTTTTTGGTCATATGACCTGTACCAGAAGTATCTATTATTTCTTTGTAAAAAAAATTTAATAATGAAGAACAAACAACCTCCCCTAAAAAAAACCTGGATTTAAAGAGGATTAGAGAATAACATTACAACCTCCCCGACCCCTCTTTCCACCCCCCGCACAAAAACCCTGGTTGTCTGGTCATATATTCTGCACCAGAAGAATTTATTATTGCTTTGTAAAGAAAAAACAAGAAATAAGAGTAATAACGAAGAGCTGTGGTTTTAAAAAAGATAAAAAAAAAACCCGAAAAAAACTGGTCTTATATTCTGGACCAAAAGTATCTATTATTTCTTTGTAAAGAAAAAACAAGAAATAATAGTAATGATGAAAAACTAACAACCTCCCTTGAAAAAAAAAAAAAACTGTGGTTTTAAAGAGGACAAAAAAATATTATTACAAAGCAGCACCAACAACCTCCCCGCCTCTCTTCCCCCAAAAAACCTCAGGTTTTGTGGTCATATATTCTTGACCAGAAGTATCTATTATTTCTTTGTAAAGAAAGAAAAAAAAAGAAATGACAGTAATGATGAATAACTAATAACCTCCCTTAAAAAAAAAAACAAAAAAAAAAAAACTGTGGTGTTAAAGAGAAAAAAATAATAACATTACAAAGAAGCACCAACAACCTCCCCCACCTCCCCCCTCCCCCCCCCCACCCACCCAGAAAACTGTGATTTTAAAGAGGATAAAAAATAACATTACAAACCTCCAGCCCCGAATATATACTGCACCAGAAGTATCTTTTATTTCGTCGTAAAAAAAAAAAATAAAAAAAAAATAACAGTAATAGCGAAAAGCTGTGGTTTTAAAGAGGATAAAAAATACATTACAAAGAAGTACCAACCAACCTCCCTTCTCGCCCCCAAAAAACAAAAACTCAGGTTTTCTGGTTCATATATTCTGGACCAGAAGTATCTATTACACATCGAATAACCATCCACTCTCTCGTCAGAGGTAATTGGATTCTGCTGCTTTATGATAATGCAATGACGTGCTTTGGTCATGTGCCTCTTCCGACCGAGTTGCATAAAATAACGCCGGCTCCGGTTACG
>NC_061101.1:8025964-8028464 GCF_015104395.2 Macrobrachium nipponense | reverse complement strand
CTTAGAACGGCAACGAAACAGCTATGCGGAAAATTATTACTTTCATAAAATCTGAGGACGAATAATGCCTTGACAGAGGATATTAAGACGTCGATAAAAGAACAGCTATTCTTCGAAATGAATCCCTGTCTTAATACTGTTGTTGTAGTCAATTTTCTTACGCTTCTTCATCAACCTTATCGCATCGTATTCATAATGGCATTTTTTTTTTGTACGACCGTCTGCTACGTAATAACCGTTATGATATCATCGCTTTAGTATACTCTTCATTTTTACGTCCGCTATTTGCATCAACGCAAGTACGCCTCATGGTTGGCGAGACCGTCTCTCTCTCTCTCTCTCTCTCTCTCTCTCTCTCTCTCTCACTAAGAAGTTATGATATTTTTTTTTACTTTCGTAAAGGTTCTCTCTCTCTCTCTCTCTCTCTCTCTCTCTCTCTCTCTCTCTAACAATTTATGATATTTCTATCACTATCGTCAATATTCTCTCTCTCTCTCTCTCTCTCTCTCTCTCTCTCTCTCTCTCTCTCTCTCTCTCTCTCTCTAAGAATCTATGATTTTTTTAAACTTTCGGTAAGGCTTCTCTCTCTCTCTCTCTCTCTCTCTCTCATTTTTATATTCGCTATTTGCATCAACCTACACACACTTCACGGTTGGCGAGACCGTCTCTCTCTCTCTCTCTCTCTCTCTCTCTCTCTCTCTCTCTCTCTCTCTCTCTCTCTCTCTCTCTCACAAGCATATTTTGGACGACTGTCTTCTCTGAATTAAGATTCAAAATCAATTTTAAAAGTATCAGGCCCTATATGATTACCCCAAAGTTTAATGGACTTCTCTGAAAATAATTACGAAGCTTATTGTTACTGAACCGTTGGATCTAAGACCCTGTTTTTGTGGTTAATTTTTCCTAGAAAACCTGATTTTCCTTCAATTATGTCTTAGTGTTAGCGTAGAATGAGAGAGAGAGAGAGAGAGAGAGAGAGAGAGAGAGAGAGAGAGAGAGGGTGTACGTCTGTAAGTAAAGATGTTTTCCCTCAGTTATGTTTTAGTGTGTGTGTGTGTGTGTTTGTGTATGTATAGAGAGAGAGAGAGAGAGAGAGAGAGAGAGAGCGTCCTTCTTTAAGTAAACTTGTTTATATCTTAGTTATTGCCTTAGTGTTTGCGTATGAGCGTGTGTCTGTGTGTCTATGCGAAAGAAAGAGAGAGAGAGAGAGAGAGAGAGAGAGAGAGAGAGAGAGAGATAAGGGTTCAATATGAGCATTGATTATGAAGAATTAAACTGGAGCCTATTGTAAGTATTTATTTTTCTTGACAATAAAAACGCATTTCATAATAGTAGCATTACTTCTGCACATCCGTTACAGTTTTTTTTTATAGAAAAACTACCGAAAAACTACTTTGGCATCTGTATATTAAATAAAAGAAAATAACGATATAACATATAAAAGGCAACTCAATATGCGAAAAAATAGGGTGGGAAATTTGGTTGCAGTCGCTTCAGTAATTGTGTTGGGAGCCAATAATGTGTTAATAATACCTGTAAAAGCAACGGGGATTATAATTGAAATCCAAAAAAATATGTTCCGAAATTTGTTATAAAATATGGAAGCTGCCACGTATTTTCTGTTCAGGGGAAATTATTTCAAAATTACACTTTCTTTTTTTTATTTTCTATAGTTTTATTGTGCATCATTTAATTTAGTTACGTGATGAAAAGTAATAAATGTTATTGATAACCAGAGAAGTGTTGCTCTACATTAAGTTGATATATGGTTTTAAGTGAGCAATGTACTAATATTATTTGTAATTAACCAATTTTTTCAATAATAATTAAAATAATAATAATAATAATAATAATAATAATAATAATAATAATAATAATAATAAAAAAATAAAAAATAATAATAATAATAATAATAATAATAATAAAATAATAATAATAATAATAATAATAATAATAATATAATAATAATACTTTTTGATTATAAGAAGCATTACTATTATTATTATTATTATTATTATTATTATTATTATTATTATTATTATTATTATTATTATTATTATTTTATTATTATTATTATTATTATTATTATTATTACGCTAAATTTTAAGAATATGATGAGGTCCCTCATGGACCATACAAGACTGTAAAAAAATAAATAATGTAAATTTTCTATAAAAGTGGACACAAGATAGATACTAACATTACACATTTGTCTTTGTAAAATAAAGTCTCGAAAAAGAATATATAAAATTTCAATCACACATATATACACACACATATATATATATATATATATATATATATATATATATATATATATATATATATAAATCTGCATAACAGTCATATACATTCGTCCAGGAAAAACTATCCAAAATTACGAACTACTGCAGTCGTAGCAATGCCTCAGTAGCTATTCTCAAGTGGAGACCAGCTACTTAAAAAGTGTGTTGGAGAAAATTAACTTTGAAGTTTTATACTTCAAGATCTTAACATAGTA
>NC_061101.1:8015964-8018464 GCF_015104395.2 Macrobrachium nipponense | reverse complement strand
CCAGCAAATTAAAAAGTTTGCTGGAAAAAATTAACTTTGAAGTTTTATACTTCAGGATCTTAACATAGTACACCCATATGTAAGATTTTTAAGATTCCTAACTTCCTTTATAACATAAAAAATATAATAAATATTTTCAGGGTACAACAAAAAGCGTGTAGAAGATGTATTGCCGATTATTATTATTATTATTTTTTTTTATTTATTTATTTATTTTTTTTTTGCTCTATCACAGTCCTCCAATTCGACTGGGTGGTATTTATAGCGTGGGGTTCCGGGTTGCATCCTGCCTCCTTAGGAGTCCATCACTTTTCTTACTTTATGTGCCGTTTCTAGGATCACACTCTTCTGCATAAGTCCTGGAGCTACTTGAGCCTCTAGTTTTTTTCTAGATTCCTTTTCAGGGATCTTGGGATCGTGCCTAGTGCTCCTATGATTATAGGTACGATTTCCACTGGCATTTCCCATATCCTTCTTATTTCTATTTTCAGATCTTGATACTTATCCATTTTTTCCCTCTCTTTCTCTTCAACTCTGGTGTCCCATGGTATTGCGACATCAATGAGTGATACTTTCTTCTTGACTTTGTCAATCAACGTCACGTCTGGTCTGTTTACACGTATCACCCTATCCGTCCTGATACTATAGTCCCAGAGGATCTTTGCCTGATCGTTTTCTATCACTCCCTCAGGTTGGTGCTCGTACCACATATTACTGCAAGGTAGCTGATGTTTCTTGCACAGGCTCCAGTGGAGGGCTTTTGCCACTGAATCATGTCTCTTTGTGTACTGGTTCTGTGCAAGTGCCGGGCATTCGCTTGCTATGTGGTTTATGGTTTCATTTTTCGTATTGCACTTCCTACATATGGGAGAGATATTATTTCCGTCTATCGGTCTTTGAACATATCTGGTTCTTAGGGCCTGATCTTGTGCCGCTGTTATCATTCCTTCAGTTTCCATCTTTAGCTCTCCCCTCTGTAGCCATTGCCATGTGTTATCGCTGGCTAGTTCTTTAGTCTGTCTCATTTCTTGTCCGTGCATTGGTTTGTTGTGCCAATCCTCTGTTCTGTCTGTCATTCTCCTGTCTCTGTATATTTCTGGGTCTTCGTCTACTTTTATTAGTCCTTCTTCCCATGCACTCTTGAGCCACTCGTCTTCACTGGTTTTCAGATATTGCCCCAGTGCTCTGTTTTCGATGTTGACGCAGTCCTCTATGATTAGTAGTCCTCTCCCTCCTTCCTTTCGTGTTATGTATAGTCTCTCCGTATTTGCTCTTGGGTGTAGTGCTTTGTGTATTGTCATATGTTTCCTGGTTTTCTGATCTATGCTGCGGAGTTTATGCCTTCGTCCATTCCACTATTCCTGCGGTGTATATGATTACTGGCACTGCCCATGTGTTTATGGCTTTTATCATATTTCCGGCGTTGAGTTTTGACTTGAGTATCGCCTTGAGTCATCGCATATATTCTTTCCTGATCGTGTCCTCATCTCTTGGTGTTTTATATCCCCTCCTTCCATTATTCCCAGGTATTTGTATCCTGTCTCGTCTATGTGTTAGATGTTGCTCCCATCTGGTAGCTTTATCCCTTCAGTTCTCGTTACTTTGCCTTTTGTATGTTGACTAAGGCGCATTTTTTCTATTCCAACTCCCATCCTGATGTCCCCAGATACAATCCTTACAGTCTGGATTAGGGTATCTATTTCCTTGATGCTCTTACCATACAGCTTGATGTCGTCCATGAACATCAGATGGTTGATTCTGTGGCCTCTTTTCTTGAGTTGATACCTGGCATCCATCCTTCTGTAGTACTTTTGTCATGGGAATCATGGCTACTACGAAGAGTAGTGGGGACAGTGAGTCGCCCTGGAAGATCCCTCTCCAGATATTAACCTCTGCTAGTCTTATTCCAGAGCTTGTAAGTATTGTATTCCAGTTGTGCATTGTATTTTTGAGGAAGCTGATGGTGTTTTCCTCTGCCCCATATATTTTCAGGCATTCTATTAGCCATGTGTGTGGTATCATGTCGAAGGCTTTCTTATAGTCTATCCACGCCATGCTTAGGTTGGTTTCCTTCTCCTACTGTTCTTCATTACCATTTTGTCTATCAGGAGCTGGTCTTTTGTGCCCCTACACTTCCTTCTGCAGCCTTTCTGTTGGTGGGGGATGGTGTTTGTCTCCTCTAGGTAGTTGTATAGCCTTTCACTGATGATACCTGTTAGTAACTTCCAAATTATTGGTAGGCAGGTGATATGCCTGTAGTTACTGGCTATATTTCCCTTACTCTTGTCTTTCTGGACAAAGGATGTTCTTCCTGTGGTCATCCATTTAGGAGCATGGTGATTTGAGATACAATGCTGGAGTTGTTCTGCTATTCGTGGGTGTAGGGCCTTGAAGTTTTTGAGCCAGTATCCATGGGACTTCATCGGGACCTGGGGCTTTCCAGTTTGGCATTTCTTAGGTTGGTGTCTGACTGTGTGACGTGATCTCTGTGAATCTTTGT
>NC_061101.1:7996226-8012964 GCF_015104395.2 Macrobrachium nipponense | reverse complement strand
GTTGAAAAAATAAAAGTTTATAATGCGAGCATTTCAGACCATAATGTCATAGAATTAACAGTCCATTCAAAGCAAGTGAAAACAGAGATAAGCAAGAAATTTAAAAAGTAGGAAGAATATGGAAAATACAACTTCAAGAGAAAAATATAAAATGGTCAGAAATAAATGAAGAATTAAACAAAGATTGGGATAACCTTTTCTTCAGTGATGATATAAAGGTAAATACGGAGATATTATATAAAATATTAGAGAAAATAGCGGATAAATATATACCGAAGAAGAAAAGTAAACATCAGTCATTGTTACGGATCTGAGATCTCAGAGACAATGTTACGGTGTCGAAATATCCTGGAAAGGGTCGACACAATGTTACCGCCTCTGAGAGAGGTCCGCTTCAGGTTCGATATGAAATAATAAAAAAAAAAAAAAATATCAACACAAACAGTTGAAACTGAGGATACGAATATAGAAAGAAACACTAACACAACAAAGGTTTATTTACAAGCTTACTAACAAAGGTAAATGCAGAATGGTATCTCCTATTTACATAAAAAGACAGAATCTTACACTGCATGAACTGGGGGGAAACAGAGAGGTAATTCGAATACTTGCTAATCAGTTTGGCACTTCAAAGAGGTGGCTTCATAAAAGTAGAGCGGCAATTGCAGACGTCCTCTTGACTCCGTATTGCAGAAACTAGTCTATTCGTAAGGCAGGAACTCTCCCCTTTTCTCCTCCGAAGTCTGCTCAACATAGAGACAACTCGGCCGACCACACCAGAAAACGACTAGACCAATATCCAACCAACTCTCGAACAACTCTTCTTTTGATTGATACTTCGTCGGTTCTTTCGTCTCTAGTCTCTCTCTGATGATCACTGCTGCTGATCTCTCACTGATAATCTGATCTGTGGCTCTTACTAACTGGTGATCTCTCTCTTTTACGATCTCTTCCTTCTTCTACGATCACTCCTCTCCAAAGTTCGTTCGTCGTATTTATACGTCACTCTGGGGGCGGAGCCTACGGCGAACGCCACCAACTCCAGGGATTTCTAGAACTTCTTAGATGAATCTAGACGAGGTATTGCATCAGAAATCGCGGCGTTTCTCACGTCCCGACGAGATCCACAACACTCCTGCCGATTCTAGAACAGCCGCGACCATAGGCGCCTCCAACAGTGGCGCGAAAGCCTCCTTGCTGCCGAACTTCTCGAAAATGCGTTCTCCTTTCCTTTATCTTTCTTTACTATAAGGCAATTACCATCACAGTCATGCAT
This sequence comes from Macrobrachium nipponense, assembly GCF_015104395.2. Classification (NCBI taxonomy): domain Eukaryota; kingdom Metazoa; phylum Arthropoda; class Malacostraca; order Decapoda; family Palaemonidae; genus Macrobrachium; species Macrobrachium nipponense. The sequence goes on along the minus strand of NC_061101.1, from coordinate 8,011,688 downwards.
ACTAAGAGACAGAAGGATCTTATTCCAGAAAATCAGAAAGAGGAAAGAAGGTCTTGCAAAAGAAAAAAATGCATGGAAAGTGATCAAACTAAAAAGTAAGATAGAAAATGCAGAACAAAAGATTATACAATCAAAAGAAAATGAAAAAAGGGACTTGAAGAAAAAAACTCTAGTAAATATAAAGCAAAAACCCAAACTACTGTACTCTTAAGCGAAAAAGATGAATAAAAGAAGAATAGAAATAGGCCCTCTAAGAATTGAAGGGAGATTAACGAATGAAAAAAAGGAAATGTGCAACATATTGGCAAAATGATATAAGAGAGAATTCACCCCTAGAATTGATAATGAAGATAATGATATAGAGGTAAGGGATGAAAATAGTGAATATTTAGCATACATAGATATTAATGAAGCTGATATTGTGCAGGCTATTAATGAAATTAAAAATGGAGCTGCAGCAGGGCCTGGTGGTGTCCCTGCTATTTTGTTAAAGAAAGTAGTTCATTCTATAGCAAAGCCACTTGCAATATTATTAAGACAAAGCGTAGATACAGGCAAGATTTATGATGAGCACAAATTAGCATATATTACCCCTACTTTCAAAAGTGGATCAAGACTAGAGGCATGTAATTATAGGCCTGTGAGTCTAACATCACATATTATGAAAGTGTATGAAAGGGTGACGGAGAAGAATATTATGAAATGTTTAATAAAAAATCATTTGTTTAATATAGGACAAAATGGTTTTGTACCCAGAAAAAGTACACAAACCCAACTGTTAGTCCACCGTGAGAGCATATAATAAATATGAAAAGCGGAAATGAAACAGATGTGGTTTATCTAGACTTTGCAAAAGCTTTTGACAAGGTAGATCATAATATATTAGCGAAGAAAATTAAAAAAAACATAATATAGTGGATAAAGTAGGAAGATGGCTAAAAGAATTTTTACACAACAGAAAACAGATAGTTATTGCAAACGATGAGAAATCGGATGAAGCTAAGGTAATATCCGGTGTGCCACAAGGTACGGTGTTAGCTGCAATACTGTTTGTTATTATGATTGCAGACATAGATAGTAATGTTAAGGACTCGGTAGTGAGTAGTTGCGCTGATGACACAAGAATAAGTAGAGAAATTACTTGTGATGAAGATAAGAATGCTCTACAAAGAGACCTTAACAAAGTATATGATTGGGCAGAGGTAAATAGGATGGTATTTAATTCTGATAAATTTGAATCAATAAACTATGGAGACAGAGAAGGAAAGCTATATGCATATAGGGGACCTAATAATGAGACAATCACAAGTAAGGAATTAAAGACCTTGGTGTGATGATGAATAGGAACATGTTATGCAATGGTCAAATAGCAATTCTACTGGCAAAATGTAAAGCAAAAATGGGAATGTTGTTACGGCACTTCAAAACAAGAAAAGCTGGACACATGATTATGCTTTAAAAAACTTATGTTCGTAGTCCACTTGAATATTGCAATATGATATGGTACCCACACAATCAAAAGGATATTGCACAAATAGAGTGTACAAAGGTCTTTTACAGCTAGAATAGAAGAAGTTGAGGATTTTGACTACTGGGAAAGACTACAATCCTTAAAATGATACAGTCTAGAAAGGAGAAGAAAACACTACATGATAATTCAGGCATGGAAACAGATAGAGGGAAAAGCCGAAAACATCATGGAGCTAAAAATATCATGAAGAGCAAGCAGAGGTAGATTAATAATGACCAAAACTATACCAGGAAAAATAAGGAAAGCACACAGGACATTAATCCACTACGCACCAGCATCGATAATGCAGCGTTTATTCAATGCGTTGCCATCTCATCTGAGGAATATATCAGGAGTGAGCGTAGATGTGTTTAAGGATAAGCTCGACAAATATCTAAGCTGCATCTCAGACCATCCAAGATTGGAAGATGCAAAATATACCAGAAGATGTACTAGCAACTCTCTGGTAGACATTTGAGGTGCCTCACACTGAGGGACCTGGGGCAACCCGAACAAGAAGGCCTGTATAGTCTCTCTCTTTCTCAAATTGAGCTCTAATGTAATATCTATTTCATTTAACTATAAACTGTTCTAGCATTAGAATGGTTTCATTGCCACGAAATTGTAATGGTATAATAATTCAAGAATCTTTCTCTCTCTCTCTCTCTCTCTCTCTCTCTCTCTCTCTCTCTCTCTCTCTCTCTCTCAAATTTAGCTCTTGTGTAATATCTATTTCATTTAACTGTAAACTGTTCTAGCATTAGAATGGTTTCATTGCCTCGAAATTGTAATGGTATAATAAATATAATTCAGATCTCTCTCTCTCTCTCTCTCTCTCTCTCTCTCTTCAGCTGCTTGTGGGTCGTATCCTTCGTCCAGAATTCCATTTGTCCTTCACTGGATTACGATAAACTTTTATTAAGCCTATTAACCAGGAAATCCGATTGGCAGACATGTAATGCTCTAATGCGCGTCACTGTGTATTCGTTCTTATAAATGCACGAGTACCTGAGAGCACTCATATATTTTCCATAACTCTTCTAAATTTTGTTAATATTTAAAAAAAACAAATTAGGTGCCTGTGCCTTCCAAACAGTATATTTGTATTTAAATATTTAGACATTGCTAATTTATACCGATCACATAAGAAGAGAGAGAGAGAGAGAGAGAGAGAGAGAGAGAGAGAGAGAGAGAGAGAGAGAGAAAAGTTTTCTCGAATTATTACACCTTTTTTACAATTTTGTGGCAATGAAACCACACTAATCCTAGAACAATTTATAATTAAATAAATGAATTTTACACAAGTGCTACATTTGTGTGTGTGTGTGTGTGTGTGTGAGAGAGAGAGAGAGAGAGAGAGAGAGAGAGAGAGAGAGAGAGAGAGAGAGAGAGAAGATTTTCTTGAAAAGTATACTATGTACCAGAAAATCCGCCAAGCTGATGTGAAACCCGGATTTAGTGCCACCCCTCAGGGACTAGTTAAGTCTGTCATCAAAGGTGCGATACGATCTTTCATCAGAAGAAGAAGAAAGAAAGAAAAAAACCAACCTCGGGGTCTATTCAGAATGGTAAAAGGGTAAGAAAAGACACCCACTTTCACGTCTTTGAAGATGTCTGTCTGTCTGTCGCTCTCTTTCTCTCTCCCCGACCTCAGACGAGGTATTGTAACTTTTTACGCGAAGATGGAAGCCTATTCTATCACGAGGACATGACGAATGCCTTATACATTCTGAATGAAGCGAGCTGAAGAGACCTTGATGGAATATTATTATTATTATTATTATTATTATTATTATTATTATTATTATTATTATTATTATTATTATTGCTGGGAAGTAGACCTTCTTTTAAACAACTTCTGTTGAAAATGATGGCTGATTCAGCTGTGTTGATAATATCCAGGGCTTTCTCGCTCCTATTATTGATTTTTCAGTATTGCTGAGATGAATTTCTCATACAGAATAATAATTCTCCCTTGAACCCACTGCAGGCATGACACAAGGTCCTTTTTTACAGTATTCCTTCGCCTCTTAGCTGCAACCCCGTTCATTCCTTTTACGGTAACTCCGTTTATATATGTCTCTTACATATTAGTACGTTTGATGGTGCAACTGCTATATTTTCCTTCTGATGCGTCTTTTTTTCCCTGCTATCAATTTCCCTTTCAGCGCCGAATGACCTCATAGGTCCCATAGTTTGGCCTTGGGCCTAAATTTTATATTCCGTTCATTACTGCAAATCAGCTTAATTAATGACAAGGTTGACTAAGCGAGTCTTTCATCAGAATTCAGTTTAAAACCAAGGATAATATTCTGATCAGGTCTTGCAATAACATTCGGTTAAAACCCAAGTATAGTATTTTTTGTTCTAAGGATTTCACAATAATATGAATGTTAAAAGTTCGTGTATAATTAAATTTTATAAACTATTTAATTAAAAAAGCTTTCGAACCCTTCCCTGGGTTCATCTTGAGTAAAAAAATTTTTGTTTATTAATTTCTTGACTGAAGATGAACCCAGGGAAGGGTTCGAAAGCTTTTTATAAAGCGTTTATAAATCATACACGAACTTTAAACATTCTTTTGAATCAAAAACGCTTTATGAAAGACTTCGAACCCTTCCCTGGGTTCATCTTCAGTTAAATATATATATATATATATATATATTATATATATATATATATATATATATATATATTATATATATATATATATATATATATATATATATATATATATATATATAGTTCATCTTCAGTAAAATATATATATATATATATATATATATATATATATATATATATATATATCTATATATATATATATATATTTCTTTTTAACTGAAGATGAACCCAGGGAAGGGTTCGGATACATAAAGCGTTTATAAATCATAAGAATGTTAAATGTCCGTGTATTATTTATAAGCACTTTATAAAAGCTTTCGAATCCTACCATGAGTTCTCTTCAGTCAGAAAAAAAAAAAAGAAAATAAATTATTTTTCCTTTTTCTTCTGACTGAAGATGAACTCATGGTAGGATTCGAAAGCTTTTATAAAGTGCTTATAAATTATACACGGACATTTAACATTCTTATGATTTATACACGCTTTATGTATCCGAACCTTTCCTGGGTTCATCTTCAGTTTTAAAAAGTTTAAATATTATATATATATATATATATATATATATATATATATATATATATATATATATTATATATATATATATATATATATAGTATATATATATATATATATATATATATTGGGGGACTGAAGTATGAGCCCAGGTAAGGATTCGAAAGCTTTTATGAAGCGTTTATTGAATCACAACACAAACTTTTACCATTCTTATCATTGTGGACCCCTTAGAACATTGTATAAAACCTCGTAATAAAAGATTTTTTTTTTTTTTTTTTGTCTTATATTGTCTTTCCTGAGAACAACTTCCTAAGCTTACTCGAAACATTTCGACGAATACCGCTGCAGCATCCACCTCACAGCTGCAGCCCTTAGAATTTGTCAGGTGCGACGGAGGGATCATGGGGGATTAGGGGGAAGGGGTGGGGGGAGGACGGAGCAATTCCGTGTAAACGCCCCCCCCCCCCCCTGCCCCCTGCGTTTCTCACTCCACTATATGCTGGCGCGTCGACGAAATGGGCCGGTGTTGAACTGGGACACGACTACTACTACTTCCATGGCCGGGTTTTATGGGGGGAAATGAAGGGTATGACAGGTGAGAGGGGGGCAGGGGGGGGGGAAAGGGGGGGTGGATGATGGAGGGGATGACGATGCTTCCTATTGCAAATGATGGGAGGAATGGGAGAGAAGTGACGTTAGTGTTTTTAGAATGGGGAGGTTGTGACGCCGGGTGGGGGAAGGTCTTTTTTTGTAATATTTCTAAGGTGGGTGGATCGTTTTTTCTGTGAATCGAGTTTACGAACGTATGTAAACAAACATGAATATATATATATATATATATATATATATATATATATATATATATATATATATATATATATATATATATATATATATATATATATATAGATTATACCCCCCCCCCCACCCCATAATATTCACTGCCCAACGACGCGCATAATAAAAGCAAGCATTGTAAACCACGAATGAGAACGGACCAAATTTCCTCTGGGAACTCTCTCTAATGGAATTTGCGTTTCAAAGCGTCCTTTTACAACGGACAACAACCAATTACTACATTCTCTATTTCACATTCTCCGGCGCGTGAGTGAACACTCTGTTATTATATATATATATATATAACTGACCCGCGTCTGACCAGCGTCCTTGATCGACTGGCAAAACGAAAGAGAATGATTACTCCGAGTGTTAGTGTGTGTGTTTTACGCGTGTGGAGAGCTGGCGTGTCTGGTACTGTGTTATTTCTAAAATGATTAGACTCACGTTTGGTTAAAATTCTCAGGATTCCCACTACAATTTACGTTGTTCCTTTACTAAGATGTAGAACAATCAATGTCCATTCACAAGTTTATTTAATACAATTTCATTCATACACTTTATTTTTTTTTCATTATTGTAAGATGTACAGTCACTGTCTATGTTGCCTTAAGAGTCTTCGCATTAGGAAGTAATTCTGTTCTATACAGAACGCGGATAAATCATTAGTGAGACATTTGAATTTCATCAAATACTTTTATTTCCTTAACGTGGTGAAACATAGCCTTTTTGAGGAACCAAATCTTTGTAAATTTATTTGAAATAATGTAAGATCTTGTAGAATTAGCATTGAGCGTAAGATTCATTTGAATAAGTTAGTATTCCTTATTTCCTGGAAGCCTATACAAATATCAAAGAGGAAATATGGTCTAGTACAAAATTGTTAAAGAAGATAAATAATTCTTGTAATTGGACCATGTAACGTTGTCGAATTAACGAAGATATAAACGGAAGCAAAAATAAATATAAAAACCATTTGGAACGAAGAGTGATAAAACTGATTCGTGCCACTTACGCCAAATATCAGAATGGAATGAAAAATAAAAGCTAGAATAGAAACAGCTGCGAATTAATCTATCCACGTCGTTTCTCACTGTCAGGTCATCAAGAGTGACTAATGACCTTTTGGCTAATGACCAAACACATTCATAATATCTATTTAAGAGGTGCTTGCCTTATGTGCGTATGGTATAATGCAATTTATTGATTTTTTGTGTGTTTGTATTAATTCATTCTTCACTCATGCACAATTATGAAGAAATGTTTGAATGATGAAATATGCTTTACTTTTTGTGTAATGTAGTAATTTCTAAATCTAAATGGAATGTTATTATATTGATGTATGGCTATCTTTTCCTTGCATTAAAAGCTGGTTTAACCCGCAGACGTGGGTAAATAAATCATAAACTGCATAAATCGAATATTTTCCACGTTTGTTGAGCTAAGAAATCTCCCTCCGTGAAAACTATGACAATTTGCTTGATTCTTTATGTCTTAGAAAAAGACAAGATGAAATATCCCGTCGTCAAGGAATCTCTAATATTATTCTCCTCCCTACTACAGTAAAAAAAAAAAATAAAAAAGGAAATTGGGTGGATAGGAAGATACTTATCATTTATAAGTACTGACCTGCAATTGCTTAAATGAATACAAAGTAGAATGGTCAATACTTTCAATGTAAGTAGATTGGGATATGATACTTCTGCCCAAAAAGTGTTCACGAGTCAGTATGTCTGACATTTAAAAACATATTTAGATGAGCAGTAAAGATTGTCAAGTAGTGAATCTACTATAATTAGTACTGATTTTATTTATGTGAAAATATTAAGAGGTGTATACAATGTTACAAGTTGTAAGAATTGTAAATGTATATTTCTCAATAAAATAAATAGGTCTGACAGGTAAAAAAGGTCTGACAAGTAAAAAAGGTCTGACAGGTAAAAAAAAGAATTTTTTTACATTTTATTTAATTGTCGTTAACGGAAACGCCGTTCAAACAGAGAACATAACTCAATAACTGAGGTATCTTGGAATTAAAGAAAAAGGAATTGGATTTTTTTTAGTTCGTTGACAAAGTAAAATACGTGTTAAAGTACGTGTGTAAAATAGGCAATGTAAATCTTATTTTTACAATAGAGTAAACATAACTCAATAGCTGAGGTATCTTGGAATTAAAGGAAAAAGAATTGGAATTACTTTTTTTCTTATAGTTCGTCGATAAAATAAAATACGTGTTAAAGTTACGTGTGTAAAATAGGCAATGTAAATCTTATTTTTTCAGTACAGAAAACACAACCCAATACCTTAGGTATCTTGGAATTAAAGGAAAAAGAATTGGAATTACTTTTTTTCTTTTAGTTCGTCGATAGAATAAATACGTGTTAAAGTACGTGTGTAAGATATACAATGTAAGTCTTAATTTTTTTAAACAGAAAACATAATTCGATAACTGAGGTATCTTGGAATTAAAGAAAAATGGACTGGAATTGCTTTTTTCATTTAATTCGTTGATAAAGTTGAATACGTGTTAAAGTAGGTGTGTAAAATATGCAATGTAAATCTTTATTCTTTTGTGTGTGTGGGGGGGGAACCCCGTATTTTCAATTCATTTCACCGAATAAAATTACTTTTAAATAAGTTGGGGAATTATATGACCGCATCCTACCATATTTGCAGTCTATATTTGGCAGTTCAGTAACTTTTGTTAGTTTCAAGTTATATTTTATAGAAATATGTACATTCATATAACAATGTAAAAGGATTTTTTGTAATCAAATGCAAAATAAAAAAAAAATAAAACTTTACTGGGGCGGCAACAAACTAGTGGTCAAAAATATCCGGGCCATTATCGGGAATTGCTTCCCGCCGTTAAATGATCCTGTTGTCACACATGATATATTTGATTGGGAGGGAGAGACCAGAGACCATGAGAATTTCATAAATTGTACCTCAGAGTTCAGGTCTATAGCGGGGCTGTGCGAAGCTGAAAGTGTAGTACCTCTCCTGCTGTGAATTTGTGTCCTTGGAATAATTTTTTTTTTATCTTTTATCTTTTACAAGAGAAAATAAACAATATTTTACAGTTTTAACAGTAATAGAGAAAAAAATCTTGGCTTCAACATACGAGGACACATGATAGCCTTAGATATCAATAACCACGTCCTGTTCTCCTTGGGCTCCAGACGTTATGAATAGAAATGTTGTCTTCAATAAAGGAAAAAGGTTACACCCTCAGATATTAACTAACACAAGATCAACGAATTATTTTTTCTGTTGTTTGCAGTTTGTTTAATCAACAGCAGTATTTCTAAATTATTGCGGATTTATAAAAAATTAGTTGTAATGTTCGTATCTTGATACCACATGATTTATTCCCCTATGTTTGCTATTTTTATGGTAAGGATTTATAGCAATTAGTTGTAATGTTCGTATCTTGATACCACATGATTTATTCCCCTATGTTAGCTATTTTTATGGTAAGGATTAATATCAATTAGTTGTAATGTTCGTATCTTGATAGCAGATGATTTATTCCCCCAAAAGTAGCTGCAATGTTTCTATTATTATGGTAAATGATTTACCATTCCGTAGATTAGATGTAAATTACAAAATTTCCTACCAAAACCAGCGATTTCTTCCTCTTATTTTCATACTAAGCATCTCCCCCAAATGGACCAGGCTCATTTACATATTCAAATAAGGACGGTATTCATCGTTTATTTTTAATGCTCAGAGTCCCAGATACTTTGGCTCTTTTTTTTCATTGAAATGATTAAACCTACATCATTTACAATTACAATACTTACAATATGGCTGCAGTGTACATCAGCACAGTATACACAGGCATTCCCGTACATAAGCATAATCCCTCTGAACTGAAAATTTAGCTACACATCTTGCTTCAGTCACCGCCACTCAGAAACAGTATTTAAGTCCTCTTAGAGCAAAAAGATCGCTCAAAGTACAATGGATTCAGTTAGATTTGGTCCTAGCAAAGCAAAAAAACACTGGGAGGGTTAAATTCCTCTAACGACGTACCGGCTGGAAACCGAGTTGGCCAACAACTGAGGTTTACCTGGGCGTAAGGACTGCTGCTTTCTTTGTGAAGAGCTGCCAATCTTTTTATTTTTGGTTTTTACATCTTTCTCTCGTTTTATATATTGACAAAACTGCCGTAAAACAGATAAGAATTATGAAATTCCAATCTTATTTATTTTTCATTTGGTTTCTACATCTCTCTCTCTCGATTTGTATTTATAAAAAAACTGCCGTAAAACAGATAAGAATTATGAAATTCCCATTTTTTCTTTTTTATTCGTTTCTTCATCTCTTCTCTCTCCTTTTATTGTATTTATAAAAAACACTTGCCGTAAACATATAAGATATGAATTCCCCCCCCCAAAACAAATTTTTTTTTTTTGTAAAATTTTCTTTATTCAGTTTCTACATCTCTATCTCGTTTTATCTTTTGACAAAACTGCCGTAAAACAGATAAGAATTATGAAATTCCAATTTTTTTCTTTTATTCGGTTTCTTCATCTCTCTCTCCTCCTTTTATTCTTTGATAAAACTGCAGTAAAACAGATAAGAATTATGAAATTCCAATCTTATTTTTATTATTCGGTTTCTACATCTCTCTCTCTCTCTCTCTCTCTCTCTCTCTCTCTCTCTCTCTCTCTCTCTCTCTCTCTCTCTCTCTCTCTGTTGTGTCAGTCCTTGACAGAACTGAAGTAAAACAGATAAGAATGTATGAAAACCTGTATTATATTTGATGTTATGATGCTTTACACTAAGGTGTAAACTACTCACTGCATTATAAGTTTTCAATATTTGTATCAGTTATTTTAATTATCTCTCGTTTTTTTTCCTTAACAAAACTGCTGTCAAATGGATAGGAATCTGTGAACAATGATGTTGTGTTTGATGGCATTATATTTTACTAAGTAGCATAGATACCAATTGCTTCACGATAAATTTTCTTTAATTTTTATTTACTTTATATAACTCTCGTTTCATTTCTTAAGAGTATTATATTTGATGGATTGATATTTTACACTGTGGTGTCAATAATGATCGCATTTTGAGAAAGATTTCTATATTTTTTATTTAATTTATATATATCTGGTGTGTCTTAAACAAAACTGCTGTCAAATGGATGAAAATGTAAAAAAAAAAATCTCAGTCTTGGATGATGTATTATTTTCCACTTTGTGAAAAGGTTTAGAATCCTCATGAAATAACATTGTGCATCACTCTCTCTCTCTCTCTCTCTCTCTCTCTCTCTCTCTCTCTTCTCTCTCTCTCTCTCTCTAAAATTCTGATAAAATAAATTTTTTTTTAAGATTTACCTATTTGATTTAATATCCATCTTTTGCTTTATATCTTCACAAATTCATTACAAATGCAAAAGAATGTGTGAAAATTTTTCTGTCCCTCAAAGTCTCTCTCTCTCTCTCTCTCTCTCTCTCTCTCTCTCTCTCTCTCTAAAAAAAATGAAATATAAAAGAGAAAATATGATTTATCCGATGATTTTCACGCTACTTGACCCTTCATCAAAGTTATAGATTTTTAAGTTTTATTAATCTATTTATTTTTTCCCTGTGGCGATTGGTTGGCAGAAAACTTAAAACTTGTTGACTGGGGTATTTTGTGGTTTCCCGAGATTCATTTTTTTGGGGGGAGAGAGAGAGAGAGAGAGAGAGAGAGAGAGAGAGAGAGAGAGAGAGAGAGAGAGAGAGAGAGATCAACTCAGTACATGATGCAATTTTCGTTCGGTAACCATTTGCAATCTCTTGAGTTTATGCGGAAATTAAGAAGGGACATATTATGTTTCTGACTCTATTTCATGAAAATCATAGAATGCATTTAAGTATAATAAAGTATGATATACTAAAAATACTCAATAGCTAATTCGACGGAGATGGAGTAAAAGTAACTAAAGGCCACAAGATTTGAAGCAATATTGGAAATCTTACTTGCAATTAGATACTTTATGTAATTTACCATAAAAATATATATTAAAAGAATGAATGTATTAGTTATTTTATTCGTTAGCATTCGGTGGATTGTTAAAACTTGAGTGTTTAATATATTTAGATTACATATAGATAGAAAATCTCTCTCTCTCTCTCTCTCTCCTCTCTCTCTCTCTCTCTCTCTCTCCTTACAACTTGTGGTTCCTAACATTACTTCTTATTAGATTCATTTTTTGTACTTATATATGCTCATGAATCTATTTACAAATCTCACATAGCATTATGCAACGAATCTGGAAGAACGAAGATGTATTTCGATCTTAAACAACTCTCTAACTATCAGTTAACTCGTAGTAACTACGAATCAAACAAGCTGATTATTTTCCAAAACAATTCGTTTCATCTTTAAGAATTCTTCAGACTATGAGAACGAGCATATGTGAAGAAGTAACTCGATGAAGGACAGGAATATTTATTGTAAAATGCAATATAGAAAGACGTTTTCTTAATTGATCATTCATCTGTACCTGAATACATCGTTTATTTAAATATACTTGATAGGATAGCATTAGGCAAGATTGAAAGTTAAAGGAATGGCGAACTGTAGATTTGGAATGTGTGAAAAATATGCCGGTGACCTCTGGTCTGCAGGTGGATACGGGGCTCCCTATTGGGCAGGCCTCAGGGGAATTAGCCAATGCCCACGAGGCCGGTTAGAAAAGCTTATGCCCAAGAACCGATAGAGGGCAGCAGTTTGCAGGGCCTACAATTTGGGTACTTCCATTTTTAGCAAAGGGGGAGGAAGGTGCTTAGATAGATGCATAAATTCGCATTATTGCGAGGTTCATTAACCTAATTCTGTTTAGAGTAAATCTTGAATTAAAGTCTGGCATAAATCTATACACTACATACAAATATGAGTCATTTTACATTCACAAAAACTATATCTTTTTCAATTGTGGCTCAGTTTATTACCCTACGTGATAATGGACTCTCCAGTAAGACTCACTAGGGGTTCCGATTGTAAGAACTGCTTGCTATTTAAGTTGCTTACAATAAATGCAGCATCTACTGCATATTAAAATGTTCAGAATACGTTATTTTGATACCTTTTGGAAATATGGCATTTGAAATGAACTAGTATGTTTATCTATTGAGGATTTATGGGAGCCTTTTTATTCCTGCAATTGCAGTCGTTAATTATGTAATGTTAACGAATACAGAGAGAACACAGAGGACTTTTATTCAGGAGTTTATGGCTTAAATAGGCTTCAGGAATCCACAATATCTTCATATATGATATATGAGTTTGAAAAAAAAATTTCAATAAAATTCTCATCTGAATGTCGAATTACATCCAATGCCCACCACAGCAAACATTCCCCCCCCCCCCCCCCCCCCCCCCCCCCCCCCCCCCACCACCCACCCCCCCCTTCCCATCAAAAAGAGCATTGATATCAAGCATACAACCTTGATGCGATGCAGTGGAATAAAGTAGAAATTAATGAAAATTCCTTTTCAAAACATACCAGAATTACAAACATATGTTCGTTTCATAAAGAGGTAATATTATTTTAATGTTCAGATCGTCTTTTGGGACAGCATATCAGTTTCACGAAAATGAAAAAAATAATATATCCATATAAAAGGAAATCTGAAAAAATTAATTGTTTATAGGCATTGTATAACTGCATACTTTACTTTCACTCGAGACTAAAAATGTAAGTCTTTCATTTAGCATCATGAGGCAAGGCTAAGCAACAGGATTCATTCTGCTTTTGTAAAATAAAACATAGAATAAAAAAAATAATAAATAAACAATCCAAACATCAGAATTATTCTGGGAGGTATATATACCATAATGTAGATAAAAGAAATTGGTCTCAACATCTGCAACGAATTTTTTGCAACAACACTGCTGAGATAAGTTCATTTCGACACATAGGAATAGAATACCAACTTTTCATTTTAATTAATTTTTTTTTTTTTTTTTTTTTGAGAAAGGTATAGGATACGAATGTAACAGTTGAGCGTCTGCTGACGTATATTTTGCCCTTGTAATTGCTTATGAAGGTCATGTCCATAACAGGAAGCGAAAGAAAAAGATGCAATGACACTCCTCCTCGTCCAGACGAACTTTGAAAGTAAAATATTCGCAGATTCGTAATATAAAATGCAGAGGTAGTTTTCCCCTCATCTCCAGCGTTTCCATCGATTCTCCTCATTCCTGTTTTATTCCCATTTCGCATGGAGGAAAAAGGCGCGAAATCTAATGTGGCCCGTTTTTTTCTTTCTTTTTTTGCTCTCGTGAAAAATACACACGGATGATGCAGTTTGCATGAAATATCCAAGCACAAAAATAAATTATGTAAAAGCGTGTTCGTACACAGCCGAGGAATTCCAGTGAATTTTGCTTCATATTTCTTCTTGCATCTCTCTCTCTCTCTCTCTCTCTCTCTCTCTCTCTCTCTCTCTCTCTCTCGTTGCAAACATCTCATAAAGACCTATGCAGATGGAATGGCTAAGGGGCCCTCAACAGAGTCTCATTTTAGAAGTTTCCTTTTACAAAACTGATCTAATTTCCCACAAGAGTGACTCAAAGATAACTATATTTTCTGTCACTTTAGTTTAATTTTAGCGTAATTAAATACAATGCAATGAATGTGATATTTTTCCAATAAAAGATAAAAGAAAAAAGTTTGTATGCTTGATATCAAGCAATGGTGGAAGGTGGGGGCGGGGGCGGGTGGGTGTCGGAGAAATGAAGGAAATAGAAGGAAGGTTCGACAATCAGATAATTTTACTGAAAATTTTTCCAACTCACATTATATATATATATATATATAATATATATATATATATATTAATATATATTATATAGATATATGTTGGTGGGTGTATATCTAATATCTATGTGTGTGTAATATATAATATATGTGTGTATATATATATATATATATATATATATATATATATATATATATATATATAATATAGTATTATATGTATTATATATAATGTTATGTGTGTGTGTTGTGTATATATTTAATAATATATATATATATATATATATAGTATATATATAATATATATATATATATATACTTATATACTAATTTGTTGTTGTGGTGTATATATATATTCTATATTATATTATATATATATCTATAATAATATATATATATATATATAGATTATATATAATATATATGTGTTTGTATATATAATATATATATATTATATTATTATATGTATAATATCTATATAATATGTTGTGGTGTTTGGTGTATATCTTATATATATCTATATATATATTAATATATATCTATATATATATATAATAATATTATATTAAAAAAAATTTTAAATTTTTCTATTTTTAAATTGATATTGTTTTGTGTATATCTAATATATATATTAATATATATATATATATATAATTATTAATCTATGTCTATAATACTATATTATATAATAATATAATAGTGGTTGTGTGTTATATATATATGTGTTGTATAAATATATATATTATATGATATCTAATCTATATATTATATATATATATATATATATGATATTATGTCATGTATCTATATAATATATATCTATATATATATAATATAGTATATATATATAATATATATATATATGGTAGATATATTACTATCTATACAGTTATATATATATATATATATATATATAATATAATAAAATTTAAATATTAAATTTTTTTATTATAATATATTATATATATATATTAATATATTAATATATATTATATAATTATTATATATTAATATAAATTATTATAATTATATAATATATTTATATATGATGTATTGTATAATATGAAGATTTTGTGGATTCCTGAAACCTATTTATCCCAGAAACACCTGAATAAAAGTCCTCTGTGATCTGTGTGTCTTCGCCAGAGTTGCATAAGTAACGACTGCAATTGCAAGGTTAAATAGGCTTCCATGAATCCTCAATTGATAAATATAT
>NC_061101.1:7983726-7991226 GCF_015104395.2 Macrobrachium nipponense | reverse complement strand
TTACCCAGAGAGGGATCTAAGATTCTGATTTGTGAGAGAAGGAAGTGTGAACGGAGGTCCCACGGTCTTTGATGTACTCCAGGGGGAAGTAATGTTATTTAATGAGTGTGTGTACGTGAGAAGAGAACATAGGGATTTCAAAGAACGGTGACACTGAGCGACGAACATGCTTCGTTACAGATGAGGACACATTGTGCTTATTAAAGTCTCACGTCCCAAGACAAGAAGTTGAGACCCTTGAAAGAGTTCAACTAAAGTTGCTCTTCAGATGTAATTCGTCATTGAGATGGGGAAAGAAAAATAGTATGTCCTTATATTGAATTTAATGCATTCTGCCATGTCTTAAAAAAATAAAAAATAAAAAAACTAGTGTTACAGAAAGGAAAACTTTTCTTAAGATATTATACATGAAAATGAGGAACATAACACGGAAATAATAGAGTACGTGCAAAATTCTACACAGTTTATCAGTACACTTTCGAAATTGATTAAGAGTCACAGCAGTCGGGTCATCTAGCCACTAATAAGGACCTGTAAATCGAACAGAAATCGTAGATGCATGAAAGTACTGATAAGTAAATTTTCCTTTATAGAGGCATAGTTTGCATTTCGAATATAAACGAGAGAGTATATAAAGGCGAAAAGGTGTTTATTTTGTCAAGTTACATGTTGATTAGACAAGGATACATAACACATCTGTATACACGATATAGGAAGACAAATACTCTCTCTCTCTCTCTCTGTCTCTCCTCTCTCTCTCTCTCTCTCTCTCTCTCTCTCTCCATAACTATCACTATATCTCACTGACTCTTCAAGTGAATGAGCCATATAAATTATGTGCCTCTACCGAAAACCTTTGGTCGAGAAATTTGTCTTTATGAGGATTTTGCCACATTTATTTCTTGCCAGGGGGGGGAAAAACCTTTAAGCATCTGCTGGTCTATATATTTCTATATTTACCTATTTCCTAACACGTATGAGAAAGACATTTGTGTGTAGATTCGTGTAATATACCCGGACACAATTCCAAACATTTCATTATGACGGCTCCGTCAGAACTAGTTCTACCCTTCACTCGGCATCGAATTGAATTGGCTCTCTCTCTCTCTCTCTCTCTCTCGGCGGACTGACATCAGCAAAAATATGAAATTCATCAAAAAAGCAAGCAAAAATAGATAACCGACTTTTATTTCGCGGAAACGAGGTTAGCGACATATTGTATTTGGAGCAATTACTTGGAAGAGCTGCTGTGACATGTGTCAATGTATTTAATGGCTTCTATTTTATTTGTTTTGCAGATTCATTTCGAAATGGAGTGGAAAAGGGAGGAAGTTGGTGTCCACGAGCGGCGAAACGAGGTATAAAGGCCACAGCCGTCTGTACGTATTTTGTTTTCATTGTTAATATTTTGGGGAAAATACCTACGTCATAGATCACGAAAATAAGGATATTGTTCCATTTTATTCAGGATATGAATCGTGAGTTTTCATTGTTAATATTTTGGGGGAAAGTTCCTACGTAACAGATTACGTAATAAGCATTCATATCAATGTGTTTAATTTATTTTGTCTCAGACATACCAATAAAATGACTGGTTTTGCTTGTTTTTTTTTTTTTTTTTTTTTTTTTTTTTTTTTTTTTTGGTGTGGGGGGGGGGGGGGGGGCGGTCTTGGTTAGCCAAAACTGTCTTGCGTAAAAACATCAAGACCAATGGGTCGAAAGCTAAACTGTTCGGTCA
Organism: Macrobrachium nipponense; assembly: GCF_015104395.2. Classification (NCBI taxonomy): domain Eukaryota; kingdom Metazoa; phylum Arthropoda; class Malacostraca; order Decapoda; family Palaemonidae; genus Macrobrachium; species Macrobrachium nipponense. The sequence goes on along the minus strand of NC_061101.1, from coordinate 7,989,488 downwards.
TAGCAACAGCCTTTAAGAGACTGGAATTAGTGAATGTAAATAAGTAAGATATCTTAATGACAAATAACACATATAGTTTGAAAGAGTGCCAATAATTAGTGCCTCCAATCTTATTCTGTACCAGAAGCAGTTTCCTAAGAAAATATCAAATAACCCAGAACACACATATGGTCATAGAATTTGCCAAATGTTAGTACTGTTGACTGATTATATATAATATTGTATATTGTACATACAGAATAATAAAAAAAAATCTAAATGATAAAATTAAGAATAAAAATAATAAAATAATAATAATAAAAAAACAAAATTAAAGTAATAAACTAAAACAAACATAAAAATTATAAAAATATAAATAATAAACTAAAATAAAAGTAATAATTTAAAAATGAAATCAATAATAAATAAAATATGGTTATTTTTAGAATAAAAGATAAAAAAAATATCAACCCAAAACTTTCGCGTAAAACAACTGTTCTCTTCCTTGCTTTAAAAGTGAGTCATTTTTCTCTCTGGTGTATAAGAGAGAGAGAGAGAGAGAGAGAGAGAGAGAGAGAGAGAGAGAGAGAGAGAGAGAGAGAGAGAGAGAGAGAGAGAGTTTTCCGTTTCACTGACTCATCAGTACTGGCTGGAAGCTTCCCTCCAGCCCATCTTTTTTTCTTCTTTTCTTCTTCTTCTTCTTTTCTTCTTCTTCTTCTTCTTCTTCTTTTCGCTAAGGAATAAGCAACTTCCGAAACACCTGGAAAAGTGCCAAACGGAAAAGGTTGGGTTCTGGCGAGAGAAAGTTGAACGAGTTCCTTCTTCTTATAAGCGTAAAAAAAAAAAAAAAAAAAAAAAAAAAAAGAAAAAAAAAAAAAAAAAGTTCATCTGAAATGTTGGTTTTTTTTTGTATTTTATTTCTTTTTATTTCCGTTTTTTATTAAGTCTATTGATTTATTTTTTTTTTATTATTTGACCGAGTTTGATTTCGAAAATACCATTTTCTTTATCAATTAGTGATCGGCGGTGAATGAGCTGATTTTCTCTTTGTCTCTGTCTCTCTCTCTCTCTCTCTCTGTCTCTCTCCCGGCTATCCTGTTCCACCTTAGCAGACACACACACACACACACACACACACACACACACACACATATATATATATATATATATATTATATATATATATATATATATATATATATAATATAGATAGATAGATAGATAGATAGATAGATAGATAGATAGATAGATAGAATAAGATAGATATACATATATATATCTATCGATATATACGTATATAATATATAATATATATATATATATATATAATATATATATATATATATATATATATATATATATATATATACGTATATATATATATATATCTAGATATATATATATATATATATATATATATATATATATACATATATTTACTACATACACATAAAACAGTAAATAGACGTACCCCTCATCAACTGAATAACTGGTATATATTTAACAGACAGTGCCAAATCAACTGTGAAGGCGAGTTTCTTATTGTGCATCTCCATTCTGATTGCTAAATTCCCAAACCAATTACTGGCGACATGTGTGTCAATAATGTTTTGTATTGTCTCTTTGTTTTGTCACTTCACTCTGTGGGGTTGACGGATTATTTCATATTGGCTTATGGTTCAAATTCAAGTGTGTGATTTTGATTAAGCATGGCAGCATAATTCTTTGCAATGTTTGCCTCATGGTGGCGTAGATTTTTTTTCGTAACTTTCAAGTGAAACTTATTTTTTTTAAATTTGACATTTCTGGACTGAGGATTAAGATGAATGTAAAAGGGAAAGTATTCTGCGTTCTACTGGCCCATTAGTGCAGGCTGGAAGCTTTTTCTTAAATGATCCTCTTTTCTCAAAAACAGAGTAACCAACTTTTGCAACAAGAGCTGGAAACTGCCACTGAAAGAGGAATTGGGTTCAGCTGGAAAGCTGACTGGAAAGTTCATTTTGACCTCGAGAGCTGGACTAATGTGTGAACTCACAGTTGCAGACACACTCAGACACATACAAGCACACAAACACGCGCAGAGGCACTAACATATGTGCATAATGGTTAAGTGTTTTAACTCACAGTTGCAGACACATTCAGTCACATACAAGCAGACAAGCACACACAGAGGCAGTAACACAACACACAGGTTAGGTGTTTGTTAAAATTTACAGTATAATAGATTTAAAGAATGTATTTTTTTAACCCAGTAATGATAGCCGAAGTTCTTTGAACTATTGAATGAACTCCCATTTACACACAAAAACATTCAAATAAATACAGACAAAAAGACATACACACTGGCACTAGCATACGTGCACAAAGGACTGGTGATTCTAAAATTAAACGGTATAACTAATTTAAGAGAATATTTCTGGGTGTAACGGTGATAACATGAGCTGTTCGAGTAATAGATATTTAATGAATGCAATAAATTCAAAATAAAGGATAAATTTAGATATACGTGAGGCCTTAGAATATGGCAATTTCCTTTTACGATATAGCAATATCCGGTTTATGCAACAGGCATTGCCAAGCGATGCAAGATTAAAAAAAAAAGAGGAACTCCTGTGAGCCGAGTTAATTTCGAGAATTTGCAAAAAAAAAAAAAAAAAAAAAAAAAAAAAAAAAAAAAGGAAAATGAAGGAGAACGAAGTAAAAAAAAAAAAAAAGAATAGATAGATAGATAGATATTTTTATTGACCACAATACAAAATAATATGAATTTTACAAAAGAGTATTTGGTCTAAATTACAAAATTAAGTACAGTAGATTTTGTACAATCTCTTATACAAACTAAATGAATTTCAATTACACATATATTGTACTAAAACTAAAACAAAACCAATTTAACTATACGCCATCAACAAGTTCCTGTAATTACAATTCACACATTATAATAACGTGTTATTATAATGCGCAGAGTGGCTGACACGCACACGCGCGCACATACACACACACACACACCCACACGTAATTTAGTGGATTTTTTTAAGAAATCCCATTTCAGAACGCATTTAAATCTAGCTTTTATGCCTGACACACATTATTTAATTTTGCTTGCATTAAGGTGTCCGATTCTTAATGGAAATATTAGGGCTTTTAATGTCGAGGTACATTTTGTGTGGTTGTGAGTGTGAGTGTATGCGTGTGCGTATGTGTGTGGGTGTGTGTGTAAGATGACGCCTCAATGAGAGAATAAGTCTGGTAGTGACAAGAATATTATCTTTAAAGACGCGAGACTATAAAGGAGTAAGCTAATCTAATTTTCATTGACATTTATTAGTTTGAAAACGCGTTGCTAGTGTATTGCTTTTTATTATCAAAGACTTACAACCTTGAGATACATGAGAGTAGATTTACATAGTAAAAGTTGTACATATACAAAGAGAAAATTATTTACAATTAGAAACTTTTATGCCCTATTCATTTTTTCAGAAAAAAAGATAATTAAAATAAATGTTCTCATCTTTCAAAAATCTAATTTTTGCTAAGAATGAGCCGTAATTATTGCAAGTGGTTGTAGTTGGAAATAAATGATAACAAATTGTTGTTTATATGGAAAACAAGGATGGACATTGCTGTTGATAATTCAAATCGTTGTTTCTTCCAGGTTTATCGATTAGGAGAATTGCCATAGGCCCTTTTATCCTAATAAGATAAGGCGAGCACAGAAATGCTCTGTAGAAGACCTAGTAGGGTTGTAGAGCAGTAAATCAACTGATGTAGCGCTCTGATAAATATGCTGGTATTTAATATTATCGGAGAAAATATAATAGTTTAGATTACAATTCTATCGCTCTTCATCGTCTCCATATCACGCCCAAAAATGAGTAAAATAAACGGGGGCAAGACAGCAACGGGAAATTTTGACCCATTTTGACCCCCGCTCTCTCTCTCTCTCTCTCTCTCTCTCTCTCTCTCTCTCTCTCTCTCTGCCTTCACTTGACTTCCAAAGTTGCTCTCCAAAGTTCCGTTTGAAGGCAGAGGTTCTTCAGTGGCCAGGTTTCTCTCTCTCTCTCTCTCTCTCTCTCTCTCTCTCTCTCTCTCGCTTCCTTCAGAACCAACAAAAGAGTTCGTCTTCCTCTTTTCATTTCGACTCTTTGGAGCAAAAACTTTTTTTTTTTTTATCTGCCACAGCTTCGGGCCAGTCATTAAAATTGCATGAGACCATCTTCTAAAGTTTGTAATTGCGTTCTGGGTTTTTTTATGATATAGGCTATTGTTAATTATATATGGGAAATGTGTGTTCATTCAGTTACGCACGAAAGAGAGAGAGAGAGAGAGAGAGAGAGAGATTCTCATGATGACAGGGTATGAAATCCTTCGTAGTTTTGCAGGAGTATAGATTAGGAAGGTGAAGAAAAAAATAAATAATCTCAAATACTAAATTGTGATTCCATCAATTGTTTTGTGCCTTCTTCATCCATACTGCAAAACAACAAAGGATGAAGCTACAAACGATATGCTCTGGTAGAGTCGTGACTCACAAAGCACTTGGAAACTGATTTGAAATCACTACTTATGGGACTTGAACTGGTAGCATCGGATCCGCTGTCCCTCTTCGTACCTAAGCTGAATCTGCTTTATGGGAAGAACTATTGAATTATCTTGCAAGTGTTGTACAAATTAAATCAACATACTAAAGTGTTTAAGTCTTATTGCTGATAGTGAAAAAGATAGTTACTTTTATTCTTATTATGATAGGTACAAAATTTGATGTAATTTATTAATAACAAATAAATTGCCGAATTCTCCACTTCTGAGTTTCATACTTAAATCCAGCAACGCAAAATTACTCATAAACTAATGCTAGACCTGAACCCCAGCGTAGCTCGACCTACCTGTTGCACGCACCGTGAAATCCATCAAACAGGTTAAGAGACCAAAGGCAAAAAAAGATACATTGCACACTCATCCATCTAAACCCTAATTTTGGGGTCCTTTCCGTCCCCTTCATCAATATGCTCTCGAAGAAATGCCCCCCTCACAAAATTCCCTAGGCAAAGGTTTGTGGATTTGGAAGAGGCCAATGTAAACGCCACCTTTGATAACTCCGAATCTAGAACGTATACGGTCTCAAAGGGGGAACGAATTCCAGTATTCCATGATTCTTGACCATATCCTGGAAGTCTTTTGGGAAGATGGGGAATAAGATGACTCAAGAGATGTGTATGAAATATGAATGAAAGAATTTGTTCTCCATTGGGAAACGGGACTTACGAGTGGTGTGAAAAAGGCAATGGGCACTATGAGAGAGAGAGAGAGAGAGAGAGAGAGAGAGAGAGAGAGAGAGAGAGAGAGAGAGAGAGAGCACTGAAGGGAACAGGTATGAAAAAAATTATGCATAAAGTATGAATTAAGGAAACGTTTTCCTTCTGGATTCTGACAGATGAATGTGAAGTAGGTACAGAGAGAGAGAGAGAAGCGAGAGAGAGAGAGAGCGAGATTGAGAGAGAGAGAGAGAGAGAGAGAGGGGGGGAGGGGGGGGGTAGGGGGGCTGGGGCGGGTGTGCGGGGGCGCCTTTGAGGAAAAGAACCGGCCAAGATGAAAAAAAAATATATATGACTGAAGATATCATTTTCCCTTTGGACCCTGACATACGAATGCGAAGAAAGCACAAAGAAAGAGAGAGAGAGAGAGAGAGAGAGAGAGAGAGAGAGAGAGAGAGAGAGATGGAAAGTATGTCATCTTCCAATGAATTTTCGCAATAGGATATTATGTTTGTTCAGGTGCACCAGC
>NC_061101.1:7971226-7973726 GCF_015104395.2 Macrobrachium nipponense | reverse complement strand
GCAATATGCAGGCTACCTATTTTTCCGTTTCACAAAACTAATGAAGTATGAAATATATTACTCTTATGATATAATTGTTACTATCATCTGCGTGTATATTTTTACATATTGCATCTCTCTCTCGAGCCTTTTCCATGTGTCTGACTTAATCTCTGCAAAGATAAGTTTCTATTATCCACGTGGTTTTCATGTTTTATTTTGATTCTATGCGAATTTCTTTTTCATATTTATATTTTCAATTTTCATGTGATTTGATGGATGGCAGATTCGTCTTAATTCTATTTGGTTCTGAATTAATTCAATTTCATTCTGTAACTTCAGACGCTCTGCATTTCAGAAAAAGCACATTTTTTTGCGTTATAGTTTTGTAACAGTGAAATGTCTCAGCAACAAAAATAAACCTCATTTTATCAGATGCGTTTTTTATGGAGGATACCTTCTTGCAACAGCTGTCAGCTAATCAGAAGAACTATTACTTGGAGCAGGTTGAAATAGCTCATATTCACTGGAAAACTTGAGGCTTTTGGTAAGGTGGTAATTCGTTCTCCGTGATATTCCTTTACCCACAACAAAAACTACCACTTCAAAGACTCTAGCAAAGCTATGGTAGGTCATTTCAGAAAGAAAAAAACATTTGTTTTTGTTGATGATTTTAAGATAACTGGCAGCTACCTTTCCAGCGGAATCATAATTTCCTAAGAGGATTTGAGATTAACAAAATTTTCCTTAAAACGTTTGTGGTTGGTAACTCAAGATTTTGTCGGTAGGAAACTGCTCTATAACAATGCTGAGAGAGAGAATTATAGCCATGATCGTACACAGATTTCTGGGTCGACACATGACTCGTATTTAATTTGCTTAACAATCAGAATGCTAAAAATGACTATCCATTTATAATTCAGGAAAGAACAAAGACGAATAATTTCGTATCTAACACCACAAAGTCCCTAAATTCTCTTTCGGTAAGGATTGGAGTTCATTGGCACTTCTTACCTTTTGTATATGAAGAGAGGCCAGCAGAATGAGAACGGGAGCATGATTGATTAGTCGGCCATAAATCTTGTTAGATCATAGGCGCTGAAACTGCTGAAACAGCTAAAACGACCAACACAGAAATGCGAGAGAAATGTTTTGTCCGCTTTGCAACGAAATGTGTCACCGAACCTTCTAGCCAGTTAAGAAGAAGAAAATGATTCTGACAGTTGTTAAAAGCTCATTAGCCAGGGATCAAAACTGTTTTCTGTTGGAGACAAGGTCAGTGAACGGGATTCCCTCTCAAAAGACAAAACATTTTTCCCAACAAGGGAAATAGCATCACCTGAAATATTAGACACCAGCCAAAGCCTAAGATGAAGAACAGTGTATCTTAGACAAACATTCAGCAATGGGAGATTTTTTAACTTTTTTTTAGGAACGTATCCTAGAGTGATTAAATAAGATATCAACTAAGCAAGATCGAATACCTGAAATTCATTAAAATACCTTTTTTTTTTTTTTTTTATTAAAAGGTGATTAAAATTAAATCTACTAAATGGACCATAGGGAATCGCAGATGAGGGAATAGATGTTTCAGATATAACTGAAAAATATTTAAACGATGAGAAAACCATTTGTACGTATTTCTAAGATCGAAGATTACAGTCTCAAAGTTGATAATTTCATAATACCACAAACACCAGAGTTGAGTTAAAATAAGGACGTAACCATGTCATCTTTAAAGTTTATGTATAAAGAATACTTCTCAATTTGTCGTAATATTTGTTAAAAAAAACTACCAAATATTGTTTATTTCATTTACTATCTTTGAAGGTTAGTAATCGCACAGGTATTTCAAAAACCAAACGTTCACGGAACCATAACTTTCATCCTTACCTAAGAGCAATAAGTCCCACAAAATCTAAAACTTGTTCAGAGTTTACCAACGAAAGAGGCTAAAACTTTACCGATTTCCTGCTCACACTCTTGGCTGCTTCTTACACAGCACTAATATTTCGATGCTGGCAGACGTTATGTAATCTCATTTCTTCATACACACGGAAAAGTTGGCACGTTATAAAGAAATGTTTCTCACACAGAACAGGTAGTCTCTCTCTCTCTCTCTCTCTCTCTCTCTCTCTCTCTCTCTCTCTCTCTCTCTCTCTCTCATTCTTCTAATCTTTTGAATTTTCTGGCGTCTTGTTACATGATTCCAGTCCGCTCCAGAACTGATTATCTTTCCACGAAATTCTTGTACATCAGTAGCATCATAAGTGTGAGGATTAAGTGTGTTGATATGCGGACCAAGATGAATCTTGTAAGTATTGTGCAGTATTCTCACTCCTCTGACCATTATAACATCGGTGGGATCAGTAACGTTGTCAATAACTCATAAAATATTAAATAAAATACATAAAAATCTACCAGACAACTCAACACATAGATTCGAGGCACCTTACTCAAGAACTATAAATGTTATCACTGGAATGTTGTGTGGATATGGAGTACGTATGTATAAATAAAC
>NC_061101.1:7961226-7963726 GCF_015104395.2 Macrobrachium nipponense | reverse complement strand
GGCGTTGAGATTGACTTGAGTATCGCCTTGAGTCTCTGCAAATATTCTTTCCTGATCGTGTCCTTCATCTCTTGGTGTTTTATATCTCCTCCTTCCATTTTTCCCAGGTATTTGTATCCTGTCTCATCTATGTGTTTGATGTTGCTCCCATCTGGTAGCTTTATCCCTTCAGTTCTCGTTACTTTGCCTTCTTGTATGTTGACTAAGGCGCATTTTTTCTATTCCAAACTCCATCCTGATGTCCCCAGATACAATACTTACAGTCTGATTAGGGTATCTATTTCCTTGATGCTCTTACCATACATCAGATGGTTGATACTATTGCCTCTTTTCTTGAGTTGGTACCCAGCATCCATCTTCTGTAGTACTTTTGTCATGGGAATCATGGCTACTACGAAGAGTAGTGGGGACAGTGAGTCGCCCTGGAAGATCCCTCTCCTGATATTAACCTCTGCTAGTCTTATTCCAGAGCTTGTAAGTATTGTATCCAGTTGTGCATGTATTTTTGAGGAAGCTGATGGTATTTTCCTCTGCCCCATGCTTAGGTTGGTTTTTCCTTCTTCTACTGTTCTTCATTACCATTTTGTCTATCAGGAGCTGGTCGTTTTGTGCCCCTACACTTCCTTCTGCAGCTTTCTGTTGGTGGGGGATGGTGTTTGTCTCCTCTAGGTAGTTGTATAGCCTTTCACTGATGATACCCGTTAGTAACTTCCACATTATTGGTAGGCAGGTGATAGGCCTGTAGTTACTGGCTACATTTCCCCATAACTCTTGTCTTTTTGTAACTAAGGATGTTCTTCCTGTGGTCATCCATTTGGGTGCTTGGTGATTTGAGATACAATGCTGGAGTTGTTCTGCTATTCGTGGGTGTAGGGCCTTGAAGTTTTTGAGCCAGTATCCATGGACTTCATCGGGACTGGGGCTTTCCAGTTTGGCATTTTCTTTAGTTGTTGTCTGACTGTGTCTGTCGTGATCTCTGTGAATCTTTGTTTTATTCTCCCTGTTTCTTCTTCCTGACTTCCTGGAGCCATGTTGCATGTATAGTCTTTTCTGGTTGGTTCGAATAGTTTGTTCTGTTGGTATCCCTTATTCCTGTTCATGTACCGTTGGATCTTATGTGCTTTGGCCTTAAGCCTCTGTTTTACATCTTCTATTGTGTTTGTTTAGTCCCCTCGCTTGTACATTGTATTTCTCGTTGAGTTCCTCCCTTGTTTTCTGCTTCTTAGCCTTTTTCTGCCATCTGTTTCAGTTTACTCAAGTCAGATCTCGTCACCAGGATTTGCTTTTCCAGGCGCCTTTTCCAAGGAGGTTGCTGTTTTGGTTTCTGTTGGGTTGGTTGTGCTGGTGTGTTGGTGTTCGAATCCCCATCAGTTCTGCTACTAATCTTGCTCCTGCATATGTGAAGTTATTTGTTTCTGTGATACTGGTGGTGTGTATTATGCCCATTATTTCATTGACCTCACTTGTTTTCTCCCTTAATTTCTTGGTGTTTTTAGGCTTTCATGGAGGGGATCTTTGTTTTCTCTGTATCTGGTTCCATCCATTGTCTATCTTTTCTACCCATTCCGTCCTCTCTGTTACTTCGTCGGTGTTTCTTCGTGTGTCGTTGTTGATACCTTATCCTCCCTGTCGTCTTCTGTGGCATCGTCTCTCAGTTCGTCTTCGTGTAATTCGTTGTCGTGTGACATTTCCCTTTCCAGTTCTTCTCTTTCTGTTGGGAGAGCCAGTTCTTTTTTCTTTATGTTCCTTACTTGGTCTGCCAGCCTCTGCTCTGTTTGGGGGGTGTTATTCCTCTCATTCCAGATGTTGACCAATCTTCTATATCCTCTCTCGTCGGGTTGCTTCTGATGTAGCATCTCCATATTTCCTTATTTTCTTCTCTTGTCCACTTCTTCCTTTTTGCTTCTGTAACTCCAATCTCAGGCTGTTGATTACTGTCGTTGTGGTGATCAGTTGATGGATGACGACCTCCAAGTACCTGACCGTCTTCCCCTTCAATTGGGTTGAATACCTGGTTGCGGACGAAGCTCCTCTGTTGCCAGAGGTTCCATTTACGTCGTTGTCGTTTATTCCTTCATTTCTTTCCATCATTGCTGAGTTTTGCTATTTAACCCATAGCTGGACCCTACCCCATCAGGGTAGGTACTCATTTACAGCTGAGTAGACTGAGGAAATTGTGGTAAAGATCCTTTCCCAAGGAATCAACGCCGAGGAGAGCGGTCACCCATCCAACGACTGACCAGCCCCAATGTTGCTTAACTTGACTTAAGTCTATTGACGACCTAACCCACTCCTCCACGGCGCCACACATTATATTATTATTATTATTATTATTATTATTATTATTATTATTATTATTATTATTATTATTATTACAGATTTTGAATCATGTTTGGTCCATCTGTATATTAATATCACCAAATGATGGTTAATTATATCAGACGTATTTTTGAAACATGAAATAAAAACTATGAATAAAACCCTTACATTATGACAGAAA
>NC_061101.1:7951226-7956226 GCF_015104395.2 Macrobrachium nipponense | reverse complement strand
TATCTTAAGTTTCCTTGCCGAAGTACCATATGCTTTTTCCTTGCTAGTCGTATGCGTATGGCAGATTAGTACCATAGAGAGCAAGTATGATAGTCGGTGTCATGGTCAAGCGTTGACAATCTCTCTCTCTCTCTCTCTCTCTCTCTTTCTGTCGCCATTTGCTTGGTGAGACGTTACTGCGCACAGTCTGATTATCAACAGATATCACGCGTTTAACATTTGTCTGGAAATTTATAAATATCTAGAAGTGATCGTGAACTTTCGGTGATAGGATTAGTGTGAAAATAGTAGTATAAAGCGTCTACTAAGTTAGTTAAATACCGTAAATCAGATCAAGATGGCAGTAAGTTCCATCTGTGGAAAAAAAGGGCGACATTTAGCGTGTTTAGCAGATTCGCAATATGATGAGGTAGCAGGAAGTGAGCTGGCATTTTGTCATCTATGAGATCAACAACAGCCATAACCAAAGAGATACAAAGCATTCATAGATATATTAGAAGGGAATGATCCTTCAAACTGAAAAAATCAACAGAAACCATTTGAAAATAATTGAAGAAGTTCCAAATAAAATCCAAGTGGTCAAGAGACTCATAAAGAAAATATATACATAAATCAACATATTCTGACAAGAAAAGAATAAGGTTGAACATTGCGAATACCCTCATTGATGCAATAGGAAAAAGAATGCCAAAAGCATGCAAACTGTGTAATGGTGTATAGCATAGTTAATGTACAAAACTGATCAGAAAATGTACTGCATGAAACATTCCGACGCATCCGCAATGTGCTGAAGTAATGCAAGATATGAGAAAAGATACCAGAATATTTGCTCAACATGTCTATCATGGATAGACGATGTTATTAAATCAAGACTGAATGTACAAATAGTTGAGGATGAAGAATAAGAGGAAGAGGAGGAAGAAGAATAGAAAACGGAATAGAAGTAAACAAAACTGAAATGACAAAAAAATAAGGAAAAACAAAGAACAAGATAAAAGTATGGATGCAAAGATACCATTGATACTATACACATGAATGAAGCAATCAAGCAACACACATACGAGGAAATAAATTACGACATGACACCACAAAAGAAAATCCGAAGAGCCTCTACCCAGATCTGAACAATGATGGGAAAGAGGAAAAAATAGACAAGAAAGACAAAGTCTGCAACCTTTTGAAAAGAGGGAATTGCAGATTCGGAGAAAGATGTACTACAAACATCCCAAGGTATGTCACAACTACGAAATATATGGTAAATATGCATACTAGACGGCTATGAGGATGATTGCAGAGATCTACATCCAAAAATATGCAAAACCTAAATGAAGGAAAAGGATGTAAGTTCGACAAAAAATGTAAATATATGCATCCTGTAGCCATGAATCAAAATCAAATAAATAATCAATCAAATAATAAAATCCAAAATAAGAAAGAAACAAATAAAGAAAGGAACAAAGAATATCAGGTGAAAGAAAAAAGCAAGCCATCACCCGCAATATGCAGTGTCAGCAAAATATTTCCAAGCATCAGCTCCAAGATACAACTAAATAGGTAAGAACTATATCCATGATGCGAGAGAAATATTGCAGATACTGAGAAAATTGCAGATTCAGACACAAAATGAATAATTATGATGAAGGAAGATAAAATATTATGGAAAAGTTGAATTTTAATGTCAGAATTTCTGGAAATGAAGAAAAGAAACAAAACATACCAAAACAGGAAAGAGATGTGGGAAAATCCTTATTATTACCCATATTAAATGAAGGAGAAAACATGCAAACCATCATAGTGATGAATGCGCAGGGTTTAGTACGAGTAAATAAAAAAGAAAAATAGAGTACTTAAAAGAACTAACCCAAATTGAAACGAAAATAGATATAATGAATATAAGTGAAACCTGGTATCCCTAGAGACTGGGAATGATGATCAAATAAAAGGGTTCCAAACTTATAGATCAGATAGAAAAAATAGGAATCAAGGGGGAAAGACAAAAAAAAGGAAAAAAAATAAAAATATATGAGAAATATAGTAACTCAGAATGTGAACTAATAGTGGTAGAATTTGAATCTGAAAAATTAATGAACATAGTAATTATTAGACCCCCTATTACTAAAGAGTTTGAGATAATAATAGGAAAAATTGGATGTATATGTAGAATCACAAGGACTGGACTATCTCCTATCTGGAGACTTTAACTTTCTTACGTAGACTGGAAAGAACGAATAGGAGATTGTGGGTATTTATACATATAAAAAAACATATAGAACATTCAACAAATAAATCACCTGCCAACAAGAAAGGAAATAATTTAGACCTAGTATTTGTGAACGAGGTGAATTATGTTCAAGAAATAATAGTTTATAATGCGATTATTTCAGACCATAATGTCATAGAATTAACAGTCCATTCCAAAGCAAGTGAAAACAGAGATAAGCAAAAAAAACAAAAAATGAAAAAGTGGGAAGGATATGGAAAATACAAACTTCTACAGTAAAAATATAAAATGGTCAGAAATTAATGAAGAATTTAAACAAAGATTGGGATAACATTTCGTAAGTCATAACATAAGGGTAAATACCGAGATAGTTATATAAAATATTAGAGAAAATAGTGGATAAATTATATACGAAGAAGAAAATAAACATCAGTCATGCATACCAAGAGACAGAAGGATCTTGTTCCAGAAGATCAGAGTGGAAAAAAGTTCTTGCAAAGAAAAAAAATGCATGGAAAGTTATAGAACTAAAAAGGAAGATAGAAAATGTAGAACAAAAGATTATACAATCAAAAGAAAATGAAAAACAAAAAAAAAAAAAAAAAAAAAGGGACTTGGAAGAAAAAACCCTGGTAAATCTCAAGCAAAACCCAAAATATTATACTCGTATGCGAAAAAGATGAATAAAAGATGAATAGAATAGGCCCTCTAGAATTGAAGGGAGACTAACGAATGAAAAAAATGAAATATGCAACGTATTGGCAGAACGAATATAAGAGAAAATTCACCCCTAGAATTGATAATGAAGATAATGATGTAGAAGTAAGGGATGAAAATAGTGAATATTTAGCTAACATAGATATTAATGAAGCTGATATTGTGCAGGCAATTAATGAAATCAAAAATGGAGCTGCTGCAGGGCCTGATGGTGTCCCTGCTATTTTGTTAAAGAAAGTAGTTCATTCTATCGCAAAGCCACTTGCAATATTATTAAGACAAAGTGTAGATACAGGCATGATTTATGATGAGCACAAATTAGCAATATATTACCCCTACTTCAAAAGTGGATCAAGACTAGAGGCAAGTAATTATAGGCCTGTGAGTCTAACATCACATATTATGAAAGTGTATGAAAGGGTAATGACGAAAAAATATTATGAAACATTTAATAAAAAATAATTTGTTTTAATATAGAACAACATGTTTAGTACCCGGAAAAAGTACACAAACCCAACTGTTAGTCCACTTTGAGAAGCAGATGTGGTTTATCTAGACTTTGCAAAAAGCTTTTGACAAGGTAGACCATAATATATTAGCGAAGAAAATGAGAAAACGTAATATAGCGAATAAAGTAGGAAGATGGTTAAAAGAATTTTTACACACAGAAAACAGATAGTTATTGCAAACGATGAGAAATCGGATGAAGCTAAGGTAATATCCGGTGTGCCACAAGGTACGGTGTTAGCTGCATTATGTTTGTTATTATGATTGCAGACATAGACCAGTAATGTTAAGGACTCGGTAAAGAGTAGTTTCACCGATGACACAAGAATAAGTAGAAAAATTACTTGTGATGAAGATAGAAGGCGCCACAAAGAGACCTTAACAAAGTATATGATGGGCAGAGGTAAATAGGATGGTATTTAATTACCTCTGATAAATTTGAATCAATAAATTATGGAGACAGAGAAGGAAAGCTATATGCATATAGGGGACCTAATAATGAGACAATCACAAATAAGGAAGCAGTTAAAGACCTTGGTGTTATGAAGAATAGGAACATGTTATGCAATGATTAAATAGCAATTCTATTGGCAAAATGTAAAGCAAAAATGGGAATGTTGTTACGGCACTTCAAAACAAGAAAAGCTGAACACGTGATTATGCTTTATAAAACATATGTTCGTAGTCCACTTGAATATTGCAATATGATATGGTACCCACACTATCAAAAGGAGATTGCACAAATAGAGAGGGTACAAAGGTCCTTTACAGCTAGAATAGAATAAGTTAAGGACCTTGACTACTGGGAAAGACTACAATCCTTAAACTTATATAGTCTAGAAAGGAGAAGAGAACGTACATGATAATTCAGGCATGGAAACAGATAGAAGGAATAGCCGAAAACAAAACATCATGGAGCTAAAAATATCAGAAAGAGCAAGCAGAGGTAGATTAATAGTGCCCAAATCTATACCAGGAAACAAAAATAAGGAAAGCACACAGGACATTAATCCACTACGCACCAGCATCGATATGCAGCATCTATTCAATGCATTGCCAGCTCATCTGAGGAATATATCAGGAGTGAGCGTAGATGTGTTTAAGAATAAGCTCGACAAATATCTAAGCTGCATCCCAGATCATCCAAGATTGGAAAGATGCAAAATATACCGGAAGATGTCTAGCAACTCTCTGGTAGACATTAGAGGTGCCCTCACTCTGAGGGACCTGGGCAACCCGAACAAGATGTAAGGTCTGTAAGGTTAAGGTCTCTTACTCTCTCTCTCTCTCTCTCTCTCTCTCTCTCTCTCTCTCTCTCCAGTCGATACGCATACAGAAACAAACTCTGATCCGAAATAAACGAAGAGCAAAACAAGAAATTACAGTCCCGAAACTTAGTTTGCCAGTGAATACGAACGTCTGAATAGAACAGTCACGGCCTATTCATCTCCCCTAACGAAAGAACAATAGAGGGTTATCATGTTTACGGAGTCAATTGGTTTATTCCCAATAATCAGTTTCTGAGAAATATTTGCATGCTAGATAAGTTACAAGT
>NC_061101.1:7932116-7945726 GCF_015104395.2 Macrobrachium nipponense | reverse complement strand
TCTTGATCGTTCGGCATTGGACAGTTGTCCTCATTGTTTGAGGAAATGTTCCCGTTTTGCTCTTATATCATTATGCTGCTTCAGTGTCAATTTTAGTTATGTATTACGCTGCCTATTTCTATTTATTATATTTAAAGATTGTTATTGCCCTTATACAGCCTATTTTGTGATTATTCTTTTTATTTAGATTTTGATTTTCATGACTTTGTTATTGAAGGGTGGATTTTGTTTCTTCGACTGATTTTACATATTTTTAATTGATAATTTTTTTGTGTTTTTGCCACCCAGAACCTTGACTCACTGTACATTATGTATTTTAACTCTTGTAAATAAATTAATTTTAAGGTAACTTTTTTGGTTTTGTTATGCTCCTCCCTCCTTTGTTTGTCACCTGTCATCAGTCATTACAGCCCAATTGCTTATTATTTTTAAGAACCTGTCGATCTCGAGAGTCGAGATCGTAATACATGCATAAATCCTCTTATCCACGAATTAATAAACCAAGCATACAAAAAGTGTTTTCATAGACATAATCCATCCATAACATCATTCCTAAAAGTAACATTTTTCTACTAGCGTCTACTGCGCGTGCGTGAGTTCCTGGAATTCTACCTTAAAAAAAGAGAATTAAAAAAGAACTGTTTAACAGCTGTTGCACCAGCATTGATTATAATGCATCAAAGTGAGAGCAAAATTGGTTAACTTTACTTTACTCTCTCTCCTCTCTCTCTCTCTCATCTCTCTCTCTCTCTCTCTCTCTCTCATCGTCTCTCTCTCTCTCTCTCTCTCTCTCTCTTACTGTCTGTCAATCTAAAATTTCTATATTTCTTTCTGCGTTGTAATTTATCAGTTTTATGCTTGGCAGAGTTTGTTGTAACTAACAATTACCGATGCTCTTTAGAGGATGGCTCCCTCGTCTGTTTGGTAAGGGTGCTAATATTGCTCGTTGTGCAATGAGAGAGAGAGAGATGTGTGTAACGTTTAGTTGCTTGTCTTTATAATTATTGATATCATCGCCAGTAAAAAGAAATTATTACACCGCAAACTTGAATAATATACCCCAGTGTAAAGGACAGACTGACTGACTGACTTGACTGACTGACTGACTGACTGACTGACTGACTGACTGACTGACTGACTGACTGACTGACTGACTGACTGACCCAATTAAATACGACCACAGCAAAAGGAACTATTATTTTTAAGTAAACCAAAATATTACTGTCCAACCTTTCCACTTTCTTGACTACACGAAAACTTACCCAACTTCTCTTTGTATAAACTAACACCCCTCCATAATGATCCTTAATCGAATGATTAGGGAACCACCTTAGATATATCTATCAATTTATCCTGCTACCTCAGACGACCATAATAATGGGCGGGTGTTATTAGAGGAAATGTGTAATTCCTTTCGATTATTATCCCCTTGTTGAGATGCGCATTATTCTACGGACGAATTATCATGAAAAATTTTAATGTGAATGTAATCTTTTCTCTCTCAGTGAAATAAATGGACGTTATTGTAAATATGTCAGAGGAATGCTAACTGGGATTATGTAAAAGGAATGATAACAGGAATTGTTAAAAAGCCATACAAAAAGGAGATAAGGATGTGAAGTCGTTATGTTGATGATAAAATACTAAAAAAAAAAAAAAACTAAATTGCCCTCTAAACTGTTTTATCCTCTCGAGAAGAAAGAAAGAGAGAGAGAGAGAGAGAGAGAGAGAGAGAGAGAGACATGTGTGTATAGACAGGCGTAAGAAGAATGAGAGAAGGAGAGAAAAAGTAAAGAAAGATGAGAGAATGTTTGAACTTGAATGGAGGAGGAATAACGACAGGAGACATTTAGAAATACTTGAGACCTTTGAATAATGTCTGATCAAGAGAGAGAGAGAGAGAGAGAGTTTCCCTAGAAAGTCTCTGTTCGCAACTACAATAGTCCTTTTGAAATCACTTCAGATAAAAAATGTTTTTCCCTCTACCCGGAGGATCTCGGACATTGTCAGTAATACTTTTGTCTAGCTCTTTTTCTTAAGGAATTTCAAATAACCAGAATTCAAGGGAATTCTCAACATGTTCGTTCTGTAGATAGTAGTATGGTATCGTATGTTTTGTCACAACATTCAAGAATTGTTATATTTCACTTCACGCAACTAAAGTAAATTAGATAACTTAATACCTACTTATTCATTGAAGATATAAATCTTTGTCCATTCAGATATCTTTCAATTTGGAAATAGAAATTGTTTAGTCACGAACTATGCTATTAAAGTTACTTATTTATTTATTTATTTTTATATTTTTAGCAAATATGTGTCCCCTAATTCTTGCATCACAATCGTTTCGCTTTTCAGGAATTGTCTTCATTTTGGACATAAAAATGATTTGATAAACGAATTGTACCATTAAAGTTTTTTTTAGCATTTTGTCTATATATATATATATATATATATATATATATATATATATATATATATATATATATATATTTATTTATTTATATATGTATGTACGTATATGTTGCAAAGTGAAAAAAAGTGAGAAGAGAGAGAGAGAGAGAGAGAGGTGAGACCGAAACAGGCTAACCAGTTATTAAAGTCAACTCAGAAAAATCTTTTGAATTTCTTAAAGATGAAGGATGTAAGCCCATTATTACATATATATATATATATATATATATATATATATATATATATATATATATATATATATATATATATATATATTAGTATGTAGAACTTTGTGCATGGCTCTAAGCAAATAATAATTTAATTCTAGAACTACCAACGCTTTCTCGTCTAAACAGCATAATCCATATTTCTCATTCCGACGATGGACGCTACTTTCCAGCTAAATAATTAATGCAAAAATTTGCAGTCTTTCATCTTAAGAAATGAGTCATCATTCACGAATTACTTACGATGCTTTCAAGTTGATTGGAAGCGTTGCGTTTGAATCACCACAGAGAGTTCATATTATTAGAACGTTAATGAGAGGTATTTGTAATAACTAAAAAAAAAACTAATCATTAAGAGAGAAAGTACGTACGAATGAAAATGACGGTTTTGTGTTACGAAACGAATTTCCCAGAGTAGTTTATTAACGGGAAATCATTCTTTATTTATTTATGGATTCTATTTATGATAGGTTTATTTTATGAATGAACTTTCTCATTCACTTTTTTTCAATACTTTTCTTAAAACGTATGACAGTTTATGATCAAATATGAAGGAGGTGAAAAGTATGAATATTACAAGAACTTGGGCATATTATTTTCCCATCGTATTATTTTTGTCTTTTGAACTTGAAAAAAAACAAATACTCAATACCGGTGATCTAGGGAAGTCTCTTACCTATGCCGCTTACTTCAAATGCCACACCAAAATAAAAAAAAAAGTAAAAACTATAGTTTCAGGCTTTTTTTATTCTTAGACATTTATGCTAATTTCTTCATAATACGTTTCTCATAGAAACTAGTGTCATGGAGTGTATCAAATAAAGGATGTGTTGGCTATGAAAGTAATTGTTTATTATGTGCAGCTTATACCTTCTTCTTAAGGAGGTTTGTATAATACATATATATATATATATATATATATATATATATATATATATATATATATATATATATATATATATATATATATATCTATATTTGCTACGTCTATAGAACGCCTCGCCTTCCCAGCAGAGTTTTAGTTATATTTAATTATAAAAGTAGCAGCCATGCCGTCTCCTGAAGCTACTGTTGTTGGGAGAGTGTATGTCGTAGGAATGATATTTCCGGTCTGACGGAAGCTTAGGGTAAGAGAGGCAAGTCACAGGAGTAGCTAGGCTTCGAGATGGATTTTAGGGACTTCTACAATAAGACCTATTTTCCTTCCCAATTTGCTGGCGTTGTGTTTACCACCTTTCAGGCAATGCTCGAGGCGGTTTTTGGAAGCCCCCGTGATTCGAAACCAAGCAGTATCGGTCTCAGTCGGCTGCGAGACGTGATCTTGGACAGAGGTCAAATTGCCAGCCTCCCAAAATTAGGCCTACCCACGACGCACTGGTGGACACACGAACCCCAGACCTGAACAGAGGTCAGGCCGCATTCTTCTACAAGGATACAGAATATTGCATAAAGGTAGTCTGAAAGTGTAAAACTTCAACCCAGCACCTTTTACTACCATAACGACTCTTGCTAAATTCATTTTCAATTCTCATTTTTACCCCTTCTACATCAGAAGCCCTTTGTCCTCATCGGGCCACGTGCTCCCCTTTGTGACTTGTTAAAGACCAAGTTTTCGCGCATACCTCAGTGAACCATTCGAGTTTACCTTCCCCAATGTTAGAGAATTAATCAGCCTTAATCAAAGCAAGAAGTCATTTTTCCTTTTATCTCGTTTAATCTGGGATTCTTTCCAGAGTCCATGAGTCACGTGCCGTCTCTCTGCCGCCGCAAGTGTGCATTAACCCAAGTGGAATGAAATCAGCTTGAATTGAATGAGACTATAAGCCCCAACGTGGGGGCCAATATCATTTAACTTTTCTCCAGGCCAGCACGGGCCTTTTTGTAAATAAATAGTTTTAAAGTAACGAGCTGAGTTTTCTGGCGACCTTCCCTCTAAAGAAAGAAAAATCATAACTATCAGTTTACGGTAAGTTCAAGCAATTCCCTCTTGAAATCCCTCAATTATTTCCGTTTACGTATCTAGCTTCTCTCAAGGCCCTATATACGTAACATTGGCGACCTTCGCCGAGGATATGAACCTAGCTTGCTTAAAAAAGCTTGTAAATCGCGTTATCCGTTGTAAAACGTAAACTGTAAATTATGTTACAAAAAGCAAATCAAGCACACTTGCAGGGAAAGAAGACACACTGACTCACGGTAAGGTATTCCATTCATTAATATGATTATTCTGTAACCAATGTTAGCTTAAGGTACGTTTAAGTATTTTTTATTGTAGAAGTGTGTTAAACAAATGTGAAGGTAGAAATATTATTATATTGAAACGGCCAGAGCGCCGAGCGAATTCTATTTTGTAAATCGCATTGTTGTCGAACGAGCACTAACACGTGTGCAGATAGATGCCAGAAAGGACCAGATCAAACTAGGAAGTGCTTGTGCCAGGAGTTTATTGCTGTATTAGAAAGCCTAGCTAGTTTAGGAGTGTTAAACTAATAAGTTTACGGCAAAAGAGTGTACAATTCTTTTGTCTGTGATATGTTAGGGAATCCATTTTTAACTTAGTTTTCATTCCAAGTGTTGGTACCGCTTACCTCGCTCTAGCTTAAACTTCAGCTTAGAGCATTTTCGCGCCTGCGCGGTCTCAACCAGCTTTCGTTTTCGCTCAACAGCGGCAGCCATGTTTTTATCCCTTTAAACATTACCTAAACAATTTAAGCAAAGTAACGTAAGTCTCGAAGTTTTAACGTAAATAATATCGATCTCGGTACTAGTATCTATCGTCCTGCCAGAGAAATTAACGTAATTCGCCTTGAATAAGAAAGTAGTATTTTGTGTTGTAAATTGCCTTCGCACCGTGGTGCTAACCCGCTCTTCTCGCCTCATGTGTTTCACCTCGCATCGCTCACTCGCGCGCTGAGCGAAAATTTCATTTCACTTCGCACTTAACGTAACCTCATTTACAATTGTTTGCTAACATCGTTTTAAATCCTTACCGTCATTTCACTGTTCACAGGGACCTAGTAATCTTACATAAAGTTAACGTAAATCTCAAGTAGAGTAAATCACAAGAATTGTTAACGTAAAACGCGTCTTTGTAAAATTCATATTGAAACGCAAATCATTTCATAAGCGCAAGCCGCTAACATTAACGTAAAAATCGTTCACCACGAGCGCGTTATCATTTTCATAAAACGTTATCCAAAAGCAATTCTTTCATTAAAAACGTTAACGTAAGTAAATCATTTAACGCAAGTTGCGTCATATTAAACTAACATTAGTAGTTCAATTCAAATATAAGGGAGTTCATTCATATATTTTTCACCCTCTCCGAGAGAGAGAGAGAGAGAGAGAGAGAGAAAACCAGAACCCAGTATTCACGAAGCCAAGAGTACTACATCTTACCATTAATTATAGCATGCAGAATTAACATTATTTTAGTCTCTTGTGTCTTTCCTTTACACTGAGCGTGATACGTACGCGCCTGTGTCCATTGCAGTTTTGCAAGCACTTATTTTCATTTATCGAGTACTTCAGCGAGTGACTGAGCATTTCTAAAATTTCCATTACCTGTCGTTGCCCGAGTGGTCTTTTCATTTTTCTTTTATCACAAAAGACTTGCGTATACCGCAAGCACAATTCGCACAGTGTGCCACGCCAATTCATTACTTCCAGACAGGGAAGTCGTTACCAGTTTAGGACTGGCCACCACCAGTGCACGTCAGGTCTTACCATTTTACAGTGCCACTAATTCTTGACACTGTCCATCGACTGGCTGCTGAAGTACTCCCACCTTTTACTTTCTCTCCTCCACTATTACACTCTGCCATGAGCAGTGCCATTTCACTTCAGTATATTTAAGTATACTGCATGTAGTGTCCGGGACACACCAGCACGATACCAGTGCTCCAAGAAACGCCTCCATAAATGCCATTGCACCTGTACAGGCCGTACAGGTAGCCATTAAACCTGCGTGTCCGTCCTTACGGAACGCCCAAATAATTAGTGTGTCCGTGTACAAGGGTCAGTGATCCTTCGGAACACTCAACAAGGGAACGCCTCCCAGAAGTGCCGCAATACCAGCCCTAAGTGCTGACAAACCTGCGTGTCCGTCCTTACGGAACGCCCAATTCATTAATGTCCGTGTACGAGGATCAGTGATCTTTCGGACCATGCTAAGGGAAACGCCTCCCCAAAGTGCCGCAATACCAGCACTACTAGTGCTGCCAAGGAACGCCTCCTCATAAGTGCCGCGCACCTGTACAGACGTACAGGTAGCCCTATACCTGCGTGTCCGTCCTACGGAACGCTCATTCATTATAGAGTATCCACCATTTTGGATCACTGAACCAAGGAACGCCTCTCATAAGTGCCGTGCACCTGTATTGGACCTACAGGTAGCCCATTCCATTCCAGCGTCTCCCAACTTAGGAACGCCCTTAAGTGTGACGTACGCCGTACACTCCATTTGATTTTTTCACCTCTTTAGAAGGTGCCAATCCAGAAGTGCCACCAACTTACGGGACACTTCCCAAGTGCCACAGAGCACCCAGTCTTCTCAGACTTTTTCATTACCACATTGGCAGAACCCATTTCCAAGTGAGTGCCACTTTCCACAGTAGGCACTCCTATTCCATTCAGTACCCTTTCCTGGCCATTATTTTCATTTTCTTCCGAGCCTCTACTGTAGCCTAAGGGAAATGTCTTACCCCTGCTTCCCGCGACTTCTTTGCCAGAGAGCTAGAGAAGCTCGGAGTCCTCATAACTCTGGCAGGGAGGCTGGTTACACTGGACCAGCCCTTGACCAGTGGATAAAGACGCAGCAGGCTGCTGCGCGCCAGCAGGGAAAGGAAGAAAGAGAAGCAGAGAGGAAAGCCGGAGAAGCAGAGAGAAAGAAAGAGAAGAGAGAGGATAGCCAGAGAAGCAGAGAGAAAGGAAAGAGAAGAAAGAGAAAGCATAGAGCTAGCTCTCCTAGATGACGCAATCTCTCTGCTAGCTTCTAAGACCCCAGACCATGAGCTGGACTCCGGGTAAAGATGGTGGTTTTGCGGAGGTTCTGCACCACTTGTTGTGTGCGTGGGCATGCCTGTGGTGGATTCCGACCAGTGCCCAAGTCGGTCTCTACCTTGGGAGGAGAGCTTTCCAGGGTGAACTTTCTCCAAGGCTAACCATGTAGCCCTGCCTGATGAACAGTCTCCTACGGCCTATCAGTGGGTACAACGATCATGGCCGACACCGAAGCCCAGGTCTCCCCATTATTTCCAGAAAGGCATTGCCTAGGGGTGCCAAAATAAATCCAGACGAACGAAGAAATTCAGTTTTGAATGGATTGACGGTAACCTCTATTCTGTTCCTTCGGTCCTTCTGAATGTGGAAAATTGCCCCTTTCTGGACCAGGAGACCAGGGAAACCACATTGGTGCCGCCTTGGGCGTAGTTGACCAATTTCATGATGTTTTTTTAATCAGGTGATATTGGGCCGAGATCTACTAAAGCCGTATCCTCCCCTGGACGCAGCTCCCCACTACCAGATGCACCGGACACCTGGCAGCCTGCCAGATAACCACCCACCCTCAATTTTAGGTTCAAGAGGCTAGTGCCTCCGATGTTCCCCGACATCCTGTCCTATTTGCGAACCTGGCCCTGACCCAGTGTCCAGAGCCCGAAGTTTCTTCCGCACCATCTCAGCCTCTTACCACTTTACCGCCTACCTCCTCCCCTTTCCCCCCTTTTTGGAAGAGGTAAGCCCTACCAGTTGAACCCGGACTTGTTTCCGAGGGGTGATCCAACAGAGGGACGTTTCACCTGTGCCAGAGCACCCTGCCAGCCTTGGTGACTCCACAGATTCGCAACCTGTGGGGCCATCTCGTTCTTATCATCCAGTGCCACGGAAGATGGTTCTGGAACACGTTCTGCCGAGAACTGTGGCCGCAAGGGTCCACATCCTGTCTGCCAACTATGGATGGGTGCGCAAATTTTAATATTCCTGCCATCGCAATGGCCGTCACCAATCCTTCTTCTCTAGGACCCCCCCCAGCTAAGGGCCCCTATAACCGTCGCACCCCTCCAAAGCCATTATCAGCCAAGCCAACGTCAGAGCCTACGACGACTCTGCGCTCCAAATCTCCCTGATAACGGGAAGACCGAATCCCCCGAGGGGCTAACGTTGATTAAGACGTCGATTGATCACCATTGAAGGTATCAATCACATTAAACTGATCCTTCCAACCGTCCAATTGAGGGTCACCGAGAACCTCACTTTTCCAGAATTTTGTACCCTTGCAGTTGCAAGCTACATTCCAGGAGGTTACGACCTTCTCCTAGGGCAAGACATGAAGCTCTCGCATTCCAAAAGCCTAGGGGTCCTAACCCCACAACGAATCACTCCAAAAGCAAGGAGTCATCGAAGTTCTACTTCCTCCAGGAAGTACGTCCACCAACAGTCTCCCCCGTTACCAAGGAGGGAGATTGACCATTACACAGTTCCATTGCAAAACCTGCAACGTAATAGGCACTCCACGAATTGGCCTAGGTGCCCTAGCCGACTACCAGCAGCGGACATGTCCATTTTCCACAAGGCTTAGCCTTCACAAGAGACAGGAGCCTCTGTCTCCCATTTCCAAGGGCACGCTGAGAGGTATTGCACTCCGGTACCCGCCACAGGTCCAGTCGACCTCAACTCTCTGCCAGTACCACTTGGCAGCACTGGGCAGTGCCCAAGCTCCCATCCAGCCTGGACGTAGAGGCCACCACCGAACTTGACCTCTTGCGCCTGGCCCCGAGCTAGCGCCGGCGCCTAACCTTATCAAGGATCCTCCCTACAGGAGATCCTCCAACAGGCATGGAGCTTACCACAGCCCATGGCCAATCACTAGTTCCTCCTTCTTCACTCACACTGTCCGCCCGAGGATGAACCTCCGGCAGACCTAACATTCTCACCTCCTCTGAAAGCCAGGAAACTGCCCGACCAGGAGTCAGCCTGGAGTTTTCCCCCTTACGAACGGCTGTCGCAGCAGCCGGAGTGAGGGCCTCCCTGCAGTAGGTTCCACCTCTACGACGGTTGCTGCAGATACCGAAAGTAGGGTGTTCTCCTGAAATCCCTCAGGCTACCACTGCCTCTGCTCCTGCCGGGCGTTTCTGGCCTTTTCCCCAGAGTCTGTGCCTCCCGTCTACTCCCTAGGACTGGTATAGCCAGGTCCTGGAGGAACATAAGAAGAAGAAGAAGAAGGGAACGTAACCAATCATTAACAAACTAACACAAAAGAGCCACATGCTCTCCTTGACACCCTGTGCCCGAGGTACAGTGTCGCATTCATTTGCAGAATGATCCTGGCACCTACCCAGAGAAGGTAGCCAGCCTGATCTCCTGCCAGTAGAACTAACCCTCTAAACCCTAGAAATTGTGATACTAACACTCATGTAAATGTCATAACTACCTCATTATTGCATTTCCCCTCCTGGTAATTCACCACTCATCATCCCCAACGCATCATTACCTCATCTTATTTGTATTTTAACAATTCCGTCGCTGAACTGCTCCTGCCTGTGCGTACCACACCTCTTGGAATGATTGCGTCTTCATTTAACTGTATTGAGTTAAGGTTAGGTTAGCTAATGATTTAGTACCAGGGCATTAGGTTAGTAGCAAGTAGAATTTTCAAGTAACCTTATCTAGGGGTAGAGTAGACTGTCGTCACAAGACAACCCTGTAGTTTATTTATTAGGCTAGACTACATCACTATATTAAGTTAGTACACTTAGCATCTTTGCCTATAAGTTAGGTATGGCCATTGTAGTCAGCCGTATCGCTGCTCAAAAAACTTCAAGTTAGAGTAGGAGAACTGGGTTGTCGAGGCGATCAACTTATTTAAGCCAAGAACCTTCACGCCCGAAAGGGAGTGATGCCTTCTTAACAGGGGGAGCTGCTACGTCTATAGAACGCCTCGCCTTCCCAGCAGAGTTTTAGTTATATTTAATTATAAAAGTAGCAGCCATGCCATCTCCTGAAGCTACTGTTGTTGGGAGAGTGTAATGTCGTAGGAAATGATATTTCCGGTCTGACGGAAGCGTTAGGGTAAGAGAGGCAAAGTCCACAGGAGTAGCTAGGCTTCGAGATGGATTTTAGGGACTTTCTACAATAAGACCTATTTTCCTTCCATTTGCTGGCGTTGTGTTTACCGCCACCCCTTTCAGGCAATGCTCGAGGCGGTTTTTGGAAGCCCCCGTGATTCGAAACCAAGCAGTATCGGTCTCAGTCGGCTGCGAGACGTGATCTCGACAGAGGTCAAATTGCCAGCCTCCCAAAATTAGCCTACCCACGACGCACTGGTGGACACGAACCCCAGACCTGAACAGAGGTCAGGCCGCATTCTTCTACAAGGATACACAGAATATTACATAAAGGTACGTCTGAAAGTGTAAACTTCAACCCAGCACCTTTTATTTACTACCATACGACTCTTGCTAAATTCATTTTCAATTCTCATTTTTTTTACCCCTTCTACATCAGAAGCCCTTTGTCCTCATCGGGCCACGTGCTCCCCTTTGTGACTTGTTAAAGACCAAGTTTTCGCGCATACCTCCAGTGAACCATTCGAGTTTACCTTCCCCAATGTTAGAGAATTAATCAGCCTTAATCAAGCAAGAAGTCATTTTTCCTTTTATCTCGTTTAATCTGGGATTCTTTTCCAGAGTCCATGAGTCACGTGCCGTCTCTCTGCCGCAAGTGTGCATTAACCCAAGTGAATGAAAATCAGCTTGAATTGAATGAGACTATAAGCCCCAACGTGGGGCCAATATCATTTAACTTTTCTCCAGGCCAGCACGGGCCTTTTTGTAAATAAATAGTTTAAAGTAACGAGCTGAGTTTTTTCTGGCGACCTTCCCTCTAAAGAAAGAAAAATCATAACTATCAGTTTACGGTAAGTTCAAGCAATTCCCTCTTGAAATCCCTCAATTATTTCCGTTTACGTATCTAGCTTCTCTCAAGGCCCTATATACGTAACAATATATATATATATATATTTTATGTGCGTGAGTGTGTGCGTGTGTGCGTCTTTGTATAAAATAGGCTAAGATAAGAGATAACTATATTGAAAAATAAAGTCGATGACGGCAATAATGAAGAAAACCAACTATGAAATATTATGGAAGCAGAAGCTACATTAAAGAATTATTCTAACACTGTGCTTCTGCTAATGGGCGATATATCCTTGGAACGATGTGTTAATATTTCAGACCAGAGGGACTGCTAATAGTATTTTATTCTTGCTTCACAAAATCCTCTTAAGATAAGAAGCTGCTGAGAGAGAGAGAGAGAGAGAGAGAGAGAGGAGAGAGAGAGAGAGAGTGAGAGAGAGAGAGAGAGAGAGAGAGAGAGAGAGAGAGAGAGAGAGAGAGAGGATAAAATCACTTATAATTTTCTATGTTGATCAGTTTTCCTTTCCAAGGTTAAATTAACGATTATTGCTCACACTTGTATACATACAAGCAAGTATACATGTATGTATACTACACCGCATTTACACCGACTCCACGAAGATCATGTCTCTCACCCCCTGCTAAAATATCTTGGTCACTGCAGCCTGCCAAAGTTCCCCTAATTACTCATTTGCATATTACACACCAAAGCTTTGTTTTGCCTCCCTGGATAAGAGGGCTCAATGCTAATGGAGAATTCGGCTGCAGAATGAATACAGACCCAATGGGAGGAACGCCTCACTCGGATGACCTCAGGAATCCCCGAATAGATTCTCAATTCCTAAAAGGACGAGGAAATAAAGAATGGTAATGTCCTTTGCTCGATATTTGCATAATGAAGGAGATGGGGGTATTGTAGGAGGTAATTCATAGCGTTTTTTTTCTCCTCGTGAACTAATTACTCCTCGTGTTAATATTATTTTTACCCTTTCAGAGTAGCTATACGTAACGTTAAGATAAAAATAAATTAATAAATAAATAAAATGGAAATGTATTTGTTCGATATTTGCATAATGAAGATGGGATATTTATAGCGTTTCTCTCTCTCTCTCTCTCTCTCTCTCTCTCTCCATGAATAACTAATTATTACTTCGTTTTCATATTATTTGTATATTTTTGTATTAGGAATGCGTAACTTTAGGAAAAAAATTTGAAAATGTACTTTGTTCGATATTTGCATAATGAAGATGGGGAATTCATAGCATCTCTCTCTCTCTCTCTCTCTCTCTCTCTCTCTCTCTCTCTCTCTCTCTCTCTCTCTCTCTCTCTCTCTCTTCATGAACTAATTATTACTTCGTGTTGATATTATTTGTACAAACTTTCTAGTAGGAATGCGTAAGTTAAAAAAAAAAGATAACTGAAATGTGTAATGATGAAGACGGGGTAGTGAAGAAAGTTATTCATAGCGTTTTTCTCTTCACGAACTAATTGTTCTTTCACGTTAATATTCACTGAACCCTTTTTGCAGTAGCTGTACGCAGCCTTAGACTGTTCTTCCATGCGGTGAGCAGGAATAGCATTAAATGATTTTCTTAATATGATATATAATCTTTATTAACCCTATCAACATAGTTATTCCAGCTCTGTTTTACGACACCCATTTCCCCCAGTGGTAAGTGACAACTTATTTATGTGGAATATGACGTTGATTATGACGTTAATTAAGTTATTTTACGAAATGACAGATGATTGTTGCCATCTGATCAAGCGTTTTGCATATGGATATAAGAATCCTAATTTACTGAAATATCGTATTTCAAAACTCTACACAAGAAGGGTCTCTCTGTTACAGACTGCTTCATTCTGTGTATGTAATCTCTGTTTCTGGGAGAATTTTATGCGGTTTCCATTAACATTTGATCCAGCAACTTTAGATAAGAGAGCTCTTCCAGCTGGGATCGATGACCTTTGCTACGCAGTTCAAGCCTGCAAATAAAAAAGGCTTAGTTCATATTTA
>NC_061101.1:7912825-7917825 GCF_015104395.2 Macrobrachium nipponense | reverse complement strand
TCTTACGGAGTGTATTATATGGACTCCACTTGTATCCATACTTTTTATTTATTTATTTTATTTATGTTTTTTTTATATATTTGATAAATTAATGGTTGCTTTGAATATGTGGAAAAGTGTCCTAGCGGTGTACCGTATAAGGCTACTTGCAGTATCATTTCTATAGATAGAAGATATGAATGATAAAGGTATTTAAAACCGCAAGAACCGCTATAATCCAGTTCGGATCCAATATCACGAGTGTAACTCATAAGAACATGACACTTTCTTATTTATCCGTTCTACCAACCGATTGACTCTGGGTGACAAAATATATTATTGGTTTTCTTAATGGAGAGAATTCACACAACGAGTTAAGGAGATTATTATTGATTTACACCACCCGAGTCAGAGATTATCATGTGTTGAATTCCATGTTTACTAATTTAGCACTCATAAATATTCCTAGCGCACTTAATTGCAGTGTTTGTTTTTTAGTGCTATTAATTCTATATAACGTGTCGAGGCAACTATTAACACTAAGAGTTGTTTATTTCCTCTGTCAGACTCGTAACTCTGTTAATACTTCTACGTGTATTCTTTCAAGGATTGATTTGGTACGGGATAGGCCCTAAACTGACAGGTGTCTCGTGTGCACCTTGTTTTCAATGACACATGTTTACAATTAGTTATGTGCTTTTATATCTGTAGCATTGTAGGCCAGTAAAAACTGTGATTTGGCTTTCTGTGACATATAGAGAACCCTGGATGACGGAATGCAACCAGTTTAGGACGATTGGTATGAAAGAGATTATACTACTAGTAACCTGGGTCGTTAAAGTCACCTGCTGTGTCTTTCGGTTTTCCTCATCACGGACCTACATATAATATTACATTTGATTACATAATTCTGATACACATAACTTAAATGTACTTTTGCTTTAGTGTTTCCGTTCGAAGTGTTTATTGTTTTGCTTAGCTGCTGACCCTGTTTCCGTTCGAAGTTTTGTTATTGTTTTGCCGTTTCGAAGTGTTTATTGTTTTGCTTAGCTGCTGATATTGTTTCTGTTTGAAGTGTTTATTAATTTTGCTTAGCTGCTGGCCCTTGTTTTGTTCAGTTTGTTAACAGTTCAGCGCTCCAACCCAGGTATTCATGTTCACGATCTCTTGGGTTAATGAATTTTCTTGTTTAGATACGGTTTTAACAATAGGCATGGATGTTTCTATATCTTTTAAGTCCAACTAATGGTTCTTTGCAGGTTGGTGCGGGATTGCGGGATAATGTGTCAGCTATGATATTTGCTTTCCAGGTAGATATCTTAACTTGGCTCCAAAGACCTGAATGATCATATGTCACCGATTCCTTTGGGACTGTGATTAAAGCTTCTAAAAAACTCTGTAAGGGACTTATGGTCAGTAAGGACTTTAACGGATAGCCATAGATTATGAACTTAAAATGTACTAGTGAGTTAACGATACCTAACCCACCCTTCCTTGGCCTATTACTGCATATTTACTTTCAGAGGCTTTAGTTTACGTGAATAAAAGATATAGGGAAGAACTGTTTATCATATTGCTGAAGTAGTACCCACTTACCCCTTGGTCTGAGGCGTCTGTTGCAAAAAAAAACCAAAAAAACTCCTTATTTAAATCAGGGATTTTTAAGATAGGTGAACTGCATGATTACAATTTTAAGATATCGAATGCCTGTTGATGCTTTCAGACCATAATAAATCTACGCCCTTCTTCATAAGATCTGTTAAAGGAGCTGTCATGATTGAAGAGTTACATATTTACATACCGATTGTAATACCCACTACAGCACGAAAGTGCTGTATCCCCCTTACGTTAATAGGGTACCGGCGGAAAGTTATGAATAGCCGACACCTTACCATGGACTACTTCAAGACCTTGACTAGACACATCAAAATCTAAATAAAATGTTTCAGTTTTTAAAAACTCACATTAGATATTTTACTCTGAGATTATTTGTCTTTGTTCTCTGTAGCACTAGCTCTAGTTTATGTGAATGTACTTCTAAAGTATTAGAAAAGATTACAAGACCAACCATATAGGCATGTAGGGTATCCCCTAAAAGTCTCCAAACACTATATTGTAATTGGGGTGGGGCGCAACGTAAGTCGGAGGCATACGTAAAAATTGATAATGTCCCCGACTGAGTGTTGCTGAAGGCGGTGTTGAGTACAATCACTTAGGTAATGGTATCTGGTGAAACCAAGCCGTTTAAGTAAGTCCAAGCTGGTGAAAATTTATTCTGACCTAACAGAGATAAGATATCGTCGGTACATGGCACTGGAAAACGATCAGGAATCATTTCCTGTTTAGGCGACAGAAATCTATGCCGATACGCCAAGTCCGATCTTTTTTGGCATGACGTTTAAGGGAAAAATTATAATGGGCTATTTGATTTCCTAATGACTCCTATTACTAACATTTTTTCAACTTCGTCATTTATCTCTATTTTGAAATTTCATTGGAGTCTATACGAAGGTACGTATATAGCTTTGTTTGTCCTTAGACCGTATTTGTGTTCATGACATCCGTTTTGCCCCAGAGATCACTCGCTAATGGAGAAACATCCTGGTATTCAGATAGAGATAAAAAAAAAAAATCTGCTTGAATTACTTAGGGGAATATTACTTTAGATAGAGTATAAGAGATTCATCTACGACTGGTTGGGGGGCGTGATTAAAAATTAGCAACAATAAAAAAATGCAATATTTATATGCATAAGTTTTGTGGATTACTAGATAACTTGTTGCTGTGAGTCAACCGTGTACAGGGCTTTGTTCACGGAATCGTTATATTTCAGATCCCAGCAAAGTCTTTTTTTTTTTTTCACGCACTAAGACATTCGAGGGTGCATGCGTCTCGAGATTTTGCGTGCAAACTGCGACTGCAGTTGTGGGAGAATTCTGGTCATTTGAACAATGTTACAATTTATGAGACAACTGATTGGTTCTTCTATATAAGTTATTTGATTAACTGTCTCTTTTTTGTTCAAATGGATTTTAATATGTTAGAAGGTCGTGTGATTCATAGGATAATTCCTTTTTAATGTTCAAAAAGGTATTGGCATGAATGATCCAACATCGCTTTTCTCCCCGCTCCGCTAGAGTCGCTTATTGTGTGGAATGTGCTTTGTTTTGAACACTTTGGCAGATTTGACTGACCCTGACCGTTTGACTATATGACACAGTAACCAAGTTTGCTTAAGCACGATTTGTTTGATTCTGATTTTTAGGGCTACTGTTTACCTATTTCTTTTTATAATACGAATGCATGAATGACTTGAACTATACAGAATTGAGCAATTACTATTAAAACAAGTTATCTCTACTGCGTTATCGTGTACTTGCTGTGGTTTACTTCATTCTTTGCTAAAATTTGAAATAGTGATGGATCCAGGTCAGCGCATTTAGACATTTTGTTGATTTGTTTATATGAATGTTAAGTATGTTAACCTAATGAAAGTGTTTATAGACATGTTATTCCTTGCAATCCAGCCGTATTTTTTTTAAGTTAAGTTGAGTCATAGGGATTTGATTTTTTAAGCATAACTCAAGGCTGAAACTGCGATAGGGACCTTGCAACGGAGCCTTTATTGTCATGACCCAAAATAGTGTTACCTCTAATTTATCCAGATTTGTGTGGGTGTTCCACTTGTTTTGTGTGTTTTCTTATCACTACGGTGCCTAACGACCCTATCCATACATCTGTATAAATACAGACATCCACTGCGTAAACACATATTCAATATTTAACTTGATTTGTTACGTACAGAATTAATAATCACCCAAAATGATAAGATTAACACAGTATATGATTATAATATTTCAGGAGGACTTCTGGAAACAGAAACTCAAAGATAAAAACTCGCAGTAGCGAAATCCCAATGATGTAGATAATTTTCTGTAAAAAAAAGTAAGATTAAGAATGTCTCGTAACTTCAGCACAGGAATAACGAAAATTCGACCTGCAAATGAAGCATTCAAAGTTACTCCAAATGAATAAAAAAAGATTGTACTTAGCTTGATTTTGTGGAAGTCCGGTGTTTCGATAACGATGTGCCCTTGGCCCTCCTTCTCTGTTTAGCAGATGACCTGGTTTTGGCTTGAGTTTCCCCGGTGCGCGTTGTTCGTTTGTTGGTATGATTCGATGCCTTGAAAATCCGATGCCGCAGACGCGTTCGTTTTGTTTCTTGATGTGCTGGAACGCTCAATAAACGATATTTTCTTGAATGATTCTAATGAGAGACGAAGCTTGCGTTGCCGTAGGAAGAAGACACGTCGGGTTTGTTTCTTGAAGTTATGCACTGCTGATATCGCTCACTAAACGATGTTACTAAGTTGCTTGAAGAATCTCTTGCTTTTGTCGTCGTTGACTTCTGATATGATACATTATTCGTTATTCTTCGGAAGACATTGAAAAGTTCATGTTGTTTTCTGAAATTGCTCACTAAACGATGATAATAAGTTTGCTTGAAGAATCTGGTGTTTTTCGTCGTCGTTGACTTCTGATATGATACATTATTCATTATTCTGGTTTTTCTTCGGAAGACGTTGTAGAGTTCTTGTAGTAGCTGCCACCAATAAAAGGGCTGTTGCCTTATATAGTAAGGCGCACTATGAGGTCATGTTAGACTTGCGATAATCTTGCGCTAAGTTGGTGGTTATGCACTTCCATACTCATTGGAGTGCCTTGGGGTTTGATGATAACTTTTTCGAAGTCGGTATCATCTTTGGTTATGACGACGATGTGTTAAACTCATGATGGATCTTCTTTCTGATGTGAGGTTTCTAGTAGAAAACAAAGTAAAAGTAAAAATAAAAAAAGTTTTATTTTTATTCTCTGAGATTACATGATGAATATCAGATAGGATCGTACAGGTCTTCTAATGACGATGGCTTGATCGCTCCTGCCAATTCAACTCTGACTACCATCTCGGTTTACAAATCATAAAGCAAGCAGACAGTAGCTCGAACATACGAACATACACA
>NC_061101.1:7895325-7900325 GCF_015104395.2 Macrobrachium nipponense | reverse complement strand
CAACGAGAAATATAAAGTACAAGAGAGGGGACTAAAACAACACAATAGAAGATGTAAAACAGAGGCTTAAGGCCAAAGCACATAAGATCCAACGGTACATGAACAGAATAAGGGATACCAACAGAACAAACTATTCGGAACCAACCAGAAAGACTATACAGCCAACTAAGAGGGGAAGACAACCACCCAGAAATTCCTGAAGCCGAACCAAGTAAGAGACTCTGGGAAAACATATGGAGCAATCCGGTATCACACAACAAACATGCAACATGGCTCCAGGAAATCAAAGGAAGAAGATACAGGGAGAATAAAACAAAGATTCACAGAGATCACGACAGACACAGTCAGGACACCAACTAAAGAAAATGCAAACTGGAAAGCCCAGGTCCCGATGAAGTCCATGGATACTGGCTCAAAAACTTCAAGGCCCTACACCCACGAATAGCAGAACAACTCCAGCATTGTATCTCAAATCACCAAGCACCCAAATGGATGACCACAGGAGAACATCCTTAGTACAAAAAGGACAAGAGTAAGGGAAATATACCGTAACTACAGGCCTATCACCTGCCTATCAATAATGTGGAAGTTACTAACAGGTATCATCAGTGAAAGGCTATACAACTACCTAGAGGAGACAAACACCATCCCCCACCAACAGAAAGGCTGCAGAAGAAGTGTAGGGGCACAAAAGACCAGCTCCTGATAGACAAAATGGTAATGAAGAACAGTAGGAGAAAGGAAAAACCCACCAACCTAAGCATGACATGGATAGACTATAAGAAAGCCTTCGACATGATACCACACACATGGCTAATAGAATGCCTGAAAATATATGGGGTGGGGCAGAGGAAAATGCCATCAGCTTCCTCAAAAATACAATGGGCAAACTGGAATACAATACTTACAAGCTCTGGAATAAGACTAGCAGAGGTTAATATCAGGAGAGGGATCTTCCAGGGCGACTCACTGTCCCCACTACTCTTCGTAGTAGCCATGATTCCCATGACAAAAGTACTACAGAAGATGGATGCCGGGTACCAACTCAAGAAAAGAGCCAACAGAATCAACCATCTGATGTTCATGGACGACATCAAGCTGTATGGTAAGAGCATCAAGGAAATAGATACCCTAATCCAGACTGTAAGGATTGTATCTGGGGACATCAGGATGGAATTTGGAATAGAAAAATGCGCCTTAGTCAACATACAAAAAGGCAAAGTAACGAGACTGAAGGGATAACAAGCTACCAGATGGGACCGCAACATCAAACACATAGATGAGACTAGATACAAATACCTGGGAATAATGGAAGGAGTATATAAAACACCAAAAGATGAAGGACACTTCAGGAAAGAATATATGCAGAGACTCAGGCGATACTCAAGTCAAAACTCAACGCCGGAAATATGAGAAAAAGCCATAAACAACATGGGGCAGTGCCAGTAATCAGATACAGCGCAGGAATAGTGGAATGGACGAAGGCAGAACTCCGCAGCATAGATAAGAAAAAACCAGGAAACATATGACAATACACAAAGCACTACACCCAAGAGCAAATACGGACAGACTATACATAACACGAAAGGAAGGAGGGAGAGGACTACTAAGTATAGAGGACTGCGTCAACATCGAGAACAGAGCACTGGGGCAATATCTGAAAACCAGTGAAAACGAGTGGCTAAAGAGTGCATGGAAGAAGGACTAATAAAAGTAGACGAAGACCCAGAAATATACAGACAGGAGAAAGACAGACAGAACAGAGGGGCTGGCACAACAAACCAATGCACGGACAATACATGAGAAAGACTAAAGAACTAGCCAGCGATGACAATTGGCAATGGCTACAGAGGGGAGAGCTAAAGAAGGAAACTGAAGGAATGATAACACGCGCACAAGATCAGCCCTAAGAACCAGATAAGTTCAAAGAACGATAGACGGAAATAACATCTCTCCCATATGTAGGAAGTGCAATACGAAAAATGAAACCATAAACCACATAGCAAGTGAATGTCCGGCACTTGCACAGAACCAGTACAAAAAGAGGCATGATTCAGTGGCAAAAGCCCTCCACTGGAGCCTGTGCAAAGAAACATCAGCTACCTTGCAGTAATAAGTGGTACGAGCACCCACCTGAAGGAGTGATAGAAAACGATCAGGCAAAGATCCTCTGGGACTATGGTATCAGAACGGATAGGGTGATACGTGCAAACAGACCAGACGTGACGTTTGATTGACAAAGTCAAGAAGAAAGTATCACTCATTGATGTCGCAATACCATGGGACACCAGAGTTGAAGAGAAAGAGAGGGAAAAAATGGATAAGTATCAAGATCTGAAAATAGAAATAAGAAGGATATGGGATATGCCAGTGGAAATCGTACCCATAATCATAGGAGCACTAGGCACGATACCAAGATCCCTGAAAAGGAATCTAGAAAAAAAAACTAGAGGCTGAAGTAGCTCCGCAGGACTCATGCAGAAGAGTGTGATCCTAGAAACGGCACACATAGTAAGAAAAGTGATGGACTCCTAAGGAGGCGGAGATGCAACCCGGAACCCCACACTGTAAATACCACGCAGTCGAATTGGAGGACTGTGATAGAGCAAAAAAAAAAGAAGAAAAAAATAATAATAATGATAATAATAATGGTAATACTGATAAGCTTTATCCCCTATATACAGTGAGAGAGAGAGAGAAAAAATAATAATAATAATGACAAGCTTTATCCCCTATATACGCCAGGTATTCTGCAGAGAGAGAGAGAGAGAGAGAGAGAGAGAGAGAGAGAGAGAGAGAGAGAGAGAGAGAGAGAGAGAGAGCCAGCCTAAGGAACCATTTGGTATGGACTCGAGAAATTACTGGGAAGTACGTAAAGGCGAAGGAAACCAGACATCAAGGCCCCTTTCTTTGTGGGGGGTCGGTCGGGGGAGGAGGGAGGGGGGGGCGGGAGGCGAGGTTGTGGGCGAGCACATACAGCGGTGGTTATAAGCGGATCTGAAAAGTCCTTTGGGGAGAGAGGTGAAGGAGGCAGGAATAGGAATGGCATCCTGGTTTAGATCCTACGCGGTGAGGCAGGAGATATGGCTAAGGAGTTTTCCCTGAGGACAGAGGAATTAGATTTAATTCAGGGGGGGGGGGGGGGTTGGGGGGGGGGGGGGGGGGGGGGGCGGGGGGGGGGGGGGGGGGGGGGGGGGGGGGTAAGGGGGGTGTGGGGGGGGGGGGGGTGGGGGGGGGGGGGGGGGGGGGGGGGGGGGGGGGGGGGGGGGGGGTGTCGT
The DNA here is from genome assembly GCF_015104395.2 of Macrobrachium nipponense. NCBI lineage: Eukaryota > Metazoa > Arthropoda > Malacostraca > Decapoda > Palaemonidae > Macrobrachium > Macrobrachium nipponense. The sequence continues at coordinate 7,897,047 of NC_061101.1, read as the reverse complement.
ACTTACGCGAGAGTATGGTGGTGGTAGATTTTTTTTTTATTTGATTCCTAAATTGAGTTTTTTTTTTTTTTTTATATCAATCTAAGTTTTAATAGATGGGTATTTTCGTTTTCGAATTTTCGACTGAGATGCATTTCGTGTTTGGAGTTTTAAATCAGGATGTCTGGCAAGTTTTTATGGGGTCTTATTGAGTAATCTGTTTTGCAATTTGAAATATTGCACAGTCAGTATTCCAGAATATATTCTTGCAGTTTCCTTTAATTTATGTTTGAAAATTGAACGGACCCTTTTGACAAATTAATCTTACCACATTAATAAATTATGTAGAACAGAGGGGCATCTCTGAATGATTATCAGGTATATGCTCTTAGGATATATGAACTAGAATATCTTGCAACACCAGGCAGTTATTCAGATCTTTTTCATAAAAATATGCTAAGAGAAATGTTGACGTTAGATATTTCAGGGTTAATAATTTCATGCAGTTTCTTTTATAAAAAGCTCTTTTTGTATAGATAGGAATAAGCGAAATCTTATCTAATGTATACAGTATATAGCTGAAATAAAAGATTATATTCAGTTCAGTTCAAGAAATAGTAACGCAAAAAACAAACAAAAAAAGCAATTTATCAAACCGTATCAGTTGCATGACATGCAATAGAAATCATTTGTTCCAGTAATTCGTATTTTCGTTGATAATTAAATAACGCTGAGATTAAGCTAATTACTATAGATTTAGAATGAAATCATTCAAACATTGTCATCAAATTGAAAGTGCTACTTACTTTTTTGTGAAATTAATTAGCGTGCTATGTCGCATTAAATTCAAAACTAACTTTCGTTTATTTTTTCTGTGAAAACGTATATCCATTTGATCTGAATCATATATATTTTTTTAAATAAATAGCATATGATGCATACAAACTATTAATTCCTACTATTCATATTATCATTGTAGCTAATAATATATGTCCTGTAAGCCTCTTACGTAAGATAATGTATTCATGACATTTCCACGGAACATTTATAATATCCTATTGAAAGTCACGAACGAGGCTTATAGGATAATCCTTTTACATATGAACATGAAATTGGCATAAAAAAAATACAGTCATATTATCAGAGAGGCATGTAATTTTTTTAGCATTAAATCTAAAGTCCCCAGTTTATTTTTATGCAGTGATTTATTTGAAAAAAAAAATGAAGGATTTTATGGTTTTCGTCAAAATGACCAAATGTTTTGCAGTCACACATCTGAATAAATGCAATAAATAAAATAGAAAATAGTGATATATATATATATATATATATATATATATATATATATATATATATATATATATATATATATATATATATATTTATATATATATATATATATATATATATATATATATATATATATGTCACACATACATACATACATACTACATACATACATACACTATTGTACTGGCTTTCCCATCAGTTCACTTACTCATCATTCTACATTCCTGGTCTCCCCAGGCCACCTTAAAAATAAATAAATAATAAATAAAAATAAAAGCAGGGTCACCCGTGGACCTTTGATTTATCATTCTTCCTGCGAAAGGTGATTCCCAGAAAGGAAAGTTAGTAACAACCCTTCGCCATCCTTCAGTGCCTTTGGCTCGTTTAGCTGATGCAGGTACAGTGTCAACCGTGTAGTATTATTTCTATATGGGAAATATTATGGGAACACGA
>NC_061101.1:7877178-7884678 GCF_015104395.2 Macrobrachium nipponense | reverse complement strand
GTATATGTGTGTGTGTGTGTGTGAGTGTGTAATATATACTATATATTATAATATATATAATATATATAATATATATATATACATATATACTATACCCTATACATACATATATATACATAACCTACTATAATATATATATATACTCACTATAGTAGACATACATATATATATATATCACTATATATAAAATAAATGCACACCCTCTTTTGCAATTAAAAATCGTGATAAAAAAAGTTTACCAGCATTCGGGTTTATATTTTTTATAATATATCTGGAATCGAGAGAGGCTGCTAGCCCCTTGCCCGTTGTTCCAAACCCCAAACCAAAAACGTGTCTGGCATTATTTCCCATCTGAACGTAAGAGACACAAACATACCTATATATATATATTTCCAACCAACAGCAAAATGAAAAGATAACTTTGATGAATACCTTTTTATCGACAGGCAGAGCCCATTTCTTCACGTATCTGTGACACGGCCTTTCAGTTCACTTTCCGAAGCCCAATAGATTGATGGCGGAAATATATCTTGGGAAAGGGATAAAATCAATTCATTTCTTTTGATTTGGCTGGGAATTTTTCCCATGAGAGAAGACCACTCGCGTCAATAGATTAAATTTTTAAAGTTTTTAAAGTTTTCCTGTTTTATTTGCTGGGAAACAGGTCATTGTGAAGACTTCCTTTTGCGAGAGCTGAGCTCTTCATTATTGCACCTCCACCCTTATCATTCTCATTCTCTCTCTCTCGTCTTCTCTCTCTCTCTCTCTCCTCTTCTTCTAACTTATCCAGTGTGAATAGTAATTTATTGTAGCTCGATATATGTATATGAATCACGGTAATGTGATATGACTTATGTAAAATGCTACGTGTTGTCAAAAGCGCTACTTAACTACCGGAGTCGAGGCGGGTTGATGTTGTCTCCAAACCAACGAATTCTTCAGCGCGAGAAAGTATTTGAGGTGAGAGACGGCATATACCTTTTAAGCCTCTCGCGGTGGTTGGGTGGTATAGCTTCCACTGACGTTCCTGGATTTATAATGTACCTGCGTTCGCGCCCAAGTACAGGTAATCTATTATCGAGAAAAAAAAATTCCCTTCGGTTAAGCATATATGAAAATATATTAATTCCGAGGTAGAGCGAATTAGATATTAAAGGACATTGTAGCTCGATATATTATATATATGATACTTACGTTTATATATATACATATCATATATATGTGTACGTGTGTGTGTGTGTGTGTGTACTACGCCTTTGCAACATGATAATAGTGGCCACGACGGTTTTCCATATATATATATATATATATCTATATATATATATATATATATATATATATATATATATATATATATATATATATATATATATATATATATATATATATTTATATATATGTGTGTGTGTGTTGTATGTGTGTGTGCGTGTGTGTGTGTATGTGTGTGTATGTGTGTGTGCATATTAAACTACGATCAAAATTCGACCCACTCTAAATTAAAAAATAAGATATTAGGAACTCATAGTTTTAAATAATAATAAGATTTTAACCCACCCTTATTAAAAATAAAGGATGACATTTGAAACTCTTAATGCAAAAAAAAAAAAAAAAAAATTAAACTCATGACGACTTTAAACGAATATAACTAAAAGGCTTTTAGGATTCCCTTTACATCTGTGAGACCTTTTAAGGATTCTTCAGCGGTCTCACGGGCCGAGGAAGGCCACTGCTTTCGGAATGCGCGTTCTCGGGAATGTAAACGTGGTGGGAATACCAATTCCTGATCCTGTTTTCGCGATTAATTCCTGCACCCAGAATGCTGCGGAGCTATGTATGTGGCAGGGTATCTATTTTTAATCTGAAAATGAAAGGGAGAGACATATTTGTAAAAGTATTTATTTATTCTTTCATTCATTCATTTATTCATTTATATTTATTTATTTATTTATGTATTTATTTATTTTATGTATTTATTTATTTATTTATCTATTTACTTATTTATTTATTTACTTATTTACTTAATTTAGATGATAATTCATTTTTCTAACTAATCAGTTTCGATTAACGTAAGATGTGGCTTTCGTTCATTCATTGCAATACAATGCAAGCGACGATCATATCACTGTATTCATTAACGGCCCTAAATATAATGAGATACGCAAAAAGCTAACAAATTTAGGAACATATCTAGTTTACAGGGAGCTATTTTTGCTTAGACTGCTACCAGGCTGAATAGTAAGAAAATTGAACAAATGCCAAATATATATTACTCAAAATAATTACTTAGAGATATAAGAGCAAAAATACTTGACAGAGGCAAGAAAAATTAATATTATATGAAGCTTGGAAAGTTGCAATTAATCGTTCACAATAAAAATTACAATAAACAGTATGTCACAAAAATGCTATCCACCCTAATACAAAAGTAACAATTTGAACCTCTCTCTCTCCTCTCTCTCTCTCTCTCTCTCTCTCTCTCTCTCTCTCATCTGTGTACTATTACAACCCCTAGAGCTCCACTTCAAGAATGTAGTCCTTCTCTCTCTCTCTCTCTCTCTCTCTCTCTCTCTCTCTCTCTCTCTCTCCCATATTTCGTAGATTTAGACTTTAAGGAAAAAGTACTTGACCCAACTGAAAATTAAAAAATTTCGAAAACTTGTGTTCCCATAATATTTCCCATATAGAAATAATCCCTACACGGTTGACACTGTACCTGCATTAGCTAAATGAGCCAAAGGAACTGAAGGATGGTGAACGGTGTACTAACTTTCTTTTGTGGGAATCACCTTTCACAGGAAGAATGATAAATCAAAGGTCTGCGGGAGACCGTGCCTTTATTTTTATCTATTTAGGGAGACCAGGAATGTAGAGGGATGAATAGGTGAACTGATGGAAAGCTAGTACAGTAGTGTATGTATGTATGTGATATATATATATATATTATATTATATAATTATTATATATAATTATATATAATATATATATATATATAATAGTATATATATATTATATATTATATATATCCCTATTTGCTTATTTTATTTATTATATTTATTCAGGATTGTTTTTTTTGGTCTAATAACTGCAAAACATTTGGTCATTTTGACGAAAACCATGAAATACTGCATTTTTTATTTCAAATAAATCACAGCATAAGAAACTGGGGACTTTAGATTTAATACTAAAAAAATTACATGCCTCTCTGATAATATGACTGTATTTTTTGTATGCCAATTGCATGTTCATATGTAAAAGGATTATGCTATAAGCCTCGTTCGTGACTTTCAATAGGATATTATAAATGTTCCGTGGAAATGTCATGAATACATTATCTTACGTAAGAGGCTTACAGGACATATATTATTAGCTGCAATGATAATATGAATAGTAGGAATTAGTAGTTTTTATGCATCATATGCTAGTTATTTAAAAAAATTATTTTATTGAGATCAAATGGATATACTTTTTCACTGAAATGATAAAAGATTCTAAATATATAAAAGAGCTTTTTAGAAAAAAAAAATGCATGAAATTATTAACCCTGAAATATCTAACATCAACATTTCTCAGAGCATATTTTTATGAAAAGGATCAGAATAACTGCCTGGTGTTGCAAGATATTCTAGTTGATATATTCTAAGAGCATATACCTGATAATCATTCTGAGATGCCTTTTTGTTCTACATAATTTATTAATGTGGTAAGATTCATTTGTCAAAAGGGTCCGTTAATTTTTTCAAATATAATATTAAAGGAAACTGCAAGAATATATTCTGGAATACTAACTGTACAAATATTTCAGATTGCAAAATAGATTACTTAATAAGATCCCATAAAAAACTTGCCACATCATCTGATTTCTCCAAACGATTTAAAATCTCCAACACGAAAATACATCTCAGTCAAAATCGAAAACGAAAATACCCATCTATTAAAACTTAGATTGATATAAAAAAAATCTACTACCATCATACTTTCGCGTACGACTCCCCCCGCCCCCACCCCCAGAATTAAATCTAATTCTTCTGTGCTCAGGGAAAACTCCTTAGCCATATCTCCTGCCTCACCGCGTAGGATCTAAACCAGGATGCCATTCCTATTCCTGCCTCCTTCACCTCTCTCCCCAAAGGACTTTTCAGATCCGCTTATAACCACCGCTGTATGTGCTCACCCACAACCCCCCCCCCCCCCCACCCCTCCACAAGACCGCCCCCCACAAGAAAGGGGCCTTGATGTCTGGTTTCCCTCGCCTTTACGTACTTCCCAGTAATTTCTCGAGTCCATACCAAATGGCTCCTTAGGCTGGCTCTCTCTCTCTCTCTCTCTCTCTCTCTCTCTCTGTAGAATACCTGACGTATAGTGGATAAAGTTTCTTATCATTATTATAATTATTATCTCTATCTCTCTCTCTCTCTCTCTCTCTCTCTCTCTCTGTTGAATACCGAGGGCATTTTGGAAGTAAAGATTATTATTATTATTATTATTATTTATTATTTTATTATTATTATTATTATTATTATTATTATTATTATTATCCTTCTCTCTCTCTCTCTCTCTCTCTCTTCTCTCTCTCGTCTCTCTCTCTCTCTCTCTCTCTCTCTATGCGAACTGGAAACCGCCTAAGTAAAACTACAAAATATTACACGAAAAATATAAAATTACAAAACTCCTACAAGAAAAAATCCTGAAAATAAATAAATTCCTTCATTCAAAATTCGAAAGCACAAATGAACGAAGAGCGGGACTGAAAACATGGAATCTATCAAAGCCCTTGTGCACTGGGAATGAGATACAGTCTCTTTAATAGCTATCTATGTCGTCGTCAATGACATTCTGCACTATTTATCTCCGTCTCGCCAGTCAAGGGAAAAACTGATTGGCGATGTATTATCAGCATCCACAAACTTCTTGACTGGAGGTTATTTCCTTTCATGTCGCTGCTTGAACTCCCAAAGTCCCTTGGTGCAACGACATTTGAACTAAACACAAACTTAATCCAGTCAAAACTTTGTTACGTAACGTTTATCTTTCCTCTGTCAACAAACGCTACATTTAAAGCTTCAGGGTGCAGTATCTTTATTCGTTCTTCACGTATCAACAACGGTAATGCTGTTTACTGGGCTTACAATTAGTTGTAACCAGCTGAATAATTAACTTTTGTACTAGGTAAGGCATAAACAATGCTGATTTTCTTTTGTTAATTCCAGGAACTCTACACAAACAGGATACTAAATGCCACCTATAACAACCTCAAAAGAATACTAATACAAAGGGTATAAAAGCCTAAAATGAGAAACAACAGAGACATAATAAAAGCAACAAAAGATTGCTAACGGGAAGATAAATTGGCAGCAGCCATAATGGGGTCTTTCTATAATATTTGCTTTTGTAGGTAATAAAAAAATATCCGATACTAAGTTCGATACTGAAGAAAGGCGCTATTTCTAAAAACTCAAAATAATTGTTTTTAATATCATAATCAGAGAGGAAACCCTCTCTGAGGACAGAAAGACCGAACATGATAGCTATTTCCAGAGAGAGAGAGAGAGAGAGAGAGAGAGAGAGAAGAATGAGTAAATACCCATTTTCGAAATACAGTAAAATTCCATTCACACTTCCATGTTTAACTAGCGATACCCAGCTCTCCAACCAACTCGTATATACAACTCGCGTTACCTAAATGTTTGCATATTTAAATTCTCTTCAGATTGCAGCGAAATGCAAGTTTGTAACTTGTGAGAATGTTGACAGAGAAAACGAAGCTTTTGCTTGTATTACAATCCTCGAGATTCAGAGCAATTTCAGGTCATTCTCGGTGCTTCATAATTCCTTCGATTCATTGCCTAAGGACGAGATATGCAAAGTATACAATGGACTGGTGTCCTCTTAAGGTGTAAGCATAAATTTTTATTAGATGGTACTTTCCATAAAATATTTCACGATCTGAAACGGGGATGTGCTATATATGTGTGTATATACATACCTACACACAATACGTATATTATATATATATATATATATATATATATATACTATATATATATATATTATATATATATATATATATATATATCTGATATATATGGGTATATGATATATATATATATATATATATATATATATATATATATATATATATATATATATATATATATATATATATATATATATAGATATATATATATATATATATATATATATATATATATAATATATATATATATATATATATATATATATATGTATATATATATATATAGTATATCTATATATATATATATATATATAATATATATATATATATATATATATATATATATATATATATATATATATATCTATATATTATTATATATACATAGTATATAATATATATATATATATATATATATATATATATATATATATATATATATATATATATATATATATATATATATATAGATATATATATAGATATATATATATATATATATATATATATATATATATATATATATATATATATATATATAGTATATGTATGTATATATATGATATATATATATATATATATATATATATATATATATATATATATATATATATATATATATATATAAATGTATGTGTATATATAAATATTATATAAATATATAAATATATATATATATATATATATATATATATATATATATATATATATATATATATATAGTATATGTGTGTGTGTGTGTGTGTGTGTGTGTGTGTGTGTGTGTTTTATACTTCATTATACATATCTATAAGCAACCATATTTATATTATTAGATCATAACTTCTTGGGTGATTAATGTGAGAGTTTTATACCAAATGCATAAAAAATTTATCGTAAGTAAAGAAAAAAATATTAATAAAGAAATAGAAAAAAAGAGAGAAGGAGATTTCACGGAGCATCTAATTTATCTAAGAAAAAAAGAAAAGATAAAAGCAATATGATTTACCTTACGTTCAGTGTATAAACTTACACTTTACCCAAATCATTTAGAGCAAGATAATCGCCGTTGAACATCTAATAAGACACTTACAAAACTCTCCAATGTCTTCGTCTTTATCGGGATCATCTTAATGAATAATTCCAGTTTAAAACATTGATGATTCAAAACCCTGACACTGCTAGCTTTGTTTATCCCTTGAACCAACACCCGAAAAGATTATTCAATTGCATCTCGATTCCGTTATTCCCATCGTATGACGTAATTTAAAACGCCCTCCCCGCCAACACCCGCCTCGCATATTGTTATTTCGATAACGTGTGTTAAAGCGTTAAGGGAATGGGGAGTGCGTGTTATAAATTGGTTGTGTTTTCCAGGACGGGAATTGTTTGAAAGTAAACGTTTGCATTTCATTTGTGAATTTTCGTCTAAAGATGGGGTTGAAAACATTTTTGTTTTTCTTTAAACCTGAAATATCCGTTGATTCAAGAGTAGTAAATTTCATTTATTGCCGATGGGTGTTTGTCATTATAAAGATGGTCACTAA
>NC_061101.1:7874407-7876678 GCF_015104395.2 Macrobrachium nipponense | reverse complement strand
TTTGCATAATGAAGATGGGGTATTCATAGCGTTCTCTCTCTCTCTCTCTCTCTCTCCTCTCATCTCTCTCTCTCTCTCTCTCTCTCTCTCTTCATGAACTAATTATTACTTCGTGTTGATATTATTTGTACAAATTTCTAGTAGGAATGCGTAAAGTAAAAAAAAAAAAAGATAACTGAAATGTATAATGTTGAAGATGTGGTAGTGAAAAAAGTTATTCATAGCGTTTTTCTCTTCACGAACTAATTGTTCTTTCGCGTTAATATTCACTGAACCCTTTTCGCAGTAGCTGTACGCAACCTTAGACTGTTCTTCCATGCGGTGAGCAGGAATAGCATTAAATGATTTTCTTAACATGATATATTATCATTATTATCCCTATCAACACAGTTATTCCAGCTCTGTTTACGACAACTATTTCCCCAGTGGTAAGTGACAACTTATTTCTGAGATATATGACGTTGATTATGACGTTAATTAAGTTATTTTACGAAATGACAGACGATTCTTGCCATCTGATCAAGCGTTTTGCATATGGATATAAGAATCCTAATTTTCTAAAATATCATATATCAAAACTCTAAAAAAAATGGTCTCTTTGTTACAGACTGCTTCATTCTGTGTATGTGATCTCTTTTTCTGGGAGAATTTTATGCTGTTTCCATTAACATTTGATCCAGAAACTTTGGATAAGAGAGCGCTTCCAGCTGGGATCGATGACCTTTGCTACGCAGTTCAACCCTGCAAATAAAAAAGGCTTAGTTCATATCTATGTTATTGTCTGACAGATTTTGAAAGTGCATGAAGTCAATTGCTCGGGTTGCAGAATACGTTTCAAACAAGTTTGCCGCGTTGTTTAAGGGTGAGAGAACTTCACCTTTGACCATTTACCTCAGTTTATATATAATTCATTTTTGACAAAGCGAAATATCATTTAAAATTACCCCCTTTTTTCTCCGGATATGAGTACATTCAAGAATAGAGGCTGAAATTATATGACTGACACCTACTTCAAGTATTAATGAAAGTGGAGGAAAAGAAAATGATAAAAAAGCAACTACAGGTTAAATTTATGTTTCATTTAAAAAAAAAAAACATGGAAGTCAATGAAAGCAAATTATTCATTTAAAAAAAAAGCTTTGTATTTGTTCATAAAGTTGAAACTGCTTCAGGTGTGAATAGAGGTGGTTTAATAATATAAGTACCCGACGATCGAAGGCTTTCTCTCTCTCTCTCTCTCTCTCGTCTCATCTCTCTCTCTCTCTCTCTCTCTCTCACACAGATATATGTGTGTATATATATGTGTGTACATATATATTATATATATATATATATATATATATATATATATAATATATATATATATATATATATATATATATATGCATATACACACACACACACACACACACACACACACACACATATATATATATATATATATATATATATATATATATATATATATATATATATATATATATATAATATATATATAGATTAATAACATATGTCAACAGGGGTCTCATCAGAAACATCCATTGCAATAAATCTTACATTTTCAATGAAGATGGAAGCATTTGAAGTTCAGTCTTTCATTTCTGGAGAAGTTTTTAATTCTTACCAAAGGTGGAAACGGCTTCTCAACAGTAACTGTGGGGGGGGGGTGGAAGGGGAAGTATCTGTTGCTTGAATTCATCTCTGCAGCTTCACAGCGTCAGGGAGCCTTTATTCCAACTTATTCTGAAAGAGAGAAAAGCAAAGAAGACCCTTAAATTTATCATCGCAAAATACTTGTGCTTTATAAGTTCTATCTATGGATCTTCTTTGGGTCATATTACATCGATGTCGATGAAGTTTGAAGTTACATTTATTTATGTTCTTTGAATTCCCATATTTCTCAATCATTACAAACATCGAATATCTTTGATTTCTGTTAATGGAATTTTTAAGACAGTTGAGAAAGGGAATAACAAATTATAAAATGTACATATATATATCACTCACGTCTTAAGAAATAGATATAAGAACTTTTTCATCGCAATAAATTCATGATAATTAATATGAAATTTAACAAGTTAATTCCTGTCTCATCCATTAACTCTATGAATGAGTTGTGTATATAAGGGAGAGAGAGAGAGAGAGAGAGAGAGAGAGAGAGAGAGAGAGAGAGAGAGAGAATGCTACTTGTACATACCAAAATAATTCACAAAGTTGAATTATCTTGTCCAAAATAAGTTACTGTTCACACTGGATAAGATAGGAGAGAGA
>NC_061101.1:7864407-7869407 GCF_015104395.2 Macrobrachium nipponense | reverse complement strand
TCAATTGTCTATGAGGTTCAGAAAAATTAATTTATTTTGATGTTATAGAAATTCAGTTTGCTTATTTTGTTCATTAATTTTAAATGATTGCAATTCGTTAAATAAAGTTGCATTGCACACACGGATAGACACTTGTATCTAACGATCTGCCTTGCCCATGAGAATTCGTGCTAAGCATCCCTCTCTCCTGCCAACCTGCTTTGCAAGCGTTTATTGAGGTTAAAAGGAACAATGATGATTCGGCAAATGTGCCAGGCACCTTCAGGACTGATGACCTCAACACCAGCTTAGAGTTACGTTACTTGCTGTAATGAATACGACTTTAGTATAAATTGGGTATTTTTTGTTTTAATACTCCACCCCCACGAGAAGAATGGCTGAAAAAAACAGTACCAAAATTGAACAATACAATATTAGTTTCATGTTGGAAATGTGCATGTGTAAAATAAATGTAATTATGTTAAATTAGATATCCTTATTCAAACTAATGAAAGGGTTTCCATACAAATTTTTATATATTTATTTATTTTTACCCTGTAAGATCCGTATAGGATTATTCCATAGATATACATTTTCACTTCTAGACTTCCTGACTTTAAAAGTAAATCTCTTTTATTTATTTATTTGTTTATTAATTTTCATTGACTACGAATATAAATCACAGGAACAGACAATATGTCAGTAGGTTTTGATATGTGTTTTGAACTTTTAGCTTATTTGTCATTAATATCCCTTTACGCATATATAGATATTTGGATTATATATTCACCTATGGTTACGTTTTGCTTATTGATTTTATCGTGATTCCTTGTTTTCTTTTTATAATTTGTAACCCTTCCAACTCTTACGGAGTGTATTATATATATTTTTGTTTTTTTTTTTTTTCATGTATATATTTGATAAATTAATGGTTGGCTTGAATATGTGGAAAAGTGTACTAGCGGCGTACCGTATAAGGCTACTTGCAGTATCATTTCTATAGATACAAGATATGAATGATAAAGGTATTTAAAACCGCAAGAACCGCTATAATCCAGTTCGGATCAATATCACAAGTGTAACTCGTAAGACATGACACTTTCTTATTTATCTGTTCTATCAAACCGATTGACTCTGGGTGACAAAATATATTTATTGGTTTTCTTAATGGAGAGGAATTCACACACGAAACGAGTTAAGGAGATTATTATTGATTTACACCACCCGAGTCAGAGATTATCATGTGTTTGAATTCCATGTTTACTAATTTAGCACTAATAGATATTCCTAGCGCACTTCAATTGCAGTGTTTGTTTTTTAGTGCTATTAATTCTATATAACGTTGTCAAGGCAACTATTAACACTAAGAGGTGTTTATTTCCTCTGTCAGTCTCGTAACTCTGTTAATAATTCTACTTGTATTCTTTCAAGGATTGATTTGGTACGGGATAGGCCCTAAAACTGACAGGTGTCTCGTGTGTACCTTGTTTTCATACACGTGTTACAATTAGGCCAGTAAAACAGTGAGTTGGCTTTCTGTGACATATTAGAGAACCCTGGATGCCGGAATGCAACCAGTTTAGGACGATTGGTATAAAGAGATTATTACTACTACCTGGTCGTTAGTCACCTGCTGTGTTCTTCGGGTTTTCCTTATCACGGACCTACATATAACATTCATTTGATTACATAATTCTGATACACCTAACTTAAATGTACTTTTGCTTTAGGGTTTCCGTTCGAAGTGTTTATTGTTTTGCTTAGCTGCTGACCCTGTTTTCCGTTCGAAGTGTTTATTATTTTGCTTAGCTGCTGCCCTTGTTTCTGTTCGAAAGTGTTTTATTTATTTTTTGCTTAGCTGCTGGCCCTTATTTTTGTTCAGAGTTTGTAACAGTTCAGCGCTCAACCCAGGTATTCAATGTTCACGATCTCTTGGGTTAATGAATTTTTTTGTTTAGATATGGTTTTAACAATAGGCACGTATGTTTCTATATGTTTTTAAGTCCAACTAATGGTTATTTGCAGGTTGGTGCGGGATTGCGGATAATGCGTCAGCTATGATATTTGCCTTCCCAGGGTAGATATCTTAACTTGGCTCCAAAGACCTGAATGATCATATGTCACCGAGTTCCTTTGGGACTGTGATTAAAGCTTTTAAAAAACTCGGTAAGGGACTTATGGTCAGTAAGGACTTTAACAGTATAGCCGTAGATTATAAACTTAAAATGTACTAGTGATTAACGATACTTAACCCTTCCTTGCCTATTACTGCATATTTACTTTCAGAGGCTTTAGTTTACGTGAATAAAAGATATAGGGAAGAACTGTTTATCATATTGCTGAAGTAGTACCCCTCTTACCCCTTGGTCTGAGGCGTCTGTTGCAAAAAAAAAAAAAAAAAAAAAAAAAATCCTTATTTAAAGTCCAGGAGGGATTTTTAAGATAGGTGAACTGCATGGTTACAATTTTAAGATATCGAAATGCCTGTTGATGCTTTTCAGACCATAATAAAATCTACGCCATTCTTCATAAGATCTGTTAAAGAAGCTGTCATGATTGAAGAGTTACATATTTAACATACGATTGTAATACCCACTACATACGCGAGAATGTGCTGTATCCCCCTTACGTAAATAGTAGGTACCGGAAAGTTATGAATAGCCGACACCTTACCATGGACTACTTTAAGACCTTGACTAGACACATAAAATCTAAATAAACATGTTTCAGTTTTTTTTTAAAAACTCACATTATATTTTACTCTGAGATTATTTGTCTTTGTCTCTGTAGCACTAGCTCTAGTTTATGTGAATGTACTTCTAAGGTATTAGAAAAGATTACAAGACCAACCATATAGCATGTGGGGTATTCCCTAAAAGTCCTCCAAACACTATATTGTAATTGGGGCGCAACGTAAGTCGGAGGCATACGTAAAAAGAAAATTGATAATGTCCCCTGAGTGTGCTGAAGGCGGTGTATGAGGTACAATCACTTAGGTAATGGTATCTGTGAAAGCCTTCAAGTAAGTCAATCTGGTGAAAAACTTATTCTGACCTAACAGAGATAAGATATCGTCGTACATGGCAATAGGAAAACGAGCAGGAATCGTTTCCTTGTTTAGGCGACAGAAATCTACGCCGATGCGCCAAGTCCGATCTTTTTTGCATGACGTTTGAGGGAAAAAGTTATATGGGCTATTTTTGATTTCCTAATGACTCCTATTACTAACATTTTTTCAACTTCGTCATTTATCTCTCTATTTTGAAATTTCATTGGGAGTCTATACGAAGGTATGTATATAGCTTTATGTTTGTCCTTAGACCGTATTTGTGTTCATGACATCCGTTTTTTTCCGTGCCCCAGAGATCACTCGCTAGTGGAGAAACACCTGGTATTCAGATAAAAGATAAAAAAAATATTTTGCTGAATCACCTCTGCTTGAATTACTTTGTTTTACGGATATTACTTTAGATAGTAGTATAAGATGAGATTCATCTACAACTGGTTGGGCGTGATTAAAAATTAGCAACAATAAAAAAATCCAATATTTATATGCATAGGTTTTGTGGATTACTAGATTAACTTGTTACTGTGAGTCAACCGTGTATAGGGCTTTCTTTGTTCGCGGAATCATTATATTTCAGATCCCAGCAAAGTCTTTTTCACGCACTAAGACATTCGAGGTGCATGCATCTCGAGATTTTCCGTGCAAACTGCGACTGCGGTTGTGGGAGAATTCTGTTGGGTCATTTGAACAATGTTACGATTTATGAGACACTGATTGGTTCTTCTATATAAGTTATTTGATTAACTGTCTCTTTTTGTTCAAAACGGATTTTAATATGTTAGAAGGTCGTGTGATTCATAGGAAAATTCCTTTTTAATTCAAAAAGGTATTGGCATGAATGATCCAACATCGCTTTTCCCCGCTCTGCTAGAGTCGCTTATTGTGTGGAATGTGCTTTTGTTTTGAACACTTTGGCAGATTTGACTGACCCTGACTGTTTGACTAGATGACACAGTAACCAAGTTTTCCTTAAGCACGATTTGTTTGATTCTGATTTTTAGGGCTACTGTTTTTTAATAATTAGATTCTTCTCTTTATTACCATCGGCAATGTTTTGTGTGTTTTTAGCATTCTGTTGTTGTTAGTTTATAAAGCAACGAATGCATGAATGACTTGAACTATACAGAATTGAGCAATTACTATTAAAACAAGTTATCTCTACTGTCTTATCGTGTACTTGCTGGTGGTTTCTTCATTCTTTGCTAAAATTTGAAATAGTGAGGGATCCAGTTAGGACATTTAGCACTTTGTTTGATTTGTTTATATGAATGTTAAGTATGTTAACCTAATGAAAGTGTTTATAGACATGTTATTCCTTGCAATCCAGCCGTATTTTTTTAAAGTTAAGTTGAGTCATAGGGATTCGATTTTTTAAGCATAACTCAAGGCTGAAACTGCGATGGGACCTTGCAACGGAGCATTTATTGTCATGACCCGATATAGTGTTACCTCTAATTTATCCAGATTTGTGCGGGTGTTCACTTGTTTTGTGTGTGTTTACTTATCACACGGTGCCTAATGACCCTATCCATACATCTGTATAAATACAGACGTCCACTGTGTAAACGCATATTCAATATTTAATTTGATTTGTTACGTACAGAATTAATAATCACCCAAAATGATAAGGATTACACAGTATATGATTATAATATTTCAGGAGGATTTCTGGAAACAGAAACTCAAAGATAAAAACTCGCAGTAGTGAAATCCAATGATGTAGATAATTGCTGTAAAAAAAGTAGATTAAGAATGTCTCGTAACTTCAGCCACAGGAATAAACGAAATTCGACCTGCCAAATGAAATAAAAAAGAATTGTACTTAGCTTGATTTTGTGGGAAGTCACGGTGTTTCGATAACGATGTGCCCTTGGCCCTCCTTCTCTGTTTAGCAGATGACCTGGTTTTGCTTGAATTTCCCCTGTGCGCGTTGTTCATTTGTTGGATGATTCGA
>NC_061101.1:7854407-7859407 GCF_015104395.2 Macrobrachium nipponense | reverse complement strand
AGAAATACTTGAGACCTTTGAATAATGTCTGCTCGAGAGAGAGAGAGAGAGAGAGAGAGAGAGAGAGAGAGAGAGAGAGTTTCCCTAGAAAGTCTCTGTTCGCAACTACAATAGTCCTTTTGAAATCACTTCAGATAAAAAATGTTTTTCCCTCTACCCGGAGGATCTCGGACATTGTCAGTAATACTTTTGTCTAGCTCTTTTCTTTAAGGGAATTTCAAATAACCAGAATTCAAGGGAATTCTCAACATGTTCGTTCTGTAAATAGTAGGATGGTATCGTGAGTTTTGTCACAACATTCAAGAATTGTTATATTTCACTTCACGCAACTAAATTACATTGAGATAACTTAATACCTACTTATTCATTGAAGATATAAATCTTTGTCCATTCAGATATCTTTCAATTTGGAAATAGAAATTGTTTAGTCACGAATTATGCTATTAAAGTTACTTATTCATTTATTTTTTTATTTATTTATTTATTTTAGCAAATATGTGTCCCTAATTCTTGCATCACAATCGTTTCGCTTTTCAGGAATTGTCTTCATTTTGGACATAAAAATGATTTGATCACGAATTGTACCATTAAAGTTTTTTTTTAGCATTTTGTCTAAATATATATATATATATATATATATATATATATATATATATATATATATATATATATATATATATATATATATTTATATATATATATATATATATATATATATATATATATATATATATATATATATATATATATATATGTTTATATATATATTTATATTTATTTATATTATGTATGTACGTATATAGTTGCAAAGAAAAAAGTGAAAAAAAGTGAGAGAGAGAGAGAGAGAGAGAGAGAGAGAGAGAGAGAGAGAGAGAGAGGTGATACGAAACAGGCTAACCAGTTATTAAAGCCTACTCTGAAAATCTTTTGAATTTCTTAATGATGAAGGATGTAAGCCCACTTATCATTATCAATATATATATAATATATATATATATATATATATATATATATATATATATATATATTATATTAGTATGTAGAACTTTGTGCATGGCTCTAAGCAAATGATAATTTAATTCTAGAACTACCAACGCTTTCTCGTCTAAACAGCATAATCCATATTTCTCATTCCGACGATGGACGCTACTTTCGAGCCAAATAATTAATGCAAAAATTTGCAGTCTTCTCATTTTAAGAAAATGAGTCATCATTCACGAGTTACTTACGATGCTTTCAAGTTGATTGGAAGCGTTGCGTTTGAATCACCGCAGAGAGTTCATTGTATTAGAACGTTAATGAGAAGGTATTTGTAATAACTCAAAAAAACTAATCATTAAGAGGGAAAGTAAGTACGAAGAAAAATGACGGTTTTTTGTTACGAACCAAATTTCCCAGAGTAGTTAATTAACGGGAAATCATTCTTTATTTATTTATGGATTCTATTACGATATGGTTTAATTTATGAATGAACTTTCTCATTCACTTTTTTCAATACTTTTCTTAAAACGTATGAAAGTTTATGATCAAATATGAAGGAGGTGAAAAGTATGAATATTGCAAGAACTTGGGCATATTATTTTTCCATCGCAATTATTTTTGTCTTTTGAACTTAAGAAAACAAAATACTCAATACCGGTGATCTAGGGAAGTCTTTTACTTATGCCCCTTACTTCAAAAGTCACATCAAATAAAAATAAAAAAAAACTATAGTTTCAGGCTTTTTTTGAATCTTAGACATTTATACTAATTTCTTCAAAATACGTTCTCATTGAATCTATTGTCATGGAGGGTATGAAATAAAGGATGTGTTGGCTATGAAAGTAATTGTTTATTATGTGCGGCTTATACTTTCTTCTTAAGGTGGTTTGAATAATATATATATATATATATATATATATATATATATATATATATATATATATATATATATATATATATATATATATATATATATATATCTATCTATATATATATATATATATATATATATATATATATATATATATATATATATATATATATATATATATATATATATATATATATATATATATATATATATATATATATATATATATATATATATATATATTAGATGCACGTGACTTCATAAATAAGCGAATTCCACAGGAAAATGATAGTCAGAAATCCAAGCGCTTTCGTCTTTACTCAGACATTGCCAAGGAGTTAATGAGTACAATTGGAGAGAAAGGTCTCAGGTACAACACAAGATCAAGAATACCAGATGGGTAATTGTCAAAAGGGTAAAAATTAAAAGGGATAATCCAGGATTATCGGATATCACACGGTCACAAACCTAAACAGATTGACCCTAACCGAAATTACAAAGTTTCTTTACAGTCCAAAACATGTAAAAACTGAATATATTAATTTGGTTGCTTATATTTATCTACAAATTTTTTCTTTTTTCATTATGAAAGCATCAAGTTTAAATAAATGAACTCCCATTTTAATAAACAAATTAAATCCATTTTGAAGGGCTTGGACCATTTAATTAAACAGTTTACACGACTCCACGAGATCATGTCTCTCACCCCCTGCTAAAATATCTTGGTCACTGCAGCCTGCCAAAGTTCCCCTAATTACTCATTTGCATATTACACACCAAAGCTTTGTTTTGCCTCCCTGGATAAGAGGGCTCAATGCTAATGGAGAATTCGGCTGCAGAATGAATACAGACCCAATGGGAGGAACGCCTCACTCGGATGACCTCAGGAATCCCCGAATAGATTCTCAATTCCTAAAAGGACGAGGAAATAAAGAATGGTAATGTCCTTTGCTCGATATTTGCATAATGAAGGCGATGGGGGTATTGTAGGAGGTAATTCATAGCATGTTTTTCTCCTCGTGAACTAATTATTCCTTCGTGTTAATATTATTTGTACCCTTTCAGAGTAGCTATACGTAACGTTAAGATAAAAATAAATTAATAAATAAATAAAATGGAAATGTATTTGTTCGATATTTGCATAATGAAGATGGGGTATTCATAGCGTTTCTCTCTCTCTCTCTCTCTCTCTCTCTCTCTCTCTCTCTCTCTCTCTCTCTCTCTCTCCATGAACTAATTATTACTCCATGTTCATATTATTTGTATATTTTTGTATTAGGAATGAGTAACTTTAGAAAAAAATTGACAATGTACTTTGCTCGATATTTGCATAATGAAGATGGGGTATTCATAGCATCTCTCTCTCTCTCTCTCTCTCTCTCTCTCTCTCTCTCTCTCTCTCTCTCTCTCTCTCTCTCTCTTCATGAGCTAAATATTACTTCGTGTTGATATTATTTGTACAAAGTTCTAGTAGGAATGCGTAAGATAAAAAAAAAAATGAAATGTATGATGATGAAGACGGGTAGTGAAGAAAGTTATTCATAGCGTTTTTCTCTTCACGAATTAATTGTTCTTTCGCGTTAATATTCACTGAACCCTTTTTGCAGTAGCTGTACGCAAGCCTTAGACTGTTCTTCCATGCGGTGAGCAGGAATAGCATTAAATGATTTTCTTAACATGATATATTATCATTATTAACCCTATCAACACAAGTTATTCCAGCTCTGTTTCCCCAGTGGTAAGTGGCAACTTATTTCTGTGGAATATGACGTTGATTATGACGTCTATTAAGTTGTTTTACGAAATGACAGATGATTGTTGCCATCTGTTCAAGTCTTTTGCATATGAATATAAGAATCCTAATTTTCTAAAATATCGTATATCAAAACTCTACACAAGAAGGGTCTCTCTGTTACAGACTGCTTCTATCTGTGTATGTGATCTCTGTTTCTGGGAGAATTTTATGCTGTTTCCATTAACATTTGATCCAGTAACTTTAGATAAGAGAGCGCTTCCAACTGGGATCGATGACCTTTGCTGCGCAGTTCAAGCCTGCAAATAAAAAAGGCTTAGTTCATATCTCTGTTATTGTCTGACAGATTTCGAAAGTGCATGAAGTCAATTGCTCGGGTTGCAGAATACGTTTCAAACAAGTTTGCCGCGTTGTTTAAGGGTGAGAGGATTTCACCTTTGACCATTTACTTCAGTTTATATATGATTTATTTCTGCCAAAGTGAAATATCATTTAAAATTAGCCCTTTTTTTTCCGGATATGAGTACATTCAAGAATAGAGGCTGAAATTATATGACTGACACCTGCTTCAAGTATTAATGAAAGCGGAGGAAAAGAAAATGATAAAAAAGCAACTACAGATTAAATTTATGTTTCATTTAAAAAAAAAACATGGAAGTCAATGAAAGCAAATTATTTCATTTAAAAAAAAAAAAAAGGTGTGAATGGAGGTGGTTTAATAATATAATATCCAGACGATCGAAGGCTCTCTCTCTCTCTCTCTCTCTCTCTCTCTCTCTCTCTCTCTCTCTCTCTCTCTCTCTCTCTCTCTCTCTCTTCTCGTGAGGATAATCAGTTTTAGAGGACGATTTTTACTAAACCTTTACCATAAATATCATCGACACGATCAAAAAGAACATTTTTCCATACAACAGAGATATTGATTAGAAATCAATATTGTAAGTCCCCAAAAATATTTTTGCAATCTATTTTGTCTTGCATAATTATTCGCAAATACTAATGATTTCTCTGAATATATATACGAACACACACACACACACAATATATATATATATTATATATATATATATATATATATATATATATATATATATATATATATATATATATATATATATATATATATATGTATATATATATATATATATATATATATATATATATATATATATATATATATATATATATATATATTATATTGCGTGTGTGTGTCTGTTTGCAACTGCAATAGTCCTTTTGAAATCACTTCAGATAAAAAATGTTTTTTCCCTCTACCCGGAGGATCTCGGACATTGTCAGTAATACTTTTGTCTAGTTCTTTTCTTTAAGGGAATTTCAAATAACCAGAATTCAAGGGAATTCTCAACATGTTCGTTCTGTAAATAGTAGGAAGGT
>NC_061101.1:7840666-7843166 GCF_015104395.2 Macrobrachium nipponense | reverse complement strand
TAGAAAATGCAGAACAAAAGATTATACAATCAAAAGAAAATGAAAAACGGGACTTGGAAGAAAAACCCTAGTAAATATCAAGCAAAACCCCAAACTCTTGTACTCTTATGTGAAAAAGATGAATAAAAGAAGAATAGAAATAGGTCCTCTAAGAATTGAAGGGAGATTAACGAATGAAAAAAAGGAAATATGCAACATATTGGTAAAAACGATATAAAGAGAGAAACTTTTACCCTAAGCAAGTTGGATAATGAAGGATAATGATATAGAAGTAAGGGGAAATTTGGAAAATGAGTGAATATTTAGGAGACATAGATATTAATGAAGCTGATATTGGGCAGGCTATTAATGAAATTAAAAATGGAGCTGCAGCAGGGCCTGGTATTTTGCTAAAGAAAGTAGTTAATTCTATCGCAAAGCCACTTGCAATATTATTAAGACAAAGTGTAGATACAGGCAAGATTATGATGAGCACAAAGTAGCATATATTACCCCTAACTTTCAAAAGTGGATCAAGACTAGCAGGCAAGTAATTATAGGCCTGTGAGTAACATCACATATTATGAAAGTGTATGCAAGGGTTAATGAACAAAAATAAAAATTATTATGAAAACATTTAAAAAAAATAATTTGTTTGATATAGGACAACATAGTTTCGTACCTAGAAAAAGCACACAAACCCAACTGTTAGTCCACCATGAGAACATATACAAAAATATGAAAAGCGGAAATGAAACAGATGTGGTTTATCTAGACTTTACAAAAGCTATTGACAAGGTAGATCATAATATATAAGCGAAGAAAATGAGAAAACATAATATAGTGGATAGAGTAGGAAGTTGGTTAAAAGAATTTTTACACAACAGAAAACATAGTTATTGCAAACGATGAGAAATCAGATGAAGCTAAGGTAATATCCGGTGTGCCACAAGGTACAGTGTTAGCTGCATTACTGTTTGTTATTATGATTGCAGACATAGACAGTAATGTTAAAGGGACTCGGTAGGTGGGAGTAGTTTTTAGTTTCGATGACCACAAGAATAAGTAAAGAAAATTACTTGTGATGAAGATAGGAACGCGCTACAAAGAGACCTTAACAAAGTATATGATTGGGCAGAGGTAAATAGGATGGTATTTAACTCTGATAAATTTGAATCAATAAATTATGGAGACAGGGAAGGAAAGCTATTTGCATATAGGGGACCTTATAATGAGACAATCACAAATAAGGAAGCAGTTAAAGACCATGGTATGATGATGAATAGGAACATGTTATGCAATGATCAAATAGCAATTCTATTGGCAAAATGTAAAGCAAAAATGGGAATTTTTTTACGGCATTTCAAAACAAGAAAAGCTGAACACATGATTATGCTTTATAAAACATATGTTCGTAGTCCACTTGAATATTGCAATATGATATGGTACCCACACTATCAAAAGGATATTGCACAAATAGAGAGTGTACAAAGGTCCTTTACAGCTAGAATAGAAGAAGTTAAGGATCTTGACTACTGGGAGAGACTATAATCCTTAAAATTATATAGCGCTACATGATAATTCAGGCATGGAAACATATAGAAGGAATAGCCGAAAACATCATGGAGCTAAAAATACCAGAAAGAGCAAGCAGAGGTAGATTAATAGTGCCCAAAACTATACCAGGAAAAATAAGGAAAGCACACAGGACATTAATCCACTACGCACCAGCATCGATGATGCAGCGTCTATTCAATGCGTTGCCAGCTCATCTGAGGAATATATCAGGAGTGAGCGTAGATGTGTTTAAGAATAAGCTCGACAAATATCTAAGCTGCATCCCAGACCATACAAGATTGGAAGATGCAAATATACCGGAAGATGTACTAGCAACTCTCTGGTAGACATTAGAGGTGCCTCACACTGAGGGACCTGGGGCAACCCGAACAAGATGTAAGGTCTGTAAGGTAAGGTAAAGTCTCTCTCTCTCTCTCTCTCTCTCTCTCTCTCTCTCCATATATTAGAGTTATAATATAAAATACGTCCCAAAAATATATCCCCAATTCAAGTGATCACTTAAATCTCTCTCTCTCTCTCTCTCTCTCTCTCTCTCTCTCTCTCTCTCTCTCTCTCTCTCTCTCTCATTAAGGAGCCATGAAAATTACTGAGGTGTCTATTTTTTTCTTACTGTGATGAACCGGCTATCCACATCCATATAATAAAAATAAGACGATCCCCAAGTCGTCCGTGAATTGATCGTCGTTAGTCGTCGAGATTTTAAAGGTTTCTGGAAGAGTAAAAGAAGACGTTTCTCAATTCGTCCTGGAATCTGGAATCTCTCTCTGTAATGATGGAAGGTTCTCTCTCTCTCTCTCTCTCTCTCTCTCTCTCTCTCTCTCTCCTCTCTCTCTCTCTCTCACGAACGGACAAACGAACAAACGAAAAGACGGATAGACGAACTGGCGAACGAATGGACGTATGGACACGAACGGGCGAATGAACCGGACGAGGCGAGTGAACG
>NC_061101.1:7825666-7835666 GCF_015104395.2 Macrobrachium nipponense | reverse complement strand
CCCAATTATTTCTTGGTGCCTCGGTTGGTTGTATAACGTATGAGCTGGAGATCATCATTAGTAATATCTTATACCAATTTTCCCAGTAGGTTTTTCGAAAGGACAATATAATTCTATCAGTTACTGATTGTTTTCATTTGTAACATAAGAAAACTGACGAATTTTGGCCTAAAAGT
Organism: Macrobrachium nipponense; assembly: GCF_015104395.2. NCBI lineage: Eukaryota > Metazoa > Arthropoda > Malacostraca > Decapoda > Palaemonidae > Macrobrachium > Macrobrachium nipponense. The sequence goes on along the minus strand of NC_061101.1, from coordinate 7,835,490 downwards.
ACATTTTAACAGGTTCGACACTTGTCCTATATATATATATATATATAATATATATATATATATATAATATATATATATATATATATATATATATATATATATATATATAATATATATCTATATATATATATATATATAATATATTATATAATATATATATATATATATCTATATATATATATATATATATATACTATATATATATATATATATAATATATATATATATATATATATATATATATAATATATATATATATATATATACTATATATATATCTATATATCGCTATATATATAATATATATATATTATATAATTATATATATATATTATATCGCAGGCGAAGTTTATATAAATCATGAGCCCTTTCTTCAAAGGAAGGATAGAACATAAATCATGGACCTGAAAGTAAACAGCCCATAAAGAAAAAATGATGAATGGCATAATTTGATTGATAGCTTCCTGTTCCAACTTCCGGTTATCGTCAGACACTGTCTGAATAATTTGGTAGTAAATCATTCACAGCATAACTTTGTATAAACGTAATTCAGGTCTGTTATGGAATTATACGGTATTTGTATCAGTGGATTCCGAAGCTTGGTAAGGAAATGAATTAAGTAAAGTCTTTCATGCTTTTACTGATATAAAATATTCATCAATTCACAGTTAACAGCAAAAATAAGGCAATATTGCATATTTCATCCTGTTTTAATGAAACCTAAGATTTTCTCACTGACGTGACTTAGATTATTGTGGTGTACTTCGTAAGCCTTGTAGCGAATTCATCATTTTCGAATTAAAAGGAACATTTCTGAACCATTTTTTTTTCTGGGCTGTACTCCTACGGAAACCAAACTCATAGATCTATTGAAGATATAAACGTAATAATAATTTAGGAGACTAAAAGGTTTGACTAAAGGATTACATGTATATGTACTATTTTTATCTTTTATTTAAAATATCCAATGTACTCAATACATTATTTTATTACATATTATGTTGAGCGATATTCAGATTTTTATGTACAACACTTAATAACTCAAATAACTTTTTTTATGTCGTCCTCAGCTGTGAAAATAATGCGATAAATACTTGAGGTAAAAGTATTTCCTCCATATCCCAAAACCGACAATGAAAATCACCTGGACGTCACAAATGAATATAATGCACTTTCGAAAACTTATAAGTTTGAAACTTCAGAATTGAATCTACCTTTACATTCCTGATTATGGGTTTGTAGCCGCGCAGGCGCAGTTATTCAGACGTTTACTGATAAATTTTAAAAAAATGAAATAAAGAGAGATTGATTCTTTTATCGGTGCCGGTAAACACGAGAAGAAAAATGCCAAACTCCTTCGCTCGTGTCCCGTTCCAGGAATATTCCTCCAACCATTGAGGGTAGTCTTCTGAAAGGTTAGCAACACAAGTAGGTGCCGGCTGGCTGACTGGTCTAGGATCTCTCTCTCTCTCTCTCTCTCTGGTGTTGAGGACACCCGGCAGCAGGCGTCATTAGGGGATTCAAATCCTTTAAAGGTTAAAAAGCAATAGAAGACGGATCCTTTTTTGTAAAGGGAGCCAGTGTCGGGATACTACTAGACTTAGAAGGATTCGTTAGGAGGATAACTTGGGTGACTTGTTAGAAAGACTGAGGTAAAGGAGAGAAATGAAAGCAAGGGGACGAACACATTGTCGAGGAATTCTCACGCCTGACAAACCTGAATTCAGAATATTTTCATTCGAAAGGACGGCTTGTTATGACGAGTAGGATGGATAGGACTGTTTACAGCTTTATTCAATATTGGAACATTCTATTTATACAAATAAGATCATCGCGCAATTAATGGTAAATGAACCTGGAATACCCTGTAAAATGAATTGGGATTATATTTCAACTCATCACATTTTCGTTTATCAAGCACTGAAGGAAAATGTTCACATTAATATATATATAATATATATCATATATATATATATATATATATATATATATAGATATATATGTGTGTGTGTGTGTGTGTGTGTGTGTGTGTGTATGTAAATTTGTTTGTTTGTCTAAGTTTTAAAACTATCTGCATGCGTTTATTCTCTTACATAAGACGAAATAAGATTCCTATCTCTTTGGCCAAGATAGGTATCACACGACAGTGTTCAATAAATACAGTACACAGACTCCTGGTGCTTCATCGTAACTGTGTCACCAATAATTTAGATGGAAATTCTCGCAAAAAGTGATAACCAACCTTAAATGAAGATGCTTCCTTAAAATTACACATTTCCTTCAAGCTCGTTGGAGGACAGAAGTCAAAGTGACGCAATTCTATTTGTTCTTATTTCTATAATCCAAATGGTTTCCAGCCTTTATAAAAATAAAGTGATGATGATACCTAACATTATAATGAAGTTTCTTGCATAATATGAAGTATATCCCTTATGCTTTTGAAGGAGCAGAAGCTCGAAGTGAGATAAACCTCATTCGTCCTCCTCTCTCATCCAAACGACTCCAGCCTTTCAACTCGATCACACTTCTTCTTCTCATCCTTTCAGCCTCTGCTCCCGAGGAGAAGCCTAGCACCTCAGTAACAGCAGTAATGGCTGTTCTCTTAAAAGGAGGGTCCCTCTCACGCTCTTCGCCAATTCATTTTTATGGGTTTGCAATCACTAACGACGCGTGTCATTCCGCTGCATCAGAGCTCCTTCCTAAGCCTGCAATCCAATTTTGGCCTTAACTATTCAAAGAACTCGAGACAAAGGGAGCTGGATCTTTCTCTGAACGATGAGTCTGCTGAGTGATGGTGTTGGCGGTGTACTTCGAGCGTCTGAAGTCTGAAATAGGGCCTTGCGGAGCGAAGATGATTAAGATGGCGGTGTGGGTTTGTACTGTTTTCGTTTTTTTTTAGAAATTATCCAAAGGTGTAGTTGTTATATAGCAGGAGATGCATGTACATGATTTTCTAGAATGTACTTTACTATCACGAGGGAGTCAGTAGAGACTGCACACACACAAACACACACACACACACACACATGATCGAAATGTTACGGCATGATATTTTCTATAATATTAAATGTATATAAACTCATTTATTATCTAATATTAATGGTCTCCTCAAGGTCTCAAATATGTGGGGTGGACATTTATTATCTAATATTAATGGTCTCCTCAAGGTCTCAAATATGTGGGGTGGACGCCACATTTATCAAAAACAAATAAATGATTTTTCATTTTGCGAAGGGTAAATATCAATGATAAATACGCAATGTTTTACTGACCGTGAAGTGGAGAGGTTCAAAGAATTCCTGTGGACTTTTCACCATCCTAACATTTTCACTTGTTTATTTGACAATGCAGATTGTGCTACTTTCTTGTCTTTTGAAATTCGATAGCTCCTGATAACTGTCATTTCTTTCATAGCACTTCGTTGCATTCAATTACTCATTCACAATTCGGGGAAGCTGGAATTTCGTTGTATTGATTATATTGTTTTGAGAATTATTCAACTTTCGTTTTTTTTAATAGACTGACATTTCGAAGACGGCAATTGATGTAGACGGGACAAATCTACGACAAAAATATTTAAATGAACTAATCCACCTACAGCGTTCTCCAGGAGAGCCCAGAACAACGCGTAGTACACTGTAACACTTCTTGTCAGGACTAAAACAACACTAGCAAGAGCTGAGGGGAGACCGCTTAGTCTTTTGCTTACACTATCAAAAGGGCTTGCTTGACCTAGAGCGAATCTGGCTGACAGTCTACAGCAGACGCGAGCTATTAGAGTTCTCTGAACATCACTGCGTCTACTCTTCGAATAACTGTACTTTGTATGAAGTATTATAACCTGAAAACCTGACGTTAGCTGACATGAGTGCTGGAGAAATGCTCTGTTTGAAAAAAGATATACTAGTTGGTAACTTGTTACAATAGAAAAGATTGCTCTTTTGATAACGTTGGAGGATACTGGATTCATTGCATAATGATTTTTTTTCCTATTTGACTGAAATCCTTCATTACCATAACACCTGTTGCTGTTTCATACGCGAGTCTGTACCTGCGAGGCAATAATACATAAAAAAGAATGAAAATTCATAAGACTGATTAAACACGAATAATACACAGAAATAGACAAAAATCACGACTACGCATGAGATGACCTACATAAAACATGATTCTAACGGCACAATATGCCTAAAAGAAATCTCAGCTTTATAACACTGCTGGATAAATATTTGTTGCAGTTTATAGGTCCTGAATAGGTCAGGCCAGGCGAACCATGAAACACGCTAAATTGAACTTTATGAAAGTGTATAGTAATAACTTCGCCTCGTGTAAGTCACTGACGCGCGAAATCGCCGGAAAAAATTATTTTTAGACGTGAAAGTAATTGACTTTTATTTTATTTATATTTTTTTTGCTTTTTTGCTTATCATCGAATTGTTTCTGGTTCAGTATGTCAGTGATGTAGTCTTCATTGACAAGTATTCATTTTTTTTTCTAGGGTAATTGGAGACTATCAGAACTAAAATCTCTTATTTCTTTGTGCATACTTGTGTATATATATATATATATAATATATATATATATATATATATATATATATATACATACATACAAATTATATGCTTCCAACGTATATACAAAATACTGTTAAAACGTGCCCACCCAATGTGTTTCGCTGTAATACACCGGAAATCTATAGAAAACAAACTCCATGTATCAATTCTTACATCCAATCGTCGAGTCCCGACTAATCTTTTCTGGCCTCTATATAAATATGAAGGAAAAAGCAAAGTTGGTTTGAGGTTTAGGAACGAACTTATCTCGACCTCTTGTATGTCACAATTAAATTTAATTTCATAATGGCTAAGCAGGTTAGGGTATTGGAATAAAATTATCATATTTTTTTCGAAAAAAGGAAAATTGTTTTTATTTATGTCTATGGATGATATAGCTTACAATAACACGAACTGGTCAAAAACATCAGCTGCACATAGGGAAGCTATTTTTAAAAAATGCTTTTGAGAAAACTAATCATATCAACGTATCTCTGTCAACAAAACACCAATAGTGTTTCTCTATACTAGATACGTATATAGATAGATATGCCCTTTACAATGTGAAGGCTAACGAAAATAAAGTCCTGTCATCTTTAATAAAAAGCTAAACCACGCAAAAGCTGAAAAATAACATTGAAGTCAATGAAGAGCTCGGATACCCAACAAAAGCCGAAGAACTTTTTTTTTTTTTTTTTTTTTTTTTTTTTCTTTTTTTTTTTTTTTTTTTTTTTTTGCTTGGCATTGAGTCGAATTAAAATCAATTAAAACTTCATACTTCTGGGCCAAAAGAAATTCCCTCCATCCTTGCTACTCTCCCAACTCATTTCTCAGAAGTTTTCCCACGAGTTTTATTGCATTCTATTGGGGTGGGGAGGTCTGGAATTTCCGGTATCATTCATTAAAATCGAAAAACCACAGGGCGAAAATAACACAAGAGGAAACCGAACATTTGAAATGAAATTCAAGGACGTTTTCTTCCACGGAATTCTTGAAGAATCTTTTGGTGGATTTCGTACGATACAGAAAAAGAAGTTGTTTTGATATTCTCTGAAATTTAGAGGTGGATTTCGTACGGGATAAAGAAAAAAAACGTTTTTTTAATATTCTCGGAATCTAGAGGTGGATTTCGTACGATACAGAAAAAGAAGTTGTTTAATATTCTCGGAATTTAGAGGTGGATTTCGTGCGATACAGAAAAAAAGTTGTTTAATATTCTCAGATTTTAGAGGTGGATTTCGTACGATACAGAAAAAAAGTTGTTTAATATTCTCTGAATTTAGAGGTGGATTGCGTACGATACAGAAAAAAAAGTCGTTTAATATTCTCAGAATTTAGAGGTGGATTTCGTACGATGCAGAAAAAAAGTGATTTAATATTCTCGGAATTTAAAATATACTCGGAATTTAGATTTAGAGGTGCATTGCGCACGATACCGAAAAAAAAGTTATTTATATTCTCTGAATTTAGAAGTGGAGAATTCGATTGAACTGAGAAGTATAACTAGACTAATACGAAACATAAGAAGTGTTAATGAGATAAAGAAGTACTTTGAAGCAAGATGGACTGTGAGCTTAAACCTGTTTTGTATTGCGTCACTGCTGTTCGAGGAGGTTTTATGAATACAGCTGAGACCCATAATGTATATTATTATTATTATTATTATTATTATTAATTATTATTATTATTATTATTATTGTGAGAGCTTAAAACTGCTTTGTATTGCGTTGCTACATTTTGGAAACGTTATGAAAATACAGCTGAGGCTAATAATAATAATAATAATAATAATAATAATAATAATAATAATAATAATAATAATAATATCGAATTACACGAAGACGAACTAAGAGACGATGCCACAGAAGACGACAAGGATGATGAGGTATCAAACAACGACACACGAAGAAACACCGACGAAGTAACAGAGAGGACGGAATGGGTAGAAAAGATTCGACAATGGATGGAGCCAGATACAGAGAGAACAAAGATCCCCTCCATGAAAGCCTACAACACCAAGAAATTAAGGGAGAAAACAAGTGAGGTCAATGAAATAATGGGCATAATACACACCACCAGTATCACAGAAACAAATAACTTGGCATATGCAGGAGCGAGATTAGTGGCAGAACTGATGGGGATTCGAACACCAACACCACTAGCACAACCAACCCAACAGAAACCAAAACAGCAACCTCCTTGGAAAAGGCGCCTGGAAAAGCAAATCATGGTGATGAGATCTGACTTGAGTAAACTGAAAGGATATGGCAGAAAAAGGCTAAGAAGTAAGAAATAAACAAGGGAGGAACTAAGATCAACGAGAAATACAAAGTACAAGAGAGGGGGCTAAACAACACAATGGAAGATGTAAAACAGAGGCTTAAAGGCCAAAGCACATAAGATCCAAGGTACATGAACCAGGAATAGGGATACAACAGAACAAACCATTCGGAACCAACCAGAAAAAACTATACAGACAACTAAGAGGGGAAGACAACCACCAAGAAATTCCTGAAGCCGAACCAAGTAAGAGACTCTGGGAAAACATATGGAGCAATCCGGTATCACACAACAAACATGCAACATGGCTCCAGGAAGTCAAGGAAGAAGAAACAGGGAGAATAAAACAAAGATTCACAGAGATCACGACAGACACAGTCAGACACCAACTAAAGAAAATGCCCAACTGGAAAGCCCCAGGTCCCGATGAAGTCCATGGATACTGGCTCAAAAACTTCAAGGCCCTACACCCACGAATAGCAGAACAACTCCAGCATTGTATCTCAAATCACCATGCATTTTCTCTACAACTGTGAAAAAAGTCTTGTTCAAAAATAATAGAGTAGTTCACCCGTACACCTAAGTATTTTTACTTCTTAATGAGGTATTATACGAGATTTTGCATATAGATAACTAAATCATTGAAGACATATTTAATCTACCTTCAACTCACATATGATAAACCCAAAAAATAATAATAAAAATTATACAAGTTATACAGTTCACACCCACCTAACTGGTTACACATTCCCACACCCCAATGACTGAAATGAAATGAATCGAACTGAATACAGAATTTAGGTAAAAAGGGCAAAGCACTGGGGACTACGAGGTCTTTCAGTAAAATGTTTGAAAGGGGTAACAGGAGGAAAACCTCACAGCAGTTGCAATATGAATCAAGCTTTAAGAGAGGGTGGAAAGTGAGACGGAAGAAAGAGAATATGGATGGAGGTACAGCAAAAGGAACGAAAGGGGTTGCAGCTATGGGCCTTCGAAGGGACGCTGCAAAGAACCTTAAGGAATACCTATACTGCGCCACATGAGGTGTACTGACGGCACTACCACCCCGATACGGGACCTAAATGACTGGGTATATACAACCTATCAATAATACGTTTTCTATATTCTTAGGCCGGTATTGCTCGTCGCTCGGGAGACGAAGTTCCTTTCCATCTGTTATTTCGCTCCCTGGCAATTGCAGAGCAATGCATGAGGACACGCCTACCTCCTGGGAATGCTCCGAAGAGCTGGCAAAGGAGCGACATTATTGCAAAGGTAATTTTTTTTATTTTGATTTATTTTATTTTTTATTTATTTATTTTTTTTTTGTTTACCGTATCGAAGAAAACAGGCTTCATATTTTTGCTTGCGATCTCCAACCTGCTTTGGCTAAGCTGCGTCTCAAATCAATTGAAAGCTATTTTTCCACCTCCTTTTTATTGAGGGGGGAAGGGGAATGGGGGATCGGGGGCGGCATAATGACCGACAGCAATAAACCTGCTTTGGCTAAAAGAAAGAAATGAGTCAGGATTTCTTTAAGTGTGTGTTGTGGCATGATGACTGATGGTAATAATATATTTAACGTTATGTGTTGACTGTGTTTTGTCTTATCGTTTGAAACTGTAGTCTAATTTCTCGTATGATGACTTGCTTTATATGTGTCCTTATCTACTGTGTGTTTGCGTAAATGAGTGCTTGAGAGAGAGAGAGAGAATGTCAATCTTACCTCTTGTTTTGATGAGTCATTATCCTCATTTTTCTGATGTGTTTTGTTTAAATTACTTATTATTTTTTTTTTTTACACAGGAATTGTGCGGCGGGGGTAAATTTGCCTATTTTCCTTATATATATATATATATATATATATATATATATATATATATATATATATATATATATATATATATATATATATATATATATATATTATTATATTTGTTATTTGTACCTTAAATAAGTTGGCTCCATTATTATCTAATTTATTTCCACAATGGTTTTCTTTCTTTTATCATCTTCCCATACAGACATTGCATATTGTAGTAGCTTATATCAAATAAATTTGTTAATAACGATAATAGATAAGCTACAGTCTTTCAACGTAAATAAAAAATACACGAATGTCATAAAATAGATGTTAGTTCGTACATAGATGGTATCTTTCGCTCTATTAGCTTTAAGCATAAAAATATAATGTCATCCATCTCTCTGTCTCTCTCTCTCTCTCTCTCTCTCTCTCTCTCTCTCTCTCTCTCTCTCTCTCTTTATCAAATAAACATCAAAAGAATAGAGTTCGGTACTTCATTCATGTTTCCATTTCATGTTCGCTTTGAATGGACCGTGATTTATTCAATGACCGACTGAATTCGTGTAGTCACTGAAAGGTTTCAAAAGCCTTTGGACAGCGATAATACAGTTTGACTTCTTTTTATGCCCTATTCATTTTATCCAGATTCATCTTCTTCTTTTTTTCTCGACCAATATCCGTGAGCTGCGTAAATGAATTACGGTGGGCGAAATGAAAATGATCTGTAATAATAATATCCTTAATTTCAGCTCAGGGTCATATACATGGGATATACAAAATACAGACAGTAACATACACAATCTAGCATTTCATATAACCATTGTGTTGGTGATGACGTTCTGATATAAACATTGCGTCGAGTAATATCTAAATTCATTAATATACGTTTCATATCAAGAAAATAAAGTTAAGAGAATAAACAAAGATCATTGTTGAATAGACTGAATTATTGAACTATAATAATTTTCTATTGAATTTGCTGCCGTAACAAACAAGAATAACAAGTATAAAAAACTACAGTTATAAAGAATTCCATAAAAAATGCGACTTAAAGCAATTCCTAAAAAAATCTGCTATGAATGCACGAAAAATGACGGAAGTCTATAAACGTCAAATGGTTCAAACAAGGAAAAAAAATTATACTCTTTTGCTTTCCTTGAAAGGAATAATCAAATGAAAACAACCAG
>NC_061101.1:7811318-7825166 GCF_015104395.2 Macrobrachium nipponense | reverse complement strand
CAAATGAAAACAACCAGCGTATCGAACTAGTCCACATTCACCCATTATTGTAAAATTTAAATAACTGAGTCTCACAACTTGGAAAAAAAAAAACACACACACACCAGAGAAGTCATTCGTCTGGCGTCGATGCAGACTTTACTCGGGACGAGCTCAGTAACTTCAGGAAATGATTTGGAGAAGTTGGTGGGAGAAGTTTTGCTTAAGCAAGCTAAACGTGGAAGTTTGAGAGAAGGAGGATGATACAGAGTGAGAGAGAAAAAAAAGGGATTCATTTATATGCAGAAGATGATAAATACTTCAAGTTCCAGTGGATCATGTCTTTCAGAAAATACAAATGACTTGGCAGCTAGATGAGCGTAATCTTGCTGTGGATAAGCCGATGCAAATCACGAAAGACAGGATATTTTACGATTTGAACTCATTTTGTTTTGGCGTCTGGTTTTAAAAAAAATGGGCGGGGAGGGGGGGGGTGGGGGTGCGGAGTGGAATACAGATATCAAAACTAACTTAAATTCTAATGTAGAATCTAAGCAGACGCTCACAGCTCGCAGCTTATTCCATCCTAGGGATAAGTGAAGATATTCGAATCAATAATCGACCTTAGAAAAACAAGCTACAACGTAGTACTCGTGTAAAGAAAGAAAATAGTGTCGTGGCATGCAACCCAGATGTCGCGGGTTCGCGTCTCCCCTAGGGCTATGAAAAATGACTTGCTCTGTATCGTGATCAATTATCGCAGCAGTGTGCGGTCTGTGGTGGGAGGTTGAAACCGACATTCTTTGGAAGCTTGAATTTCAGTGTGAATAGGTCTGTCTACTGGAATAATAATAATAATAATAATAATAATAATAATAATAATAATAATAATAATAATAATAATAATAATAATAATAATAATAGGCTAAGAAGCAAGAAAACAAGGGAGGAACTCAACGAGAAATACAAAGTACAAGAGAAGGGACTAAACAACACAATAGAAGATGTAAAACAGAGGCTTAAGGCCAAAGCACATAAGATCCAACGGTACATGAACAGAAAAAGGGATACCAACAGAACAAACTATTCGGAACCAACCAGAAAAGACTATACAGCCAACTAAGAGGGGAAGACAACCACCAAGAAATTCCTGAGGCCGAACCAAGTAAGAGACTCTGGGAAAACATATGGAGCAATCCGGTATCACACAACAAACATGCAATATGGCTCCTGGAAGTCAAGGAAGAAGAAACAGGGTGAATAAAACAAAGATTCACAGAGATCACGACAGACGCAGTCAGACACCAACTAAAGAAAATGCCAAACTGGAAAGCCCCAGGTCCCGATGAAGTCCATGGATACTGGCTCAAAAACTTCAAGGCCCTACACCCACGAATAGCAGAACAACTCCAGCATTGTATCGCAAATCACCATGCACCCAAATGGATGACCACAGGAAGAACATCCTTAGTACAAAAAGACAAGAGTAAGAGAAATATAGCCAGTAACTACAGGCCTATCACCTGCCTACCAATAATGTGGAAGTTACTAACAGGTATCATCAGTGAAAGGCTATACAACTACCTAGAGGAGACAAACACCATCCCCCATCAACAAAAAGGCTGCAGAAGGAAGTGTAGGGGCACAAAATGACCAGCTCCTGATAGACAAAATGGTAATGAAGAACAGTAGAAGAAGGAAAACCAACCTAAGCATGGCATGGATAGACTATAAGAAAGCCTTCGACATAATACCACCACACATGCTAATAGAATGCCTAAAAATATATGGGGCAGAGGAAAACACCATCAGCTTCCTCAAAAATACAATGCACAACTGGAATACAATACTTACAAGCTCTGGAATAAGACTAGCAAGGTTAATATCAGGAGAGGGATCTTCCAGGGCGACTCACTGTCCCCACTAACTCTTTGTAGTAGCCATGATTCCAATGACAAAAGTACTACAGAAGATGGATGCCGGGTACCAACTCAAGAAAAGAGGCAACAGAATGAACCATCTGATGTTCATGGACAACATCAAGCTGTATGGTAAGAGCATCAAGGAAATAGATACCCTAATCCAGACTGTAAGGATTGTATCTGGGGACATCAGGATGAAGTTTGGAATAGAAAAATGCGCCTTAGTCAACATACACAGGCAAAGTAACGAGAACTGAAGGGATAAAGCTATCAGATGGGAGCACATCAAACACATAGATGAGACAGGATACAAATACCTAATGGGAATAATGGAAGGAGGGGATATAAAACACCAAGAGAAGAAGGACACGATCAGGAAAGAATATATGCAGAGACTCAAGGCGATACTCAAGTCAAAACTCAACGCCGGAAATATGATAAAAGCCATAAACACATGGGCAGTGCCAGTAATCATATACAGCGCAGGAATATGGAATGGACGACGGCAGTACTCCGCAGCATAGATCAGAAAACCAGGAAACATATGGCAATACACAAAGCACTACACCCAAGAGCAAATACGGACAGACTATACATAACACGAAAGGAAGGAGGGCGAGGACAATACTAAGTATAGAGGACTGCGTCAACCCATCGAGAACAGAGCACTGGGGGGGGGGCAAAAAAATATCTGAAAACCAGATGAAGACGAGTGGCTAAAGAGTGCATGGGAAGAAGGACTAATAAAAGTTGATGAAGACCCAGAAATATACAGAGACAGGAGAATGACAGACAGAACAGAGGACTGGCACAACAAACCAATGCACGGACAATACATGAGACAGACTAAAGAACTAGCCAGCGATGACACATGGCAATGGCTACAGAGGGGAGAGCTAAAGAAGGAAACTGAAGGAATGATCAACAAAAGCGGCCACAAGATCAGGCCCTAAGAACCAGATATGTTCAAAGAACGATAGACGGAAATAACATCTCTCCCATATGTAGGAAATGCAACTACACGAAAAATGAAACTATAAACCACATAGCAAGCAAATGCCCGGCACTTGCACAGAACCAGTACAAAAGAGGCATGATTCAGTGGCAAACAGCACTCCACTGCAGCCCTGTGCAAGAAAACATCAGCTACCTTGCAATAATAAGTGGTACGAGCACCAACCTGAGGGAGTGATAGAAAACGATCAGGCAAAGATCCTCCTGGGACTATGGTATCAGAAACGGATAGGGTGATACGTGCAAACAGACCAGACGTGACGTTGATTGACAAAGTCAAGAAGAAAGTATCACTCATTGATGTTGCAATACCATGGGACACCAGAGTTGAAGAGAAAGAGAGGGAAAAAATGGATAAGTATCAAGATCTGAAAATAGAAATAAGAAGGATATGGGATATGCCAGTGGAAATCGTACCCCATAATCATAGGAGCACTAGGCACGATCCAAGATCCCTGAAAAGGAATCTAGAAAACCAAAAAACTAGAGGCTGAAGTAGCTCCAGGACTCATGCAGAAGAGTGTGATCCTAGAAACTGGCACACATAGTAAGAAAAGTGATGGACTCCTAAGGAGGCAGGATGCAACCCGGAACCCCACACTATAAATACCACCCAGTCGAATTGGAGGACTGTGATAGAGCAAAAAAAAAAAAAAAAATAATAATAATAATACTGTTGAATAAAGTGGCAAATTTCAGCGAATTCATCTATATATAATCTTTTTTTTTCTTATTACTGCGAGTCATAAGAAAAATAGAAAAGAAAATATATAAGATTAATTCGCTGAATTCTGCCATTTTATTCAACGAATTTGTTTAAAAGAGGGTCTTCACAAAAAAAATAATAATAATAATAATAATAATAATAATAATAATAATAATAATAATAATAATAATAATAATAATAATAATAATAATAATAATAATAATAATGGCTTACACGTAAAATACCCATAATATATTTCATCCTTAACATGGCAGCTAGACGATTTGAGATACACATAAAAAAAAAAAAAAAATGAAAATTCGATAAAAGGTAAAATCCAGAGTAAAACTATTCTTTTTTTTTTTCGAGAGTTATCACTGTATCTCATACTCTAGGTATAATAATGATGAATGAAAACGGTAGGATGGGGGTCGCGAAGATAACATTATATAGATTCATATATACAACGAAAGACTTTAGTATGTGACGGTATATCTTAGTCTATTTCTAGCGTTGAAGATCCTTGGTGGACAATCTAAAAAAAAAAAACAAAAAAAAAAACAATAAAGGGAGATTGAAGAAGGTAAAAGATTTTTTTTTTTTTTGTTTTTTTTTTTTTTTTTTAAGAAAAGAGGGAAAAGTGAAATAAATATGGGAAAGAGGGTCCACGAAATGAAGGGTGGAAGAGACGATGGAATAAATGAGTAATAGGTGAAGTTAATCTCATGGATAAAGAGGTAGAATGAAGATAAATAAAAGGGAGGTATAATGAAGATAGATAAAATACTATCAAAACTAAAGCAAAACTAATTATAGACCAAACAAGCCACAGCATAGGAAAAAAATTTTCAACGACGTTTGCTACCAAAACTTGAAGCGTAAACATTGAACCGAAGTGTGAGAGAATTAGCCTATTCATGAGAGAGAGAGAGAGAGAGAGAGAGAGAGAGAGAGAGAGAGAGAGAGAGGAATAAATCCCGGCAGCCGTGATACGAATGTCTTAATTACCTCCCAAATTACTGTCATTAATTATGACCTGGTAATCGTTCGTCAGACACGAAAACGATCGTTTAGATCCGGATCGGACTCATTGAGGAATCGTAATTGATGGCGTTGGAGGGGAACCCGAAGAACTGGATGAGTTGAAATGAATAAAAGCAGAAATTCCAAGCGAATGAGAAGAATAGAGAGAGAGAGAGAGAGAGAGGAGAGAGAGAGAGAGAGAGAGAGAATATGCGATCGGGGGATTCATTATTTTAATGACGAATTATTCACGATAGCGAAATTTATCCTAAGTCACTATTAAAACCGATGAAATTCTTTTAATAGGAATATTCCCGTATCCTGCCTCTTTAGGCATGGAATGGAATATAAAATTTAGGCCAGAGGACAAGCGCTGGGACCTATAAGGTGACTCAGCACCGAACTGAAACTGAGAATAAAAAGAGATTTGAAAGGCGAAACAAGATGAAATCTTCGCAGCTTCGCAATAAAACACATTTTATGAGATATTGGAAAGTAAAATGGACGGGTGGGAATATGAGCGGAGGTACAGTAAAAGAAATGAAAGGGGTTGCAGCTAAGGGTCGAAGGGACCTTGCTAGGAACCTTTAATAATGTCTACAGTGTGCCATCCCACGGGAAACCTCCCTTAGCTTCGAAGAAGAGAATTCCCCCTCAGCCCTTACTCTCTATCTCGTGTTCCCAAGGATGGGAAATATAATCTCGAACCTCAATACTGCTTTATCTTTAACCTATTCTTCCTTCATAAAAGATCATTCCACTATTTCCAAAAGGACTGTTCACTTCTTCGATGCAAATGCTCGGATAAGTCTTACGTTACCTAACGTGAGTAAGAATTTCGTACTGTGTTGCTTCGATTCCAATATTCTACTTTTAGTTCCAACTATCATCTATTTTAATAGCTTTTAAGATTTTCATTTCTTATCCTAATTTATACAGATATTTCCTCTGGCGTTTGCTCTCAAGAACGTCATTATTTGCAAAAAAAAAAAAAAATCGCCATGTAGTAGCTTTTAAGATCGTCCTTTCTTTGCCTAATTTATACAGATATCTCCTCTGGCGTTGCTATCAAGAACATCATTATTTGCAATCGTCATTGTACTGTATTTGCTGTCTTCATATAGAGATTCTTTTGCTTATTTATTAATTTGTTTATTTTTTAAACTTTCTCTCCTTTGACCTATCAGTGTATCAGTAGTTATGATAGTTATTGCTAGGTTTTACTATACAATATTGACAATTCTCTTTAACAATTGTCTCTATGCACTGAAAATTATAGTAACAAAATAATGACATATTATCCAATACGAATGAGTCAGAGCATTTATTCCATAAAAAGAAATATCTTTTCATTGTGTTTTGCATCTGTGAGGCGTTAATATCCTTGGATATTATTTATAGACATTAAAAAGTATAACTACCAGCTTTCGACGTTACAATCTCATTCATTCAAGTGAGTCAGAACTCTCATTCAATAAAAGATATTTCCTTTTATTGTGTCTACATCCGAGAGATATAATATCCTGGGATACTGCTTATATAGACCATAATATTACCATCAGAAAGCAATGTCGACTTTCAACGACTCAAATGCCACTGTCAATGCCGAGTAAGTCATTTCCTTGTTAGCATGGCGATCCTGGAATATCTCGGCCAAAACGAAGTTGATACAGCATGAAGGCACATTTAAATTCGTGAATACCTTCAGGAAACGACTTCAAGCTTCGCCATCCAAAAGGGCAGCTACATTGTTTGCCGTAATGCGTCGTAAGGAAGGAATATGCTGGAAACTGGATATATTTGCTGAGCTAAATTTGCATCGTAATGCGAACCATGCAAATTCCATCGCTTTATTGTCAGTCTTATTATTCGGTATTTTTGGGGGATGGGGGTGGGGGGTTTATGGGGGAATGTGGTGTATTCGTGTCCACGTATCGAATATCAAAGCTTTAATCGATTCTGTAAGTGTTCCATTACATATTGAAGGTTTAATTGTCAAACTATTAACGTGGTGGTCGCCAGTTGGATGTAGTTACGATACGTGTTCTGAGAAATGTGTACATATATACGTATGTATGTATGTCCTTGATCATCTGCGTGTCCACGTATCGACTATCAAAGCTTTAATCGATTATTTAAGTGTTCCATTACATACTGAAGGTTTAATGGTTAAACTGTTAACGTTGTGGTCGCCAGTTGGATGTAGTGGTTATACATGTTCTAAGAAATGTGTATATATCTATATATATATATATATATATATAATATATATATATAATAGAGATATAGATATATTATATATATATATATATATATACTATTTATATATATATATATATATATATATATATATATATATATATATATATATATATATATCAATAAACTCAGTGACTTAGTCATCATTATCATTTTTACCTTTTCGCGGGAGACTTCCTCCTCCGTGGAAACGTTCGTGGACGTGATTTGGTCCAACTGAAACAGTCATATCGTTTTCCAGTTTCCAGACCTTTCTCTTGTCTCCTGATTTTCATATTGACTTCCAGGAATGTCGAACGATCAGAAGTCGGCCTCCCTCGGGATGCCTTTGGCAATATTGGCTGACATCGGATTCTTTTGGGTAATCAGTGACATCAACTGGCTTGGAAGAAGAGGTTCCTCCTTCGGTCCTCTCTCTCTCCTCTGCTCGTCCTTTTATCTCTCATCTCTCTCTCTCTCGGTGTTTAAGCTGGTATAATAAATTGTCTGCTCTCTCTCTCTCTCTCTCTCTCTCTCTCTCTCTTTGGGTGCTTATTGTTAAGGTGGTATTATAAATCTTCTCTCTCTCTCTCTCTCTCTCTCTCTCTCTCTCTCTCTCTCTCTCTCTCGGTGTTTAAGCTGGTATATATGAATTGTCTGCTCTCTCTCTCTCTCTCTCTCTCTCTCAAATCTCGTCTCTCTCTCTCAACTTTGGTTTGCTTATTGTTAAGGTGGTATTATAAATCTGCTCTCTCTCTCTCTCTTCTCTCTCTGCTCTCTCTCTCTCTCTCTCTCTCTCTCTCTCTCTCTCTCTCTGAATGATTAATATTAAGCTGATATCAGACATGACTCAGTTACCTGTTGCGGAAAATTGTGACTGGTTACAATGATTTAATATTTCAAAAATCTAATTTGAATCTACGCATTCCATTAGTTTAGTAATTGAAAAGCCAGATAATTTTATTTACAAATACGAAACATTATTATTCATAGCACATACAGATTATAAGTTGTTATACAGTACCTCTCTATATGTTACTGTGAATTCATGCTGATTAAATACTGATTATTTCAAAATTTTTAATCATATATACATTTTTTTAAAACATCATTATAGTTATCAAGTTTCCTCAACGATATATACCTTCAGTGACGGAAAATTATACTTTTTATTTTTTTAAAATCAAATTTGGAAATATTTAACAGTATTCGTGATAAGAGGTAGTTAGAGAATTTACTAGATGTTACCTAGAATTCATATGCTTAATCCAGATATTTTCAAACCATTAATATTCTTTATTCAATCATACGAAGACATCCCAATATTGTTTTAGGTTTATCTGCCATGCAAAATGTAAGTAAATTTCAACTTTTTTTAAGCTTAGAAAGCTAAAAAAAAAATATGCTAGTTGTGTACGTAGCACTCTTATCTTTAATTAAATCTTTCCAAATCATCAATATTTCTTTATTTAATCATACGAAGCCATCATAATTTTTCTGGTTTATCTTTAGTGTCGAAAAAAAGTAAATTCCACCTTTTCTTTCTCGCTTTCTTGATAAAGCTAAAGACTGGGCTTCGAAGCCCGGTAACTTTCGGCCAACTTTCTTTTAGGGTCAGACGTTATTGAATCTTCGTGCTCGCGTTCTCGCGTGCTCGCGTGCTTGCGGGTGACTCTGTGATATTATGGTTTGGCATTGGAATGTCTTGTGCGAGTGAGTTGCCGAACTACGCTGACATAAATGTGATTGAATTCAAGCACTGAAGAGTGATGTGGATTTTGTTCTTCCTGGGGGTTTCAATATATTTTTTTATGTTGTTGTTTTATTATAGTTTTATTTTTGTGGTGCAGACGTTCTGGGTTACAGAAAGGCCCTGCTTCTTCCAAAAGCTTTTCAGACATAATCCATACTAACATATTTTTCTACGTTTAAATTCTGACATTAAAACGTTAAAATCAAATTACTAGACGAATTCTGGAAACATTTCTTCTAAACGAAAAAGAGATATTATCCTCAGTGTCTGTGTGTCCCTGCGTGTGCCTCTGTGTGTGTGTGTGTGTGTGCGTATGTGTGTGCTCTCTATTGTAACAAAAGACCACCGTTCTATAAGTAGGCAGGCTGTGATTTAAATTCAAATACAGCCCTTAGAACAAATCTGAAAGCTCACATTTATTCCATACGAAGAGAGATATTAACCTCAGTATCCGTGTGTGCGTGTGTGTGCGTGTGTATCAATGTGTACTGAAAGACCTCTGTATCGTAAGTAAGCAGATTGTGGATCATGCGATTTTCTTTGTACTGCTTCAGTTTTGCAGATGGCATTGTCGAGTAAAAGTAGGTTATTGCCTAAAACGCCAACAGCGTTTGATTTTCTCTGACCCACTTCCAGCTCCGAGAGAATCCTGGAATCCGCATGCAAAGGTAATAACACGTGTGTGTGCTATGACAAGGGTTTATTACATCCCCTCAAGCAGGGGTCTTCTATATCCCGTTGCTTTTTGTTGAATGATTGAGTTCCCCCTTAAGGAGATTTTGAAATGATTGTTACGCCGTTTTTTATATATTCAGTGAAATCTGACATTATTACCGGCGTCAAATGTTGCTGATTTTATGAGTTTTATTATTATTTTTTTTTTTTTTAACGCCTTCGACCGTGAAGATTAAATCTTGGAGAACAGAAAGTTTTTTTTTGTTTCTTTTTTAATGTTCACAGTTTTTAGCTCGAAGCAAATTAACCTTTTACCCTTTGCTTCTATTGGCTGCATCAGTACAACATTAATTCTTCCACGACTGTTTAAAAACTATGTAAGTTACCGATGTAAGTCAGTAGTGACTATCTCACATATAATTCAATTTAGTGTTACATGATAATTAATAAACAATGAAATAGCCAGAATCATTACCTATACAGGACGCTTATCATCTCAGTAATAATTCATGTAACTGAAACTTGAGACTTAAGTAATTAACATCAAGAACATTGTAGTTATTAACCCTCTTGCAATTATAGCATAATTTTAGATTTTTTTTTAGTTTAGAGTTGACTTTCAGGAGGAGGGAATTCGGAATTGGAGGGAGTGGGGGGCGGGTCGGGGGGGGGGGGGGATTGAAGTACAAAGGGACAGTTTTTACGAAATGAAAATCATTTTGAGTAAATTAGCATTTACACGAAATGGTAAATCAAGTTTACATATATCACTATAAAGAGGAAATACTATCATTATTTCTATCATGTAAAAATTACTGTTGCAAAATCATTAACAGTACAACGCCCACAATGAAAATAAATAACACGCTGGCAGCACTTCTAATCTGCATTATATAAATAAGAAATAATGAGATAAACATTGCAACATTCCCGTGTAAACATTAGATTTTAACGCGAGTTAACCTTTATTTATATTTCTTTCGGGAACAAACATTTGCAGATTTCGCACTCCTAATTAATTTGTTTTTCTCGCAGTCAACGTTAATGGCAAATATATCCTGAATTTTGAATTTTGCGTAGGTGATAATTACTGCGTGTTACGCAACGCTAGAAGATTTGTTTCATTATTTATGTAACGTAACCATTAAAATGAGATACTAATATAAATATTGATGGAGACGTTTTAAGGAATGGAATGGAATATAAAGCTTGGGGCATAGGCCAAGCACTGGGACCTACGAGGTCATTCAGCGCTGGAAAGGAAATTGAGAGTAGATAGGTCTGGAAGGGGAAACAGGAGAACATCGCAGCTGGCGAAGAACTATTATTAACGCCTACAGTGCACCCCGTGAGGTCTACTGACGGCACTAACCCACTACGGGGTTTGACATTTCTTAGGGATGTTTCTGCCTCTTCCCAAATTTTTATTGCAGAATTGAGACTTTGTTCGAGGCGACAGAGATGCTAGTACCTTTAATAATCGAGAAATAGTCGTTTCCATGCCAAAGAAATATAAGTGTTGCATGACATTCTGTTTGCCTTCAATAACACAATCTAAAAACATACGACCCAGTTCAGTCAATCATGAATGCGTTTATGCAAATATCTAAAAATTCTGACTAAAATATTCTTATTTATTTATCTTGCGATAGAAGCGAAAAGATACGGGGTATTCTTGGGAGTGAACTCGAAAATAACACAGCGCAAGACACATAAAAGGAAAACAAGGAGATAGGAACACGAAATGCTAGAAAAATTTTCCCGTCGTCCAGAGAAATAGTGTTGCGTCATTGCTTTCCATAAAGCTCCCGAGTTGGATGTCTCATGCATACTGCAGCCTTCATTTCTTTCCCTACGAAAGAAGGAAGAAAAAAAAATGTTCTCGCGAGCAAAAAGATGCGAAATATGAGAGAGAGAGAGAGAGAGAGAGAGAGAGAGAGAGAGAGAGAGAGAGAGAGAGAGAGATTTTCGAGCTAAAGATATATGTTGGACATACCTCGTTTTAAAGTTTTTAAAAACAAAATTATGATAAACAGAGAGAGAGAGAGAGAGAGAGAGAGAGAGAGAGAGAGAGAGAGAGAGAGAGAGAGAGAGGTTTTCAAGCTAAAGAGACATATTGAACATACATACCTCGTTTTAAACTTGTTGAAAACATAATGATGATAAACAGAGAGAGAGAGAGAGAGAGAGAGAGAGAGAGAGAGAGAGAGAGAGAGAGAGTTGCTAGAGTCGATCATTTTGAAGATACAGTTTAGAAACGATTTTTTTTCAAAATTGTGGAAAAGAAAATAATGAACAACAGGGAGAGAGAGAGAGAGAGAGAGAGAGAGAGTTGCTAAAGCTTTTCAGCCTGAAGATACATTTTAAATAATTTTTTTTAAGTTGTGGAAAGCACAACAATTAAATTTAGATTATATTCACCTCCGAGTTCAAGACAACTAAAAGTATATGATACGATTATATTTATTCGCTCGTTTAACATAAAATGTCAGAAGCAGGGAGAATGGCGTAATAGAATAGATTCCTCACTTCATAATATGTTGCTGGAACGGTGAACTTACCGAGTGAAATTAATTATCGCAAAAGTTTTCAAAACTTCGAATCCTATTAAACTTATTGTGCGTTTCAATTACCCCCGAGTTTCCTGAAGCCTGTGGGAAAAGCTGCTTATTGTTAGTTAAAATTGAATATAATACGTACATGTATATAAATGTTGATATATATGTATATATATATATATATATATATATATATATATACTATATATATATATATATATATATATATATATATATATAGTATATATATATATATATATATATATATATATATATATATATATATATATATATATATATATAGATATATATATATATATATATATATATATATATATATATATATATATATATATATATACATATATCTCAGAATACCAACAACTTACTCAACAAATAAAATCATTTTGGGTGTCAGACAAGGGGCAGGAAATGTGGATGTGTAATTTTAAATGAGAAATTTGAACAAAGAACTAGGTAATGTCCTAGAAATAAACAAAAACGCTTTCAAACTCCCTGACGTATACCATACCTCCTCCAAAACAGCGAGATAAAAAAAAAAATGAAAAAATCAAAGGAAAGTGTAGCTGAGTGTACTATAAAGCAATGCTACACACAGAAGAGCTGATGGCTCGAGTTCAGGTATTGTCGCAGTGTATACGTGATAGGAAAACATTATTTGGTCCCCACCCAGTTTTAGGTGACGCAATGGGGCGTCTAAAACGTCACAGAGGTCGCAGATCGAGTCACTGATATAAAACGTATTAAATTTTGTCGTGCAAGAGAGAAAATATGTTCCATATTGGCGTCTGAGTTTGAGGCAGGAATAAAATTCACGTTTCCGCTTAAGCAGGAAAGTTCAAAAATAGAAGGATTGGTAAGGAATGTTAAACGAGTTAAAAATAATTAATATCTACCTTTTGAAGGCGAAAATATGTTCCATATTAGCGTCCGAGTTTGAGAAGTATAAAATTCACATTTTCTCGTAAGCATGAAAGTACAAAAATAGAATGATTGCTAAGGAATGTTAAACGAGTTAGAAACATTAATATCTTCCCTTTAAAAGTTAAAATATGTTCCATATTGGTGTCCGAGTTCGAGGTAGGCAAGAAATCCACGTTTTTACGTAGCCATAATTGAGCAGAAATAGAATGATTGATAAGAAATGCTAAAAAAGCGAGCCAAAAAAACAGTTGATATCTATTTTGTTTTTTAAAAGGTGAAAATATTTTTAGTTTTCGGTTGCGGTCCGAAATTTTGACGTTCTGGGCAGAAGATTTACTTTATTGATGCATAAAATATGAGTGGACAGAAAGAGTGCGATTGGTTAGGGGTCTTCAATAAGTGAATAAAGTAAAATAAAAAATATCCCAAAGAATAAAAATGTACAGTTGAAAAGAAACAACTGCAAGAAGGAAGAACTGAGAGAGAACTGTATTACTTTAACTGTACATGAGATACCTCAAATATTTAGAAACTGGAAAGGGCTATGTTATTATCAATAACATAACGGAAGAAAGACCTTTCAGTTAGTATAACCTATGAATGGAAGTTTATATAAAAAAAAAAAAAAAAAAAAAAAAAAAAAGAGGTATTTGCAAAACAAAAAAATCAACACTGATCCAATTATCTGTTTATACGCTTATAAAACAGTATTTTCCCTGGCTTCGTTAAAAAACGTATCTTGCCCCCAATATTAATCATAGCCGCGGTACCTCCACATTCCCATAAAAATATAACAAGCTCTTTCCCTCCTGTCCTATCTTTTCAGCATCTCAGTCTTCCGCCTCGAACCTCTTTGAAGACGGTTAGTTGCTTCGCCTCTATCTACACACAAAAACAAACCAGAAGACTTCCTTCCCTCCTTCTCGCCCTTTGCTTCATCTCAATGCTTTTAAGGTCCTTCTGCGCCTTAGTACTTCCGTGTTGCCTTTCTTTGAAGGCGGATGGGCCCAGATATCTTGGCTCGCTCGCTCTATT
>NC_061101.1:7796318-7801318 GCF_015104395.2 Macrobrachium nipponense | reverse complement strand
TCATCAGTAAAAAGACTGATTTGGACTGTGGCAAAGTTTATAAGACTAGGAAATGATTATAAGACAAATAATTGAGGACTGTGATTCAGGAAAGGAAGCAGAGAGCCAGATTGTTTTTAAATTTAAGACTGGGAGAGGCCTTTAAACAATATTCTACGTAAAAATACATAAAGCATTTGCAAATATTTCACAATGGGAAAGTAAATCCACAGTAGTATACCTATTTGATTTTGTATTTACAATTTATGAAATATATAAAATATTATTTTAAATAACAAAAATCAAACAGGCATGCTACTGTGGATTTACTTTCCAATTTTATTGACGCGTGATTATGAGTTTTCTTTGTATTATTATTATTATTATTATTATTATTATTATTATTATTATTATTATTATTATTATTATTATTGTTGTTGTTGTTGTTGTTGTTGTTGTTGTTGTATTAAGCACATATTTTATATATTTTAGATAACAAAAATCAAAACAGACATACTACTGTGGATTTACTTTCCATTAATAATTAATAATAATAATAATAATAATAATAAAATAATAATAATAATAATAATAATAATAATAATAATAACAGTATTTATTTGACAGGTTCACCCCCGACGCCCATCCGACCCCCAGATCGATGCCACCTTAAACTTAGCAAACTCCGAGAGCAACAACGTCCATCAGTATCGAGCATATTAAATTGTGAGGGGTTTGTGTCTCCCTAATGACAGCAATAAACCGCTCACGGGCCCTGCTGAGGCATTAAAAGACGGCAGAACGACCATCTCAGAGTGAAGGTCCCAGTGTTATACTCGTCGTAACCTCAGGCAGCATCGATTATCCCGCTCGGATGACCTAATGTGATGGGAATTGAGGCTTTGAGGTGGATGCTCACGGATTATTATTGGCGTGGTCCTGTGTCTTTAGCAAGAGAAGCTGTATTGTTTCTTGTTAAGTCTTAATATATATTCCTCAAAACGGGATCGTGGAAGCTTAACAGCATTTCAGTATGAAAGCGTAGGATATATGTCCATCTGATCTCTTTAACTTTCACATTATTTGCAAATGATGCTGTTGAAGTAATATTACATGGCTCTGTTTCCTTTTAGAAAGAAAATCCATATTTTGTTTTTATTCTAAGGCTAAATGCTATTAACAAAGTCTATTTTTTTTGTTTTTTTTTCATTTTTAGGTTAAATACAATGAACAAAGACCATTGTTTTTTTTTTTTTGTTTTTTTAAGGTTAAATACAACGAACAAAGTTCTTTTTTTTGTCATTTTAAAGGTTAAATACAACACATTATTTGCAAATGATGCTGTTGAAGTAATATTACATGGCTCTGTTTTCCTTTTAGAAAGAAAATCCATATATTTTTGTTTTTATTCTGAAGGCTAAATGCTATTAACAACGTCTATTTTTTTTCATTTTTAGGTTAAATACAACGAACAAAGACCATTGTTTTTTTTTGTTTTAAGGTTAAATACAACGAACAAAGTCTTTTTTTTTGTCATTTAAGGTTAAATACATAAACAAAGCATTTTTTTTATTTTTTTTGTTTTTTTTTTTAATCTTAAATACAATAAACAAAGTCTATATTTTTAATTTTAAGGTTAAATACAATGAAACAAAGCTATTTTTTTATATTTTTTTTTTTAAGGTTAAATACAATAAGCAAAGCTCTATTTTGTTCATCTCAAGGTTAAATACAATAAACAAAGTCTATTTTTTTCATTTAAGGTTAAATACAACGAACAAAGACTTTTTTTTATTTTTTTTTTTTTTTTAAGGTTAAATACAATGAACAAAGTCTATTCTTTTAATTTTAAGGTTAGATACAATGAACAAAGTCTATTTTTTTCATTTTAAGGTTAAATACAATTAACAATGTCTTTTTTTTTTCATTTTAAGGTTAAATA
Source organism: Macrobrachium nipponense (assembly GCF_015104395.2). Taxonomy (NCBI): domain Eukaryota; kingdom Metazoa; phylum Arthropoda; class Malacostraca; order Decapoda; family Palaemonidae; genus Macrobrachium; species Macrobrachium nipponense. Next base: position 7,799,397 of record NC_061101.1, on the reverse strand, counting down.
CAATGAACAATGTCTATTTTTTTCATTGTTTTAAGGTTAAATACAATGAGCAATGTCTATTTTTTTCATTTCAAGGTTAAATACAATGAAACAATGTCTATTTTTTCATTTTAAGGTTAAATACAATGAACAATGTCTATTTTTTTTTCATTTTAAGGTTAAATACAATGAACAATGTCTATTTTTTTCCTTTTAAGGTTAAATACAATGAACATATACGATCATGAGGACTTGAAAGCAATTTAATTTTAAGTGTATGCATGGGAAGGCACTAGGATTTATAAATACTGACCTGCAATTACTTAAGTGGATAAAAAGTAGAAAGGTTAAATATTTTAAATTTGAATATAATAGGATTTAAAATTCTTGTTCAATAAATATTCACGTGTTGATATGTTTGTCATTTAAAAAAAATTATTTAGATGAATAGTAAAAGTTGTAGCATAGGGGAATATACTTTAATTACTGATTTTATATGTGTAAATCGATTATGATGTAGATAGAAAATGTCAGATTATAAGAATTGTAAATGTATATTTCTTAATAAAAGAAAAAACTTTAGGTGTAGGATACAAGCCCTTCTGATCTTATAAACTGAAAAGTTATTCACAACTAGAGTTTTATTAAGTAACATCACAGGATTGAATATATAACCCAAACAGGATCATAAATCCTCAACAAACTTCTTAGTTTTTGGCGGAGGATTCATGCTATTTCGATATCTGTTAACGATGAAATTTACCCCCATTTGATCTCTGTCGAAAATCTACATGTTATTCCAAAGTGACGCGACTGAAGTTTATTATTATTATTATTATTATTATTATTATTATTATTATTATTATTATTATTATTATTATTATTATTATTATTATTGTTATTATTATTATTATTATTATTATTATTATTATTATTATTAGTATATTCAGCACATGAACCCTATCCACATATGAGAACTCCACAGTGGCCATTGACCTGAAAAATTTTTTTCTTTTATTTAAAAAAAATTATTTGAAAAAATGCATTTAAAGTTCATTTTACGATTCAATACACATACAATATATGAATGTATGCATAAAATTAGCAATCATATAGTCATAATATTTTATTTATAATCATCAATATACTTAATTTAACTATGTATACATACAGACATATAACACATACCCACCCATACTATAAATTCAAACTTCCAAAGAACGCCGGTTTCAAACCCTGGTGAGACCCGCACTACGTGACATCTGAGTAGCACGCCACGACACAAACCACTACTACTATTCCAGCTAGCTTTCCCGTCTCCTCTTCCATCAAAACCAGCTGACGACGAAGACAACGACGAGGAGTTGATTAATTAAGCCGCGGCTTCTAAATTGATATCACCTGGACTCCGCCACTCGTGTTATGGCCGTGCACTTCCCCCTCATCTGTTGCGTCGCCTCCTTAATCAAAGTTCCCTGCTCTGTCTGCAATAACTTCACGACGATCGATTGCTTGCGAGTATCCATGCTTGAGCAGGAATGCCCTTGAATGCATGTGTATTCTTTTTCGTCCTGGTAGGAATGCCCTTGAATGCATGTGTATTCTTTTTCGTCTTGGTAGGAATGCCCTTGAATGCATGTGTATTCTTTTTCGTCCTGGTAGGAATGCCCTTGAATGCATGTGTATTCTTTTTCGTCTTGGTAGGAATGCCCTTGAATGCATGTGTATTCTTTTTCGTCTTGGTAGGAATGCCCTTGGATCCATGTGCATTCTTGTTCGTCCTGGAAGGAATGCCATTGCATTCAGGTATACATGTTCGTCCTGGTAGAAATGTCCTTTGACTGAAGTGTAGACGTGTTCGTCCGAGCAGGAATGCCCTTGGATAGAGTGTATACGTGTTCGTCCTGGTAGGAATGCCCTTTGATTGAGGTGTATACATGTTCTTCCTGGTAGGAATGCCCTTTGATACATATGAATACGATTCTTCTTCCTGGCAGGAATGCCCTTGGATTGAGGTGTATGCATGTTAGTCCTGGTAGGAATGCCCTTTGATTGAGGTGTATACATGTTCTTCCTGGTAGGAATGCCCTTGGATAAATTTGTATGCTAATTCGTTCGAGTTATGACTGCCCGGAGCATGTATTAAGGTATTCGCCCTGGTAGGAATGCTTTAATTGATATACGTTTTCGTTCCGCCCTGGTAGGAATGCCCTTTGATTGTGGTGTATACGTTCGTCCTGGTAGGAATGCCACCTTTGATACTTATGCCTGGATACTTTGTATGTATACGTATTCGTCCGTGCAGGAATGCCCATGGATAGATGTGTATACGTATTTGCAAGGATATGAATGTCATCGCATATGTGTGAAGAATATACACGTGGCCACGTCATTTTAAGCTTACAGTTGACCGAATATATATGCTTAGGCATAAAAAATAAATAAAATTAAATCAAGTTTAAATAAAAAAAAGGTCTTTAATAAATTCTTGCAAATATTGATAATTTTCATTTCATTTTCCTTCGGTTGTGATTTAGATATAAATATGAAAACATTTTATTTTCCATGACATGTGTCAAGTGCACAGAATTAATTTACCGTCTCTTCACCTTTTCTGTTTTTATTTATTTATTTATTTCCTTTTTTTATTTTTCTTTATTTTTTTCCGGAGTATCAAATGAAGTGAAAGTAAAGCTTGCGCTATAAATATATGAATTTACTTAAATATTATTCTGAAATGTGATTTGAGTATAAGAAATAAAATATACACTCACCAAAAAAAAATTTGTTTCATTTCTAACCAGGCATCAAGTAACACCTGATGCCCAGTTTTTTTTTTGACAGCTTTAATATCTCGTTCAATAAAAAAACTTCTTGTCAGTACATAATTGAAGAGAGAGGGGATAAAATGGAGAAGATAGCGTACGTAGGTTAATAAAAGTAAGTCCTGCTAAGAAAAAAAAAAAATCACTATTTAAAGCTATGTAAACGTTACGAAATAACTGCAAATCTGCATTAATGTATTTTTCAAATAAAATATAAAATATACCATTGTAAAATTATGTAAATATTATGAGATAACTTTAAATCTGCATGAATG
>NC_061101.1:7768130-7785630 GCF_015104395.2 Macrobrachium nipponense | reverse complement strand
GAAGGCGGACGGACAGACAATGCCTACACAATAGTTTTCATTGAGAGAAAACTAAAATGGATATTAATTGTTATGAAGAGGCGGAGGGAATAGCATGACCTACATTGACTAAATGGACAGTAAGTTTTATTTTATAGTATAAGTAAAATTTCGAAATAGATGCATTATAAACAGACAATCGTGTGGTTATTTTTAGTTGCCTTAAACAAAAAAGTTATAAAAAGAGGGTTTTTATTAGTTATTACGATGCAAAGGGAACACAAAGACCTATATACGGACAAAATGAAATATATGTATGTTTTTCGACTCGTTTTACAGTAGGTAAAAATTTCAGAAATTCTCGCAGATGAGGAGGAATACTGAGGGTTATTTATGGATTGTTACAAAAAAAAGGATATCAATTGTTATTAACAGGTAAATGGAACACATGCACAAAATGAAATGTATGATTATTTCTCTACCATTTTATGATAAGTAAAAATTCGAAATTTCGATAAAGTGGTAAAGTGAAATACACTTCAATTTCAGAAACATCTACAGGAGAAATATCTGGTAAGTATATTCTAAGTATATTCATTAATAAGTGCAAAGTATCGAATTATAAGAATTATAAGAATTAATATAATCAGTTTGCATTGTGTTCCATTAACGAGTAAAGCCTTATGTGATTAAAACCAAACAGTGAATTATTTGCAATATTTGGTAGAACAACGTTTTACATTTTTCTTATTCGGCTGTATCTATAAATGAGATGTACCACGAGAACAAATTTTATTATTATTATTATTTTTTACTGCATTTTAATCACCTCCTTTCTTATTAGTGTGGATAAATAGTAGTAAATATCATATATTACAAAATTTATTACCTACAGAAAAATAATTTTTTTTTTTTTACGATTAGCCCTGAGAGCAACTAAGAACACCTTTAGTGCCACGTAGGGAAGTATAAAAACATTTGTTTTTATTACTACTCGGCGCTTGACCTAAATTCACCTCTGGCTCCAAGGCATCTGCTGTGGGAATTTTATATATCTTTATTTTTATAATTGAATGAAAGACTTGTACAGAGTTTGCAGCTTCAGCTTACAAATAAACGACAGAATGAAAGATATCGGAGTAAAAAGGATAGGTATTTTTCTTTTATCTTTTAGCAGACAAAATACATTAATGCCGTCATGTAGTTATTTCATAGTATTTAAAGATGCAACTTGAATAGACGATTCAATTATGAAGTATAAGTGGCTTAAAAAAATATCGAAACGTTGAGATCTATCTATTTTTGTGTTATCTTATATTAGAAAAATACACTAAAGCAGATTTGCTCGTGCAGTTACGTCATGGCTTTAACGTAATTTTTATTGTATAAATGTTCATCATATAACATTTTCCTTTCGTCTATTCAAGTTTCATCTTTATTTTGTTTGAATGACATCCAGCATCCAGACTTCACATCCGTATAGATCTCAGATCAAATCCTGCTTTTGATTCGCCTTAATGATGTCACCATCACTCAAATTTTACTCTGAACTTCATCGTCCATCAAGCAATTTCCTGGTTTTTCACTATCATGTGCAGTTTCTCTTCACTATCCCCAACCAACAGTGCATTATAAACAGACAAATAGATATGTAATTAAAGTTTATGATTGTCAGTTATGAGTATCTATAAGGAGAAACAGTTGATAAGGTTAAACCTCTAGGTGTCCAGATTTCCAAGAAACTTCATTTTATCACACTGCAAAGGATCTGAGAAGAGAGAAAGAGAGAGAGAGAGAGAGAGAGAGAGAGAGAGAGAGAGAGAGAGAGAGGGGGGGGTTAGGGGGGCTTCCTTCGTTCCAGTTGAATCCTTTCGAGTTAGGGAAGAAAGTTCCTTATCTCCTCCTCCTCCTCCGATCAACTTTAAAACTCGGCAGAGGAGAACCAATCAAACAACTTCCTTGATCCCTTGGTGTTGTGTCCTTTTCGTTTTAGCAAACGTCCCACAGAATGCTTCGATTTTTATTGAGGGAACATTTGTCCTGGAATCGCTTTTTTCCAAGATCTCTCTCTCCCTCTCTGTTTCTCTTCATTTCCTCATCTATCTCTCCCTCCCTCCCTCCCTCCCTCTCTCTCTACCTCTCTTTCTTTCTCCCTAAAACCTGCTCCTAGAGACGAGTGCTCACACGATGTCGCCTCTTAGGATGGACTAACAAGTCTTTGAGACATTCTGATCCTTGTAATTCCTTCATCTCTCTCTCTCTCTCTCTCTTTCTCTCTCTCTCTCTCTCTCTCTCTCTGTATAGTCCTACTTTTTTTCTCCCTCTCTCTAATCCATTCCTCTTCCTCCCCTCCCCCCGACCCGTTCTCTCTCTCTCTCTCTCTTTCCACCTTCATTGTTTCTCTATCTCCCTCCGTTCATCTCTCTCGCTTCCTTTCGCCCTCTATCTCTCCCTTCCTCCCTTCATCTCTCTCTCTCTCTCTCTCTTTATCGTTTATTACAGAAAATATAAAATATTTCACAATTTTAACAGTATTACATTCAGAATTTTATCCAAGTTGACTGAAATTTACTAGAATCTAACAAAATCTTATCTTGTACTTTTTAAAAATAATCTATGTATTTTAATATAAATATTTTTCCATAGTTACCCATGTAAGATTTTTTCAGTACATATCTATTTCTTATGAGCCTTGATTTTATAAACAACCTTATACCTAATGCATTTTCTGAAATATACTCTAAGTTTGCAGTGTGGTGGTGAACAGATATCCATGTAAGAGTTATTCCTCCTAAAATAAGTTGGAGAAGTCGCACTATAGATCAGATAAAACGCCTGATGTAATTAAGTTACTATATATGGAAATAATTCACCCATCCATAATTATTATATCGAGATCATCATCTCCGAGTGACAGTCGTAACATTAATCATTTTTGTCCGTTTTAGGTCAGTGTCTTTTAAAACTTCTCCTGTCATTATTTTCAGTAATAATAATAACAATTAAAGGAAGAGCATGAAAAATATCACTTAGAGAGATATTGAATTAACTTTACTTCAATAGCATTCAAGGGAATTGTACCAGTATTAGAAACCCTACTTGAAAAAAATTTATTTTGATCTTTTATTAGAGAGAATATACAATATTTTACAATTTTAACAATATTTCATTCAAAATCTTGAAATCAGGTACGTTGTGTCATTAAAAATAAATTATATTAAAAGAATGAAATTTTTGTTTCATTCTTTGTGGTTCTTAACATTACTTGCTTCTATTAATCGGATTTTATTAATTACATATCAATATCAGTTCAATCAGAATCTTACCTAGATTATGCAACGGAGTCTGGAAGAATAAAGATATATTTCGACCACAAATGACTCTCTAACTATCAATTTAACCCACGTTAACTACGAATAAAACGAGCTAACTATTTCTCAAAATCCTTCGTTTTATCTTTGATAATTCATCAGCCTTTGAGAACGACTATAAGTGAATATATATAACTCGTAAAGGACAAGAATATTAATATAAAATGCATTATAGGAAGGTGTTTTCTTAGTTGGTCATTCTTCTGTACATAAATACAGTTTATTTATAAAATGTATTTGATATGACAGCAATAATGAATACCGAAAGTTACTGGAATGTCTATCTGTAAATTTGGAAGGTGTGAAAAAATATGCCGGTGACCTCTCAGCTGTAGGTGGATACGGGGCTTCCTATTGGCCAGGCCTCTGGGGCAGGAGCCAATGCCCATGAAGCCGGTTAGAAAAGCTTATGCCCAGGAACCGATAGAGGGCAGCAGTTTTCAGGGCCTACAATTTGGGTGCTTCCATTTTTAGCCAAGGGGGAGGAAGGTGCTTAGATAGATGCATAAATTCACATTATGGCTAGATTTGTCAATCTATATCTGTCTACAGTAAGTCTGGAATTAATATCTGGAGTAAATCTTTACACTACATACAAATATAAATCGATTAGCTTTCATTAAAACGATATATTTTTCGAGTTTACTCAGTTTTTCACCCTTGCGATAATGGGTTTGCCAGTGTGACGTAGCTGAGGTTCTGAAGCAAGAAGACCTTTCTATTTATGTTGCACACAATAAATCGAGCATTTACTGCATATTAAATTGGTTTATTTGAGGGATTTTTAAACAAGTAACTACTTGCAGATAAAATAACCGTATGATTACGTTATTTTGGAAGAATACGTTATTTTGATACCTTTGAAAATATGATATCGTGTTTATTAATGTCTGGATTAAATAGTTCATAAATGCCTTTAACTGTGGATAATATAACGGCATCACTACCAGAACACGTAAAGAAAAAGTTTTCAATAGATTTGGATATATGAGGTGACGACGAACATCTTATTTCTATTAGTTGAGGATTAATGGGAGTCTACTTAATCCTGCAATTGCAGTCGTTGCTTAACCAGTGATAAAAATGACATAGAGAGAGAGAGAGAGAGAGAGAGAGAGAGAGAGAGAGAGAGAGAGAGAGAGAACGAAAAAGGACTTTTATTCAGGAGATTTTGGCTTAAATAGGTTTCAGTTAGAGACTAACCAAAACCTTCATCAGTATCCTACGACTGAAAATTCTAAGGTATCGTCCGTAAAACTGATATGAAAAGCGAATTCCTTCCATTTATCCTTTTTTTCTAAAAGGAAAATGCACTAATATATTTGATGAAGTAAACAAGCGAAGACTTTCGAACATTGCTAAAGGAAATTTCATGCAATGTGATAAATTCTTGAATACCATCATGTTCAATTTCAGTGCTATAGTAATGATCGTTGGTTATATTATATATATATATATATATATATATATATATACTATATATATATATATATAATATTATATATGCGGTTTGTATTAGTAAGAAAAACAAATACACAAAAGAAGAAACGTTTGCCTTTGTAAAAAGTAAGCTATCTTATGACAGGTGGTTGTTAAGAAATTTATATAAAGAAAAAATTGCAAACCTATTTAGCAAAAAGTAAATTGATTTTGACTTATAATTATTTCTAAGCAATAGTAATCTGTAAATATTGTATGTATATTTAATTTTGTAAGATTTTGTAATGAATGTGATATTTTTCTAACAAAAGATAAATGAAATATTGGAATTGGAGACAACGTGCATTGTACATTAAATATTTTTTTAATAAAAGATAAAATGAAATATGCACACACATGATTCCTGGGCGCGAAATGAAGGAGAAACTTATAAATTATATAAGCTTCGAGCAGACTGGAAAATGACACTTGGTATATGTTAGTTGCATGAAGAGTGAATAAACATTTAATATTCCCTACGTCTTCTGTAGCAGCAGAACATTCCTTTCAAAATTGAAATAAAATGTACCTATAGATAATGAATCTAAACATTATTGCATATAAGAACATTCTGACATAATATTTCCAGTCTCGACTAAAATGATAGGATTTTTTATTATTCAGAAGAGGAACATTTTTCTGTTTTAAGGAAAAAATGAGACCCCAGGTATCAGAACTATTCTGTTAGGTACTTCTCAATGCAAATGAAATAAATTGGACTCAAAGAACTTATGTAATGAGATCCTTTGTAACAGTTTTGTTGTGACAAATTGAATCCCACCATCAGAAATAGTGTCATGTATATTTATAGTAGAACCAAGTCATGCTTATTTCATTGTCTAAAGTAAAAACTATTGATATTATTTATGTAGGATTTAGTAGTTAGTTGTTAGTTGTTTATTATTTATCTACTTATTTATTTATTTATATATTTATTTATTTATTTATTTAGTTAGTTATTTATTTATTTATTTATTTATTTATTTACTATTCTATTTATTAATTTTGTGAAAGGCAAAGAATTCGAATGGATAAAAGGATCACATGCTGACGTTTATCTCGCCCTTGTATTTACGAAATTACTGTCGAAGCTCATCCCTTTTATAACAGACGACAGAAGAGAAAGATGTATAGATACTGCCTCTCTCGTCTAGACGAACCTTGAAAGCAAAATATTCGCAGACTCGTAATATAAAATGCAATCATAATTTTCCTCTTGTGTCCAGACAATTTCCATCGATTCTCGTCGTTCACGTTTTATTCCCATTTCGCCTGGAGGAAGACGACGGGGAATCTAGTAACTCGTTTGTTTTTTCTTGCTCTCGCGAAAATATATATATACACGGGTGATGCAGTTTGCATGAAATATCCAAGCTCAAAAATAAATTATGTAAGAGCGCGATCGTATATTCTGCAAAGCAGACGAGGAATTTTGGTGTATTTTGCTTCGTATTTCTTCTTGGATTTCCGATTTTTATTTTGCGTTTTTTTGTCTCTCTCTCTCTCTCTCTCTCTCTCTCTCTCTCTCTCTCTCTCTTTGTATTGAGTTGAATGAACTTCATTCAAGAGGACTTCAATAGACATCCATAACATCTGCCACTGCATTTACCTACATTTACCCACTTGCATTTACGTACAAAGAAAGCATTTAACCCGTATTCAAATACCTGCATTTACTCACGGAGATGGCTCATCAACAGAATGTCTACTGCCTTACACTTACTGCGTCACCCGCCTCTAGTAAAATATGCATTCTCTTCCATCCTGTACATTGGTGGCCTTTCTTTTTGAAAGCAAACCTACGTAGGTGTGCCTCTCCTCACGATTCTTAATATATTCGAATCGTTATTTGCAAGAATTATTATCCTCCATTCTCTCCACTTGGACGAGCCATCTCAAGACATTCTGAATTACCCTTTTACATACACTACCTATATATATATATATATATATATATATATATATATATATATATATATATATATATATATATATATATATTATATATTACACACGGAGGAGAGAGAGAGAGAGAGAGAGAGAGAGAGAGAGAGAGAGAGCAGCTTGTCAACCGAGCATTATTAAAAATGGTTTGCATCTTCCACCTGATCACAGGCCCGTAAAAGCAATTTGTCGAGAAATTATCACCTGCCAGTCCTCTTGATAGATTACCTGAAGCATGGAAGCTAGCTAAACAAAAGGTTGGCTAAAAAAAACTCTCTCTCTCTCTCTCTCTCTCTCTCTCTCTCTCTCTCTCTCTCTCTCTCTCTCTTTGTGTTGCTGAAATTTCCTTTTATATAATTGTCTTAATATCACCCAAGCGTGACTCAAAGATAACTGCATTTTTCAGTTATTTTAGTGTAATTCTAAATTAATCAAAAGCAAGATATAAAAGGATTGTAGTGAAAATATTAATTCCCTTTTCACCAAGACCCTCACCCAGAAGCTTGCAATGGTCGTTAAAGCACGCCCATTGCATTCAGAGTCAGTGAAATGTAGATCACAAGCAGACATCCGACTGGAAAAGCATATTGCTTTCAGACTCTCTCCTGTACATTAAAAGCACATAAGGTCATTTCGAGATCGGTTCCCGATTAAACATTTCAACCTGCAGCATTGCAAGCTCTCGGATACGTTGCTTGCAATCTTGTTATTGGTAGGGTAAATATATGTTTGGTGTCTAATGGTTTCTGTTGGAGGTTACACTGGTCATTTTGTTTGGTTGTCTGTATTGGGTGTTTTAGTTCTTGTAAACGAGATTGCTGCTTTGCATCAAGATTTTAACTAAGTAACTGATTGCATCACATTTTTTTCCTTATATGTATATATATATAATATATATTATATAATATATAATATACTATATATATATATATATTGTATGTATATGTATATATAATATATATATATATATATATAATATATATATATATATATATATATATATATATATATATATATGTGTGTGTGTGTGTGTGTGTGTGTGTGTGTGTATATATATATATATATATATATATATATATATATATATATATATATATATATATATATATATATATATATATATCCATAATGCAAACTCTGTCTTCTTGGCATAAGCTCTTGAAAATCCAAAGAGAAATGATTGTCTGCATAAGATAGAAAACGGTGGAAATAATTAATTCCCATTTATTTGCATAAATGGAATGACAGAGAGAAAAATAGAGCTGTTCAGCAGAGCAGAGAGAAACCAGAAAACTGTTTTGAGACTAAGAATGTAAACAGAATAAAACCTTCGTAAAGAATTGTCAAATATTATCTCCTTTAAGCATCGTGGTGTCATCAGGAGAATCTGTATAAAAGACAGAATCCTTTATACGTCAATTTACCATTTAGCAAACGTCAAATTACGAAGGAGTAAAAGGGTGGGGAATGATTTTGCATGCAAAGATGTGATAACGATTACTACACAGACGAAGGAAGTAAACACCCACGTCATACTTCGAGGTGGTTGAGCCCTCCGGAGGGGAAATTGCCCCAACCTAAGGAATAAATGACTCGGAAAGCGTTTGGTCTCGGGTGAGTGGCCATAACATATAAATAAACCCCGAGGCCGTGTGTAGAGATTACTGTCAGGATGAATTGCGAATCTTGTGGAGAAGAGATCGTCTTGTACTGAATGGTTCCGAGTGAGTGGAAGCTGACGCAAGGGATTTATTTATTTATTTTTATCTTTTATTTGAAAAATACATTCACGCAGATTTAAAGTTATTTCATATTTACATAATTTTACAATGGTATATTTTATATTTTATTTGAAAAATACATTAATGCAGATTTGCAGTTATTTCGTAACGTTTACATAGCTTTACAATAGTGATTTTTTTTTCTTAGCAGGACTTACTTTTATTAACCTACGTACGCTATCTTCTCATTTTATCCCCTCTCTCTTCAATTATGTACTGACAAAAAGTTTTTATTGAACGAGAATATATAAAGCTGTAAAAAAAAAAAACTGGGCATCAGGCGTTACTTGATGCCTGGTAGAAATGAAACAAATTTTTTTTGGTGAGTGTATATTTTATTCTTATACTCAAATCACATTTCAGAATAATATTTAAGTAAATTCATATATTTATAGCGCAAGCTTTACTTTCACTTCATTTGATACTCCGGAAAAAAATAAAGAAAAATAAAAAAGGAAATAAATAAATAAATAAAAACAGAAAAGGTGAAGAGACGGTAAATTAATTCTGTGCACTTGACACATGTCATGGAAAATAAAATGTTTTCATATTCATATCTAAATCACAACCGAAGGAAAATGAAATGAAAATGATCAATATTTGCAAGAATTTTATTAAAGACCTTTTTTTATTTAAACTTGATTTCATTTTATTTATTTTTTATGCTAAGCATAAATAATCGGTCAACTGTAAGCTTAAAATGACGTGGGCACGTGTATATTCTTCACACATATGCGATGACATTCATATCCTTGCAAATACGTATACACATCTATCCATGGGCATTCCTGCTCGGACGAATACGTATACATATGTATCAAAGGGCATTCCTACCAGGACGAACGTATACACCTCAATTAAAGGGCATTCCTACCAGGGCGAATACGTATATGCATGCATCCAAGGGCATTCATAACTCGAACGAATTAGCATACAAATTTATCCAAGGGCATTCCTACCAGGACTAACATGCATACACCTCAATCCAAGGGCATTCCTGCCAGGACGAATACGTATACATATGTATCAAAGGGCATTCCTACCAGGAAGAACATGTATACACCTCAATCAAAGGGCATTCCTACCAGGAAGAACATGTATACACCTCAATCAAAGGGCATTCCTACCAGGACGAACACGTATACACATCTATCCAAGGGCATTCCTGCTCGGACGAACACGTCTACACTTCAGTCAAAGGACATTTCTACCAGGACGAACATGTATACGCCTCAATGCAATGGCATTCCTTCCAGGACGAACAAGAATGCACATGGATCCAAGGGCATTCCTTACCCAAGACGAAAAAAAGAATACACATGCATTTCAAGGGCCATTCCCTACCAGGACGATAAAAAAGAAAAAGAATACACATGAATTCAAGGGCTTCCTAACAAGGGACGAAAAAGAATTACAACCATGCAATTCAAGGGCATTCCTAAACCGGACGAAAAAGAATTAACAATGCATTTCAAGGGCATTCCTACCAGACGAAAAAGAATACACAATGCATGCAAGGCATTCACTTACCAAGGGACGAATAAAAGAATACACCATGCATTCAGGGCATTCCTACAAGGACGAAAAAGAAAAAGAATACCACATGCATTCAAGGGCTATTCCATACCAAGACGAAACAAAAGAATACACAATTGCTTATTCCAAGGGCATTCCTACCAGGACGAAAAAAGAATACACAATGCAAATTCAAGGGCCACATTCCTACAAGACGAAAAGATTACAACTGGGGCCTTCAAGGGCGTTTCCTACCGAAGAACGAAAAAGAATACACATGCTTATTCAAGGGCATTCCTACCAAGGACGAAAAAAATACACATGCTTCAGGGCATTCCTACCAAGAAGAAAAGAATACACATGCCTTCAAGGGCGTTCCTACCAAAACGAAAAAGGAATCACTGCTCAAGGGCATTCCTACAGGGACGAAAAAGATACACATGCATTCAAGCCAATTCCTACCAAGACGAAAAAGAATACACATGCTTATTCAAGGGCATTCCTACCAGGACGAAAAAGAATACACATGCATTCAAGGGCATTTCTGCTCAAGCATGGATACTCGCAAGCAATCGATCGTCGTGAAGTTATTGCAGACAGAGCAGGGAACTTTGATTAAGGAGGCGACGCAAACAGGATGAGGGGAATTGCACGGCCATAAACACGAGTGGCGGAGTCCAGGTGATATCAATTTAGAAGCCGCGGCTTAATTAATCAACTCCTCGTCGTTGTCTTCGTCGTCAGCTGGTTTTGATGGAAGAGGAGACGGGAAAGCTAGCTGGAATAGTAGTAGTGGTTTGTGTCGTGGCGTGCTACTCAGATGTCACGTAGTGCGGGTCTCACCCAGGGTTGAAACCGGCGTTCTTTGGAAGTTTGAATTTATAGTATATGGGTATGTGTATATGTCTGTATGTATACATAGTAAATTTAAGTATATTGATGTATAAATAAAATAGTATGACTATATGATTGCTGATTTTATGCATACATTACATATATTGTATGTGTATTGAATCGTAAAATGAACTTTAAAATACATTTTTTTAAATAATTTTTTAAAAATAAAATTCTTTGTTCAGGTCAATGGCCACTGTGGAGTTCTTACATGTGGATAGGGTTCATGTGCTGATATAATATAATAATAATAATAATAATAATAATAATAATACACGGACAATACATGAGACAGACTAAGGAACTAGCCAGCGATAACACATGGCAATGGGTACAGAGGGGAGAGCTAAAGAAGGAAACTGAAGGAATGATAACAGCGGCACAAGATCAGGTCCTAAGAACCAGATATGTTCAAAGAACGATAGTACGGAAATAACATCTCCTCCTCCCATATGTAGGAAGTGCAATACGAAAAATGAAACCATAAACCACATAGCAAGCGTAATGCCCGGCACTTGCACAGAACCAGTACAAAAAGAGGCATGATTCAGCTGGCAAAAGCCTCCTACCGGAGCCCGTGCATGAAACATCAGCTACCTTGCAGTAATAAGTGGTACGAGCACCAACCTGATGGAGTGATAGAAAACGATCAGGGAAAGATCCTCTGGGACTATGGTATCAGAACAGATAGGTTGATACGTGCAAATAGACCAGACGTGACGTTGATTGACAAAGTCAAGAAGAAAGTATCACTCATTGATGTCGCAATACCATGGGACACCAGAGTTGAAGAGAAAGAGAGGGAAAAAATGGATAAGTATCAAGATCTGAAAATAGAAATAAGAAGGATATGGGATATGCCAGTGGAAATCGTACCCATAATCATAGGACACTAGGCACGATCCCAAGATCCCTGAAAAGGAATCTAGAAAAACCTAGAGGCTGAAGTAGCTCCAGGACTCATGCAGAAGAGTGTGATCCTAGAAACGGCGCACATAGTAAGAAAAGTGATGGACTCCTAAGGAGGCGGGATGCAACCCGGAACCCCACACTATAAATATCACTCAGTCGAATTGGAGGACTGTGATAGAGCAAAAAAAAAAAAAAAAAAAAAAAAAAAAAAAAAAAAAAAAAAAAAATATATATATATATATATATAAACTCCAGTCGCATCACTTTTGAATAACTTTTAGATTTTCTACAGAGATCAAATGGGAGTAAATTTCATGGTTAACAGATGTCAGAAATAGCATGAATCCTCCGCCTAAAACTGAGAAGTTGTTGAAGATTTATGATCCTATTTGGGTTATATATTCAATTCTGTGATGCTACTTCAAAAAATTCTAGCTGTGAATAACGTTTCAGTTTATAAGATCAGAAGGGCTTGTATCCTACACTTAAAGTTTTTTCTTTTTTTTTATTAAGAAAATATGACATTTCTTTTCTATCTACCATCATAATCTATGGTTTACATAGTCCCCCGATAAAAATCAGTAATTAAAGTATATTCCCCTATGCTACAACTTTTCTATTCATCTAAATAAGTTTTTTAAATGACAAACATATCGACACGTGAATATTTTTTGAACAGAAGTTTTAAATCCTACTATATTCAAATTAAAAGTATTTAACCTTTCTACTTTTTATCCACTTAAGTAATTGCAGGTCAGTATTTATAAATCCTAAGTGCCTTCCCATTCATACACTTAAAATTAAAGTGCTTTCAAGCACTCATGATCGTATATGTTCATTGTATTCAACCTTAAAATGAGAAAATAGACTTTGTTCATTGTATTTAACCTTAAAACAAAACGATAGATTTTGAACTTGAAATATAAAAATAGACTTTGTTTATTGTATTCAACCTAAAAAGAAAAAATAGACTTTCTTCATTGTATTTAACCTTAAAAGAAAAAAAAAGACATTGTTCGTTGTATTTAACCTTAAAATGAAAAAGTTCATTGTATCTAACCGACTTTGTTCATTGTATTTAACCTTAAAATAAGAAGAGGTCTTTGTTCATTGTATTTAACCTTAAAATGAAAATAATAGCCTTTGTTCATTGGATTTAACCTTGAGATGAACAAAAGAGACTTTGTTTATTGTATTTAACCTTAAAATAAAAAAATAGACTTTGATCATTGTATTTAACATAAAAATGAAAAATATAGACTTTGTTTATTGTATTTAACCTTAAAATGAAAAAAACGACTTTGTTCGTTGTATTTAACCTTAAAAAAAAAACAATGGTCTTTGTTCATTATATTTAACGTAAAATGAAAAAATAGACTGTTAATTGTATTTAACCTTAAAATAAAAACAAAATATGGATTTTCTTTCTAAATGGAAGCAGAGCCATGTAATATTAATTCAAGAACATCATTTGCAAATAATGTGAAAGTTGAAGAGATCAGATGGACATAATATATCCTACGCTTTCACACTGAAATGCTGTTAAGCTTCCACGATCCCGTTTTGAGGAATATATATTAAGACTTAACAAGAAACAATACAGCTTCTCTTGCCAAAGACAAACAGGAACGCGCCAATAATAATCCGCGAGCATCCACCTCAAAGCCTCAATTCCCATCACATTAGGTCATCCGAGAGGCGGGATAATCGATGCTGCCTGAGGTTACGACGAGTATAACAGTGGGACCTTCACTCTGAGATGGTCGTTCTGCCGTCTTTTAATGCTTCAGCAGTGCCCGTGAGCGGTTTATTGCTGTCATTTAGGGGAGACACAAACCCCTGACAATTTAATATTACTCGATACTGATGGCCGTTCTTGCTCTCGGTTGCTAAGTTTAAGGTGGCATCGATCTGGGGTCGGATGGCGTCGGGGTGAACTTGTCAAATAAATACTGTTATTATTATTATTATTATTGTTATTATTATTATTATTATTATTATCATTATTTATAAAGTAAATCCACAGTAGTATGTCTGTTTGATTTTGTTATCTAAAATATATAAAATATGTGTTTAATACAACAACAACAACAACAACAACAACAACAACAACAACAATAATAATAATAATAATAATAATAATAATAATAATAATAATAATAATAACACAAAGAAAACTCATAATCACATGAGTCAATAAAATTGGAAAGTGAATCCACAGTATGTGTAATACAACATCAACAACAACAATAATAATAATAATAATAATAATAATAATAATAATAATAATAATAATAATAATAATAATACAAAGAAAACTCATAATCACATGAGTCAATAAAATTGGAAAGTAAATCCTACAGTAGTACGTCCGTTTGATTTTGTTAATTTAAATATATAAAATATATGTTTTATATAATAATAATAATATATTAAAGAAAACTCATAATCACACGCGTCAATAAAATTGGAAAGTAAATCCACAGTAGTATGCCTGTTTGATTTTTGTTATTTAAAATATATATTTTATATATTTCATAAATTGTGAATAACAAAATCAAATAGACATACTACTGTGGATTTACTTTCCCATTGTGAAATATTTGCAAATGCGTTATGTGTTTTTACGTGGAATATTGTTTAAAGGCATCTCCCAATCTTAAATTTCAAAACAATCTGGCTCTCTGCTTCCTTTCCTGAATCACAGTCCTCAATTATTTGTCTTATAATCATTTCCTAGTCTTATAAACTTTGCCACAGTCCTAATCAGTCTTTTTACTGATGTTTCCTACGCATTTTGATACACAGGTTACTTATAAATGTTTTGGTTGATCTCTCTAACTGAAACCCATTTAAGCCATAATCTCTTGAATAAAGGTCCTCTGCGTACTCTCTCTCTCTCTCTCTCTCTCTCTCTCTCTCTCTCTCTCTCTCTCTCTCTCCCTGTCCTTTTCAGCACTGTCTAAGTAAGACTGCAATTGCAGGATTGAATAGGATCCCATGAATCCTTAATCAATAGACATTAAGTGTTCGTTGTCACTGTCATATATACAAATCTATTCAAAACTCGCTTCCTTTACGTGTTCTGGTAGTGATAAAGTTATGTATCCACAGTTAAAGGCATTAATGAACGTTTATTAAATCCAAACATTAATAAAAGCGATATCTTATTTCCAAAGGTATCAAAATAGCGTATTCTTACAAAACAACGCAATATTACGGTTAGATTTATCTGCAAGTAGTAACTACTTTAAGAATCCTTCATAGAAATCAAATTAATATGTAGAGGATGCTCGATTTATCGTGTGCAACATAAATAGAAAGGTATTCTTGCTGCAGAACCTCAGCTACGTCACACTGGCAAACCCATTATCACGAAGGGTGAAAAACTAAGTCAACTCTTAAAATATATCGTTTTCATGAATCTTAATTGACTTATGCTTGTATGTAGTGCAAATATTTACTCGAGATATTAATTCCAGACTCACTGTAGACAGACATAGATTGCCAAATCTAGCAATAATGCGAATTTATGCATCTATCTAAGCACCTTCCTCCCCCTTGGCTAAAAATGGAAGCACCTAAATTGTAGGCCCTAAAACTGCTGCCCTCTATCGGTTCCTGGGCATAAGCTTTTCTAACCGGCTTCATGGGTATTGGATCCTGCCCCAGAGGCCTGGCCAATAGGGAACCCCGTTTCCACCTATAGCTATGAGGTCACCGGCATATTTTTCACACCTTCCAAATTTACAGATCGACATTCCATTAACATTCGATCTTGCGTATTGCTGTCTTATCAGATATATTTTATAAATAAACTGTATTTATGTACAGACGAATGACCAGCTAAGAAAACACCTTCCCATAATATATTTCATTGCATATTCTCATACTTTAGGGGCTAATCTACATATATGGTGGTTCTCAAAGGCTGAAGAATTATCAAACATAAACGGAAGGATTTTGTAAAATAGTTAGCTTGTTTTGATGAGTAGCTAACGACGGTTAAACTGATAGTTAGAGAGTCATCTGGGATCGAAATATATCTTTATTCTTCCAGACTTTGTTGCATAATCCTAGGTAAGTTTCTAATTGAACTTATATTGGTATATGATTAATTAATAAAGCCAAATTAATAGAAGAAATTAATGTTAGGAACCACTAGTTTTATAGCGAGAGAGAGAGAGAGAGAGAGAGAGAGAGAGAGAGAGAGGTAATGTTATTTATATATAAAAAAACTATTTAAACAATTTAACCAATGTTTTCCATATCAATATACAAAACATAATTACCAATCAAAATAAAGCGATCCACGGGGTATCATGAATCAACAAATGATTATTTCATTGTTTTACTGTATTTTTCATTGTAATTGTCATAAAGGTTTTATTTGCAAATGCATATTCCAATATTGCTTCAGTTCCCATGAAAGTTATTATATCAAGGTTAATTTCAATTTTTTATCAGAATTATTGATGGTATATAATTCCTCGCTCTATATGACAGCTTTGTTATTTTTCTTCTTGAAGGACATTTATTTTACATGACATTTCCTTTATAATCATCATTGATATAATAACGCAAAACATATTTTAAGGACACTGATCTAAAACGACCATATTATGAATATTAAGATTATTATTCCGAGATTATATCTTGATGTATTAATTATGTTGTGAATTATGTCTCCTAATACTGACTTAATTTCCTAAGGCGTTTCTTGTGTTCCACATTGGGATTCCGTCAACTTATTTCGAGAAGCACGAATTTTATTATTTTCATAAATCTTAGATTAAAAGTTTCCTGCGATTCTTTCTGCACTACAAAATTTAGAGTGTATTTAAAACAAAAAATGTTCGGTTTTCGAAGTGAGGTAGATAGAAAATATTGAAAATTTAAATACATAGATTATTTATCAAATGTACAAGATAAAAATGTTTTTTTTTTAATTTTGGTAAATTTAAGTCAACTTTGATAAAATTCTGAATGTAATAGTATTGAAATGTTTCAATATTGTATATTTTCTCTAATGAAAAGAGAGAGAGGAGAGAGAGAGAGAGAGAGAGAGAGAGAGAGGGAGGGATGGAGGAAGGATGTAAGGGAGAGAGAAATGCAATAAAAGGGGGGAAAGAGAGATGAAGGTAGAGGCAGAGAGAGAGAGAGAGAGAGAGAGAGAGAGAGAGAGAGAGAGAGAGATAGTAAGTAACGAAGAGAGATATACAAAAAGGAGGGAGAGGCAGTGGAAGGGATAGAAACAGAAAGAGAGAGGGAAAGAGAGACAGAGGAAAGGAGAGAGAGAGAGAGAGAGAGAGAGAGAGAGAGAGAGAGAGAGAGGATCCTGGAAAAACGATTCCAGGACGAATGTTCCCTCAATAAAAATCGAAGCATTCTGTTGGGACGTTTGCTAAAACGAAAAGGACACAACACCAAGGGATCAAGGAAGTTGTTTGATTGGTTCTCTTCTGCCAAGTTTTAAAGTTGATCGGAGGAGGAGGAGGAGATAAGGAACTTTCTTCCCTAACTCGAAAGGATTCAACTGGAACGATGGTCTCTCTCTCTCTCTCTCTCTCTCTCTCTCTCATGACATCATCTCTCTCTCATCTCTCAATCGTCTCTCTCTCTCTC
>NC_061101.1:7755630-7763130 GCF_015104395.2 Macrobrachium nipponense | reverse complement strand
GCTTTTGTGATGTGGATAGTATTGTCCTTTTTAAGATCGGTCAAAACTTTTTCTTATAGCGAGCAGGGAAGTTACTTTTCATGCTTACAACTTGGCAGCTCCGTAAAACAATACCTTTAATCATGTCGACATGATTTTGAGGAAGATCACAATATTTTTCAAATTTACTTAGGGATGACCCAATCATTAAAGCAGAAGGTCTACTTGTTGCAAAGAAAGATAAACCATATCCAAGCGCACTCACAACATTTTTCACTTATTTGTTTACTAGATAAGTTAACAACACAATCTTGACGTGCACAATTAGTCCAATCACTGCTATCAATAAGATTTTTAGTTTTCTGTCGAGTTTCCTTTTCAGGGCAATCTGTAGTCCTACGTAGTTTTTCGTAAATTTCCCGTCGCAGCGAGTCCTTCCAATCAGCCGGGATAGAATGATTGAAAGAGATCCTTGTTCTTTCCAGTTCCTTGAATTTTTCTTTCGCTTCTTTGCTTGGCGGCTGCTATGTGCTGTTTCAACATCATGGCACTAAATTCATTGAATGGGTGATTGTCATATCTCTTAGATGGCGTGGCAGCAAGGATTTAGGGAGCACTTGTTCAGAAAGGCACTTCTTCAGGAACTTAAGACGAATTCTGGTTGAATGTGCAGCCACAAGAGACTTGGAGAAGGTAGTGACAACACATCTCAAAAGAGGAAACAGGATAGCGAAAGTAAACGTGGCCCTCATTATGTATAACAGAATCACGAAAGTTAGGAACGTGATAAATCCATAAATAAAGATAAATGCCACGAAGGAAAAATAAACGAAGGAGTCTGCGAGATCTTTCGGCTGAAAAGCCCTTTACTGAAGCAGCTACTGACAAAAAAATACGAGAAAAGACAATACAAGAAGGTTTCGTATAACTGACAGATAGGGATTATAAAAGGATTAGTGCCTAGAATCCGACACACCTGGAAGATAAGAAACCTTCCCAAACAAGCATAAACAAAGGGCATTTATCTTTATTTATGGATTTATCAGTTCCTACTTTCGTGATTCTGTTATACATAAGAGGGCCACGTTTACTTTCGCTATCCTGTTTCCTCTTTGAGATGTGTTGTCACTACCTTCTCCAAGTCTCTTTGTGGCTGCACATTCCAACCAGAATTCGTCTTAAGTTCCTGAAGAAGTGCCTTTCTGAACAAGTGCTCCCTAAATCCTTGCTGCCACGCCGTCTAAGAAGATATGACAATCACCCATTCAATGAATTTAGTGCCATGATGTTGAAACAGCACATAGCAGCCGCCAAGCAAGAGAGAACGAAAAATTCAAGGAACTGGAAAGAACAAGGATCTCTTTCAATCATTCTATCCCGGCTGATTGGAAGGACTCGCTGCGACGGGAAATTTTACGAAAAACTACGTAGGACCTACAGATGCCCTGAAAAGGAAACTCGACAGAAAACTAAAAAATCTTATTGATAGCAGTGATTGGACTAATTGTGCACGTCAAGATTGTGTTGTTAACTTATCTAGTAAACAAATAAGTGAAAATGTTGTGAGTGCGCTGGATATGGTTTATCTTTCTTTGCAACAATAAGTACCTTCTGCTTTAATGATTGGGTCATCCCTAAGTAAATTTGAAAAATATTGTGATCTTCCTCAAAATCAGTCGACATGATTAAAGTATTGTTTACGGAGCTGCCAATGTTAAGCATGAAAGTAACTTCCCTGCTCGCTATAAGAAAAGTTTGACCGATCTTAAAAAGGACAATACTATCCACATCACAAAAGCTGATAAGTCAAATAGTATAGTAATTTTAGATAAATCTGACTACATATCACGTATGCAAGCCCTACTGGATGATGATGTGACTTATAAAAAACTAACAAAAAATCCTCTTGATCAAGTCATAAAAACTTCAATAGCATAGTGAAAAGTACCTTCCTTAAAGATAAAAAAACAGAACTACTAGGCAAATTGTCAGTCAATTCTCCTTCGCTACCTTACTTATATGGATTAGTCAAAACGCACAAAGAAAATAACCCTATGCGGCCTATTATCAGTACTGTTTGGTTTTCAATTTCATATAAAACTCTCGAAATATATCACTAAGATCTTGTCCCCGTTACTTGGAACCATCTCCGATTCTCATATATATAATTTTCTAGATTTAGTTGATAAATTATACAAAATTGCTCTTTGCCCTACTGATAGATTCGTTAGTTTTGACGTATGTTCTCTTTTACTAAAGTCCCTATAGACTCTATTTTAGAATATCTTAGCAATGAACTAACTCAGCATGAATTACCTCTACCTATAAGTCACATTATTTCACTCACGAGTTTGTGCATTTGTGATTGTAAGTTTATATTCAATGGTGAATTTTATCAACAAATTTTGGCATGGCAATGGGAAATCCTTTATCACCATTGCTCTCAAACTGTATATGGAATTCTTCGAAAAACGCTACTTACCTAATATCATTCATATTCCTGTAAAGTGGTATCGTTACGTTGATGATTGTTTAGCTGTTCTTCCTGTCGGTATTGATGTAAATGATTTACTCTCTAAATTAAATAACCAGGTACCATCGATTAGTTTACTCTAGAATTAGAAAAAGACAATTGCCTCCCTTTCTTAGACGTTTTTGTGATACATAGAGAACCATTTCAATGTAAATTCAGTATTTATAGGAAACCGACCTAACAACTTAACTTATGTTCATTTCTTCTCAGCCACCATCTTAATATACAAAAAAATATCATTTTTTCCTCTATGTTTTTACGAGCATTGCAAATTGTCCAGTCCACAATATTTGGATCAAGAAATTGAATACATAAGAAAAAATAGGGAAAGATTTATGCTATCCTTCACATATATTAGACCATTTGTTATAATAAAGCCCACAAAAAGTTTTATACTGAAAACAACACACAGAAAGAAAATTCTAAGAACATTCTCAGTTTGCCTTATTTTAACGGATTTGAAACCATTAAACCATTGTTAAAAGCTTTTAATGTCAACCCTTGTTTCTTCCTATAATAACACACTAAAAAGAATGTTAATAAAAAATGGCCCCAGAGAAAAGCAACAACATAATATATAAAATTCCATGTATGGATTGTCCCTCATTCTACCTCGGACAGTCGAGCAAGGGCTTAGAAGTAAGGCTAAGCCAGCATAAATACTCTGTAAAAACTGGGCAAAAAATCTAATGCATTATTTATTCATTTAAGTGAACAAACCACCGAATTAATTGGATTGACAGTTCAGTAATTGCACGGTCAAGAGATGTCTTATCACGAAATCTTTAGAATCTGCTTTAATACAACTTACTTTTCATTGTAATTTCAATGTTAGTCGTGGCCTTTTTCATTTTAGACCCTTGTATCTGTAACATGTTTAAGAATGACCTTAAATATATAATTACTGACTTAAATAAAAAATCAGTTGCCTTAGTGTTATTAAAAAAAAAAAAAAAAAAAAAAAAAAAAAAAAAAAAAAATTATTGTAATGTTTGTCTGTCATTTTTTGTGAATATGGTTTTGTCTACCAGGTTCCGTATAGCTGTCACCTATAATCCTTTAATTGTCTGGAGATTGTCATCGAGATGATTGTCTTAAACTGTTTAATTGCACCCTTTGTTTATGCTTGTTTGGGAAGGTTTCTTATCTTCCAGGTGTGTCGGATTCTAGGCACTAATCCTTTTATAATCCCTATCTGTCAGTTATACGAACCTTCTTGTATTGTCTTTTCTCGTATTTTTGTCAGTAGCTGCTTCAGTAAAGGGCTTTTCAGCCGAAAGATCTCGCAGACTCCTTCGTTTATTTTTCCTTCGTGGCATTTATCTTTATTATGGATTTATCAAGTTCCTAACTTTCGTGATTATGTTATACATATATATAATATATTATATATAATATTATATATATATATATATATATATATATATATTATATATATATATATATATACATATATATAATTATATATATATTATATAATATATAATATATATATATATATATATATATATATATATATATATATATATATATATATGTTAAGTGTTTACATAATAAAAATATGGAATGTTAGTCCATATATACTAAAGTCTAAAACTAAAGAGGTCAACCAGATTGCTTGCAGGAATGTGATCAGACTAGAGACGCTAAAGATGACGTATACAATAAGTATGTAGGCTAAGTTGACATGCCGTCACCTGTAGTCATTCAATTGTTTATAAACATTAGTCCAAGCTCCCTGCTTGAGACAACTACCGCCTACGTGATCTGTAGCGTGTCTCATTTGATTGTGTGTTCGTATGAAACTATGTCATTTGTATGTATGTTCATATGTTCGAACTACTGTCTGTTCCTTCATAACTTGTAACAGAGATGGTAGACAGGCAGAACGGAGTTAGCGATCGTCATTAGAAGATCTGTACCTCTTTACCTAAGCTTTATCATGTAGAGGAATAGGATTAGCCATCATCATTGGCAGAAGCGATCAAGCTATCGTTATTAGAAGACTTGTACAATCATATCTGATCTTCACCATGTAAAACTTCAGAAGAATATATAATTTTTTATACTTAGTGTTTTCTACAAGAACCTCACCGAACCAACATGAGTTTAACACATCGTCGTAATAACCAACAAGATAATACCGACTTCGTAAGTGATCTACAAACCCCCAGACACTCCATTGAAGATGGAAGTGCAATACCAACCGACTTAGCGTAAGATTATCGCTAGTCTAACATTACCTCATAGGGCGCCTTATCATACAAGGCACAAGCCCTAATATTATATGTAGGTCCATGACGAGGAAAACTCGAGGAACACAGCAGATGACTAACGACCAGGTAGTAATAATAATCTCTTTCATACAATCGTCATAAACTGGTTGCATTCCGTCATCCAGGGTTCCCTCCTATGTCACAGAAAGCCAAATCACTGTTTTACTGGCCTACAATGCTTACAGATATAAAAAGCACATAACTGATTGTAACACGTGTCATGAAAACAAGGGACACACTAAGACACCTGTCAGTTAAGGGCCTATCCTGTGCCAAATCAATCCTTGAAAGAATATACGTAGAATTATTAACAGAATTACGAGTCTGACAGAGGGAATAAACACTTCTTAGTGTTAATAGTTCCTTGACACGTTATATAGAATTAATAGCACCAAAAAACAAACACCGCAATTGAGTGCGTTAGGAATATTTATGAGTGCTAAATCAGTAAACATGGAATTCAACACATAATAATCTGTGACTCGGGTGGTGTAAATAAAAAATAATCTCCTTAACACGTTGTGTGAATTCCTATCTATAAGAAAACCAATAATATATTTTATCACCCAGTCAATCGGTTTGGTAGAATAACTGATAATTAAATAGGAAGTGTCAATGTCTTACGAGTTACAACTCGTGATATTGGATCCGAACTGGATTATAGCGGTTCTCGCTGTTTTAAATACCTTTATCATTTATATCTTGTATCTATAGAATTGATGCCGCAAGTAGCCTTATACGGTACGCCGCTAGAACACTTTTCCACATATTCAAGCCAACCATTAATTTATCAAATATATATAAAAAATATATAAATAAATAAATATAAAAAAATAAATAAATATGGATACAAGTGGAGTCAATATAATACACTCCGTAAGAAGTCGGAAGGGTTACAAATTTATAATAAAAAAGGAATCACGATAAAATCAATAAGCAAAAACGTAACCGTAGGTTATTAAATATCCAAATATATATGCGTAAAGATTTTAAACTCTAACTTAATGCTTTAGTAATGACAAATAAGCTAAAAGTTCAAACACATATCCAAAACCTACTGACATATTGTCTGTCCCGATTATATTCGTAGTCAATGAACAAAAAAAAAAAAAAATAATAATAATAAATAAATAAATAAATAAAATAAAATAAAAGAGATTTTAAAGTCAGGAAGTCTAGAAGTGAAAATGTTATCTATGGAATAATCCTATATGAATCTTATACAGGGCTAATAAAATATATAGAAATTTGTATGGAAACCTTTTTCTATAGTTTGAATAAGGAATATTTAATTTCACATAATTACAATTATGCAGATTTCCAACATGAAACTAATATATTGTTCAATTTGGTACTGTTTTTTTTTTTTTTTTTCAGACATTCTTCTCATGTGGGTCGAGTATTAAAAAAACAAAAAATTTATCCTAAAGTCGCATCTCTTACAGCAAGTAACGTAACTCTTAGCTGGCTGAGAGCAATCTCCTGCCAAGTGACGACGTCATCATTGCCGTATCAGCATTTGTTCCTTTTAACCTCAATAATCTGCTTACACAGGCTTCATCTCGCGATTGCAAAGCAGGTTGCTGGAGAAAGAATGCTTAGCCCGAACTTCTCATGGGCAAGGCAGACGTTAGGTACAAGTGTCTATCGGTATGCGCAATGCAACTTGCAATCATTTTAAAATTAATAAACAAAATAAGGAAATAGAATTTCTATAACATCAAAATGAATTAATTTTTCTGAAACCTCATAGACATTTAGAAGTATCACGATATGGATATGGATTATTTACTTGCAAACATTAGCTTATTACAATCCAGGTAAATCGCATTCATGGGAAAATGTCACATTTTCTTGAAAAAACCCAAAATTTATATAGAAATTAGTTACATAGTTTGTTTTTTTTCGTTGCATCTCCTACCTATTAATAAAGTTTTAAAAAATTAACCTCAGAGGATGCGCACGAGAAAATTGAATATGAAACTTTTGTTTAGGGCACATAGAATCATGATTAATATTCTCTTTGACTCTTATGCTGCCTGGCAATCATCAAATAGCTCCATTTTCCACTTCTTTGTCTAGTAACTTACTACCAGTAATATCGAATTTTCTTTGAGATTCGTATTGATATCTATTTATTTTTTATAATTATGGATATTTTTACGAGTCATCATAGACCTGGATAGGTCATCATTGTTAATGCCATGGATAAAAAGTTTGTACAGCGGACTCTTCTGAATTCCAAAATATCAGCGAATTCATGTGGGTTAAGTCTGGTCTAAATGGCTCTCTTCCCTCCCTGTATTTGGATGTCGTCTGAATTACTTTGCCCTTGTGACAAGTATAATTTCACTTGCAGGCTGATTAATGGAACCTGGTTACAGTATCCTGCAGTATGAGAGTTTCACATCGCAACTTCAAAAAATCGTTCGTCGCAGCGGACGACTACAGTCAAGTAACAGCCGCCTACAATGTGAAAGGAATTTCATGGACTTCTTCGACCGACACCGTATCTCGTCGTTAATCTCGTTTTCATGCGGAACGCTCCAGCGGCTGTCGGAATTCGACTACAAAAGGGACATACTTCCGACAATTACGACCCGAAGGATATTCAACTCTACTTTGCTGGCGAAGGACTCGTGTGGGGATGTTTTTTTATTCATCGCGAACGTAATCGTGTTGCTTAGGATGCAGAGAATAAGTATGAGCGCA
>NC_061101.1:7733130-7750630 GCF_015104395.2 Macrobrachium nipponense | reverse complement strand
CGAGAGAGAGAAGAGAGAGAGAGGAGCGAATAAAAGAGATGAGAGAGAGAGATAATATACAAATGGCCCCCCAGCTAAGTGAGTTACATGGAACTAGTCCAAGACGATTTATAACAAACATGAATTAGCTCCACAGAGAGGAGAGAGAGAGGAGAGGAGACCGAAGAGAGAGAGAGAAGAGAAGGAGAGAGAAGAGAATATACGATACCCGGCTTCAGTGAGAGATACAGATAGAAAATAAACTAAAAACCCAGATTTATGGTGAACCATGATTAAACTCACAGAGAGAGAGAGAGAGAGAGAGGACAGGACAGAGAGGAGCTGAGGAGAGAGAAGTAGCTCTAGCATACCTGTCTAAAAAAAAAAAAAAAAAATTAGACGGGACATATAATAGAGCGAGCGAGCCAAGATTATCTGGGCCCATCCGCCTTCAAAAGAAAGGCAACACGGAAGTACTTAAGGCGCCAGAAGGACCTTAAAAGCAATTGAGATGATTGCAAAGGGCGAGAAAGGTAGGGAAGGAAGTCTTCTAGTTTGGTTTTTGTTTTGGGGTGTAAGATAAGAGGAGAAGCAACTAAACCGTCTTCAAAGAGGTTCGCACAGGCGGCAGAATGAGATGCTGAAAAGAATAGGACAGGAGGGAGAGAGCTTGTTATTATTTTTATTGGGAATGTGGAGGTACCGCGGATTATGATTAATATTGGGGGGAAGATACGTTTTTTGTTTTTTACGAAAGCCCACGGGAAAATACTCTGTTTTATAAGAGTTATAAAACAGATAATTGGATCCAGTGTTGATTTTTTTGTTTGCAAATACCTTTTTTTTTTTTTTTTTTTTTTTTTTTTTTTTTTTTAGATAAACTTCCAAAAATTCCATTCCATAGGTTATACTAACGAGAGGTCTTTCTTTTTCCGTTATGTTATGATAATAAAATAAAAAGCCCTTTCCAGTTTCTAAATAACCTTGAGGCTATCTCATGTACAGTTAAAGTAATACCGTTCTCTATCAGTTTCCTTGCCTTCTTTCCGAGTTGTTTCTTTTTTTTGCAAACTGTTACATTTGTTTTTATTCCTTGGGGATATTTTTTATTTTACTTTACGCGCTTATTAAAGACCCTTCACCAATCGCACTCTTTCTGTCCATTCTATTTATTTAGGACAATAAAAATTGGAATCTTATCGCCAGACTCAAACTTCGAGGACCACCCAACGTGAAACATTATTTTTCACTTTTAAAATTTTAAAAAATAGATATCAACTGTTTTTTTATTTTTTGGCTAGCTTTTTTAGCCTTTCTTATCAATCATTCTATTTCTGCGCAATTACGGCTACGTAAAAACGAGGATTTCATGCCTGCCTCGAACTCGGACACCAAATATGGGAACAATTATTTTCACTTTTTAAAGTGTAGATCTTAAATGTTTCTAAACTCGTTCAACATTCCTTAGCAATCAATCTTTATTTTTGGTACTTTCATGCTTACGAGAAAATGGGAATTTTATACCTGCCTCAAACTCGGACGCTAATATGGAACATATTTTCGCCTTCAAAAAGGTAGAGAATTAATTATTTTTAACTCGTTTAAAAACAGTTCCTTACCAATCATTATAATTTTTGTACTTTCCGGATGACTTGCCGGAAACGTGAATTTTATTCCTGGCCAAACAAAAATCAGACGCCAATATGGAAACAGAATTTTCTCCTCTTGGCACGACACAATGTTTAAGACGTTTTTATAGCAGTGGACTCGATCTGAGGACCTCTGCGGACGTTTTAGGAAGTCCAATTGCGTCACCTAAAAACTGGGTGGGGACCCAAATAATGTTTTCCTAGCACGGTATTACACTGCGGGACAATACCATGAAAAACTCGGAGCCAATCAGGCTCTTCATGTGGGTAGCATTGACGTTTATAGTACACCTCAGGCTACAATTCCTTTGGATTTTTGATTTTTTTGTTTTTTTGATCTCGCTGTTTTGGAGGATGGTATGGTATAACGTCAGGGAGTTTGAAAGCGTTTTTGTTTATTTCCTAGAGGACATTAACCTTAGTTCTTTGTTTTTCAAAATTCTTTCCATTTTAAAATTACACATCCACATTTCCTGCCCTTGTTCTGGACCACCCAAAATGATTTTATGTTTGTTGAGTAACGTTGTTGGTATTCTGAGATATCTTATAATTATACTATAAATATATTAATGATATATTATATATTATATATATATATATATAGATATATATGGTAAATATATATATTATATATATATAATCTAATATATATATTATATAAATATAGATAATATATGTGTGGTATATATATATATATATATATTATATATATATATATATTATATATACTATATAATATATATATATATAATATTATAATATATAGATAATATATATATAGAATATATATATATATTATATATATATACATATTATATCCAACCAGTGTTTATATACATGTACGTATTATATTCAATTTTAACGTAACAAATAAGCAGCCTTTTAACCCACAGGCTTCAGGAAAACTTCGGGGGGTAATTGAAACGCACAATAAGTTTAATAGGATTAGAAGTTTTGAAAAACTTTTGCGACTAATTAATTTCCAACTCGGTAAGTTCACCGTTCCAGCAAAACATATTTATGAAGTGAGGAAATCTATTTATATTACGCCATTCTACCCTGCTTCTGACATTGTTTTATGTTAAAACGAGCGAATAAAATATGAATCGTATATCATAACGTTTACTTAGTCGTGAACTTCGGAACTCGGAGGGGAAATATAAATCTAAATTTTAAAATTGTTGTGCTTCTTTCCACAACTTAAAAAAAATTAATTAAAATGTATCTTCATTGGCTGAAAAGCTTTAGCAAACTCTCTCTCTTCTCGCCTCTCTCTCTCTCCTCCCATGTTGTTCATTATTTTCTGTTTTCCACCAATTTGAAAAAAAATCGCTTTCTAAAACTGTATCTTCAAAATGATCGGACTCTTTTTTTTTTTAGCAACTTTCTCCTCGCTCTCTCTCATCTCCTGCTCTCTCTCTCTCTGTTAATCATCAATGAATGGTTTTTCAACAAAAAGTTTTAAAAACGAGGTATGTATGTTCAATATGTCTCTTTAGCTTGAAAAACAAACCTCTCTCTCCTCTCCGCCTCTCTCTCTCTCTCTCTCTCTCTCTCTCTTCTCTCTCTGTTTATCAATAATTTTGTTTTGAAAAACTTTAAAAATGAGGTATGTTCCAACAGTATATTCTTTAGCTCGAAAACTCTCTCTCCTCCTCTCAACTCTCCCTCTCTCTCTCTTCTCTCTCTCTCCTATTCTCTCTTCCCCCTCATATTTCGCATTCTTTTTGCTTTTCGCCCCCCCTAGAACATTTTTTTTTTTTTTCTTCCTTCTTAGTAGGGAAAGTTAATGAAACGGAAGGCCTGCAGTATGCATGAGACATCCAACTCCGGAGCGTTTATGGAAAGCAATGACGCAACACTATTATTCCTATGCTGGACGGAACGGGAAACATTTTTTCTAGGCATTTCGGTATTCACCTAATCTCCTTGTTTTCACCTTTTTATGTGTCTTGCCTCCCCCCCCCCCCCCCCCTGCGGTTATTTTCGAGTTCACTTACCAAGAATACCCGTATCTTTTCGCCTTCTATCGCAAAGATAAAATAAATAAGAATATTTATAGTTCAGACAATTTTGAGATATTTGCATAAAAACGCATTCATGATTGACTGAACTGGGTCGTATGTTTTTAGATTGTGTTATTGAATGGCAAACAGAATGTCATGCAACACTTATATTTCGTTGGCATGGAAAACGACTATCTTTCCGATTATTAAAAGGTACTAGCATCTCCTGTCGCCTCGAAACAGAAAGTCTTCAATTATGCAACGTAAAAAATTGTTTGGGAAGGAGGCAGAAAAACATCCCTAAGAAATGTCAAACCCCGTAGTGGGTTCTTAGTGCCGTCAGTAGACCTCACGGGTGGGTGGCACTGTAGGCGTTCACCCACCAACCCTAATTACTTCTTGCCAGCGTGCGATGGTTCCTCCTAGTTTCCCCATTCACCAGGAACCTATCTACTCTTCAATTCCGTTTCCAGCGCCTGAATGACCTCGTAAGGGTCCCAGTGCTTGGCCTATGCCCCAAAAAGTTTCTTTATTAGGGGGCCTTTTACCAATTCCAATTCCATTCCTTAAAAACGTTCTCCATCAAATATTCTTTACCATTCGTATGCTCATTTTAAATGGTTACGTTACATAAATAAATAATGAAACAAATCTTCTAGCGTTGCGTAACACGCAGTAATTATCACCTACGCTAAATTCAAAATTCAGGGATATACTTGCGAAGAAAAACAAAATTAATTAGGAGTGCGAAAAAATCTGCAAATGTGTGTTCCCCCCCCGAAAGAAATATAAATTAAATGGTTAACTCGCGAACAAAATCTAATGTTTACACAGGAATGTTGCAATGGTTTATTCATTCATTATTTTTATTTATATAATGCAGATTAGAAGTTGCTGCCGGCGTGGTTATTTATTTTCATTGTGGGCGTTTGTACTGTTAATGGATTTTGCCAACAGTAATTTTACATGATAAGAAATAATGATAGTATTTCCTTTCCTCTTATTTGTGATATATGTAAACTGATTACCATTTAGTGTGAATGCTAATTTACTCAAAATGATTTTCATTTCATAAAAACTGTTCCACCCTTTGTTACTTCAAATCACCCCCCAACCACCCCCCTACCCTAATTCCCATATCCTCGAAAGTCAACTCTACAAACTAAGAAAAAAATCTAAAAATTATGCCATAATTGGCAAGAGGGTTAATAACTACAATGTTCTTGATGTTAATACTGTTTAGTCTTCACGTTTCAGTTTACATGAGAATTATTTACTGAGAAAGCGTCCTACAATAAAGTAATGATTCTGGCTGTATTCATTGTTTATCAATTATCATGTAACACTAAAAATTGAAATTAATTATGTGAGATAGTCCACTACTGGACTTACATCGGTTAACTTACCATAGTTTTTTAGACAGTCATGGAACGAATTAATGTTATTACTGAATGCAGCCAATAGACAAGCAAAGGGCAAAAGGCAATTTGACCACCCGGAAGGCTTTAAAAACTTTGCTTTCGCGAAAACTTCGAAAATTGAAAAAACGAAAAAAAAGGTTCTGTTCGTCCAAGATTAATCAGCTTCACGGTCGAAGGCGTTAAAAAAAAAAAATAACAATAAAACTCATTAAAAATCCAGCAACATTTGGACGCCGGTAATAATGGTCAGATTTCACGTGAATTATATAAAAAAACGGCGGGTAACAATTCATTTTTCAAAAATCCACTTAAGGGGGGAACTCAATCATTCAACAAAAATAAAAAGAGAACGGGAATATAGAAGGACCCTGTTGCTTGAGGGGATTGTAATAAAACCCTTGTCATAGCAACACACACGTGTTATCTTACCTTTGCATGCGGATTGCAGGATTTCTCTCGGGAGCTGGAAGTGCGGGGTCAGGGAAAATCACAAACGCTGTTGGCGTTTTAGGCCAATAACATAACCTTTCTTTTACTCGACAATGCCATCTGCAAAACTGAAAGCAGTACAAAGAAAAAAATCGCATGGTCATGATCCACAATCTGCCTTACTTACGATACAGAGGTCCTTTCAGTTAAACAACATGATACACACGCACACACACGCCACATACGGGATACTGAGGTTAATTATCTCTTCGCGTATGGAAGGAAATAAATGTGAGCTTTCAGATTTGTTCTAAGGGCTGTATTTGAATTTTGATTTGAAAACGCTAAAAAAAGGAAATAACAAAATAAATCACAGCATGCCTACTTATAGAACGGTGGTTCTTGTTTTGTTAACAAATAGAGAAGCACACCACACATACACACGCACACACATACAAGAGGCGCACCGCAAGGACAACACAGATACTGAGGATAATATATCTTTTTCGATTTAGAAGGAAATGTTTCCAGAAATTCTTCCAGGTAATTTGATTTTTTTTCAACGTTTAATTTTATCAAAGATTTGCAAACATAGAAAATAATATTATTAGTATGAATTATGTCTGAAAAGATTTTGGAAGAAAAACAGGGCCACTTTCCTGTAACCCAGAAACGTCTCGCACCACCAAAAACAAAAACTAAAACTAAATAAAACAAACAACATAAAAAAAATATATGGAAACCAAACCCCCAGGGACGAACAAAAATCCACCCATCACTCTTCAGTGCTTGAATTCAATCACATTTATGTCAGCGTTAGTTCGGCAAACTCCACCGCACAAGACATTCCAATGCACAAAACCATAATATCAACAGAGTCCCAACCCGCAAGCCACGCGAGCACGCGTAGAAAGCGAGAAGCACGAAGATTCAATAAACGGTCTGACCCCTAAAAGAAAAGTTGGCCGAAAGTTACCGGGCTTCGAAGCCCAAGTCTTTAGCTTTATCAAAGAAAGAGAAAAAGAAAAGGTGGAAATTTACTTTACTTTTTTGACACTAAAGATAAACCAGAAAAATTATGATGGCTTTGTATGATTAAATAAAGAAATATTTATGATTTGAAGATATTCAATTAAAGATAAAAGTGCTACGTACACAAGTAGCATATTTTTTTAGCTTAGCTTAAGCTGTAAGGAAAAGTTGCAAATTTACTTACAATTTTGCATGGCAGATAAACCTAAAACAATATTGGGATGTCTTCGTATGATTGAATAAAGAATATTAACTGGTTTGAAAACTATCAGGATTAAGGCATATGCAATTCTAGGTAACATCTAGTAAATTCTAACTAACCTATTTACCTCTTATCCACAATACTGTTAAAATATTTCCAAACTTTGATTTTTGCAAAAGTAAAAAAAAAAGGACCAATTTTTCTTCACTGAAGGTATATATCGCTGAGGAAACTTGATAACTATAATGATTGTTTTTAAAAAATGTATATATAATTAAAAATTTTGAAATAATCAGTATGTTTAGTCAGCAACGGAATTCACAGGTAACGTTATAGAGAGGTACTGTAATAACAAACTTATAATCTGTTTGGCTTGATGAATGGAAAATAAAATGTTTCGTATTTGTAAATCAAAACTTTATTGGCTTTTCAATTACTAAACCCTAATGGATTGCGTAGATTCAAAATTAGAGTTTTTGAAATCATTAAATCATTGTAAACCAGTTACAATTTCCTCCAAACATGGTAACTGAGCAATTTGTCTGGATATCAGCTTAATATTAACCATTCGAGAGGAAGAGAGAAGACAGAGATAGAGAGAGAGAGAGAGGAGAGAAGATGAGAGAGAGAGAGCAGAGAGAGAAGAAGATTTAATAAAAACCACCGTTAACAAATAAGCACCCAAAGAAGAAAGAAAGAGAGAGAGAGAGAGAGGACGCGAGAGGAGAG
This sequence comes from Macrobrachium nipponense, assembly GCF_015104395.2. Classification (NCBI taxonomy): domain Eukaryota; kingdom Metazoa; phylum Arthropoda; class Malacostraca; order Decapoda; family Palaemonidae; genus Macrobrachium; species Macrobrachium nipponense. The sequence continues at coordinate 7,743,183 of NC_061101.1, read as the reverse complement.
AGAGAGAGAGGCCAGAAAATATTCATTATTTACCAGCTTAAGACCGAGAAGAGGAGAGGAGAGAGACGAGAGAGAGGAGGAGAAGAGAGGAGAGAGAAGATTTATAATACCACCTTAAACAATAAGCACCCCAAAGAGAGAGAGAGAGAGGAGCGGAGAGAGAGACGAGAGAGAGAGGGAGGGAAAGAAAGAGGAAGATTTAAATAATATACCTAAACAATAAGCACACCCAAAGATGAGAGAGAGAGAGAAGGAGAGAGAGGAGTCCTCTCTGAATAATTGAGAGAGGAGATGGGAGAGAAGAGAGAGAGCAGACAATTCATTATACCAGCTTTAAACACGAGAGACGATGATGAGAGAGAGAGAAGAGGAGGAGGGTAGAGAGAGAGAGGAAGATTTATAATACCACCTTAACAATAAAAGCAACCCAAAGAGAGAGAGAGAAGAGGAGAAGAGAGGAGAGAGAGAGAAGAGAAAGAGCAGAAATCAATTCATTATACCAGCCTAAACCACCAAAGAGAGGGGGGGGGAGGGGGAAACGAGAGATGAGATGAGAGAGAGAGAGAGAGAGGGAGAGAGAGAAAGATTTATAATACCAACCATTAAACAATAAGCAACCCAAAGATTGATGAGGAGAGTAACACGAGGGGAGAGAGAGAGAGAGAAGACAAGAGAGAGAGAGCAGCAGACAATTCATTTATACCAGCTTAAACACAGAGAGAGAGAGAGAGTGAGAGGAGAGAGAGAGGAGAGAGAGTGAAGATTTATTAAATACCACCTTAACAACTTAAGCACCCCAAAGAAAGAGAGAGAGAGAGAGAGGAGAAGAGAGAGAGAGAGTTGACGAGAGATAGGGGGGGGGACAGGAGGAGGAGGAGAGGGAGAGAGAGAGAGAGAGAAGATTTATAATACCACCTATTAAACAATAAGCACCCAAAGATGAGAGAGAGAGAGTGAGAGAGATAGAGAGGGAGAGCGGAGAGAGAGAGAGAGAAGAAAAGATTTTATTAATACCAACCTTAACAATAAGCAAGCACACAAAAGAGAAAGAGAGAGGAGAGAAGAGGAGGAGAAGGAGAGAGAGGATGAGAGAGAGGCAGAGAGAGAAGATTTATCAATACACCACTTAACAATAAGCACCCAAAAAGAGAGAGAAGAGACGAAGAGAGAGAGAGAGAAAAGATTTATAAGACCACCTTAACCAATAAGCCACACAAAGAGAGACAGAGAGAGGCAAACAGAGAGAGAGAGAAGAGAGAGAGAGAGAGAGAGAAAGATTTATAATACCACCTTAACAATAAGGCACCCAAAGAGAGAGAGCGAAGAGACCGGGAAAGGAGAGAGAGAGAGAGAAGAAGATTTATAAATACCACATTAACAATAAGCACCCAAAAGAGAGACGAGAGAGATGAGAGAGATCGAAGAGAGAGAGAAGAGATGAGAAAAGATTTATTAAGTAACCACCTTATAACAATAAGCACACAACGAGAGAGAGAAGAGAGAGAAAGAGAGAGAGAGAGAGGAGGAGGACGAGGAGAAGATTTATACTACCCACTCCTTAACAATTAAACACCCAAAGAGAAGAGAGAGAGAGAGAACGGAGAGAGGAGAGAGAGAGAGAGCCGAGGGAATTAATTATAACCAGCTTAAACACAGAGAGAGAGAGGGAAGAGAGGGAGAAGAGATGAGAGGAGAGCGAGCAGACAAATTTATTTATACTAGCTTTAAACCCCAACCCGAAAGGGGGAGGGGGGAGAGAGAGAGAGAAAGAGAAGAGAGAGCCAGACAATTCATTATACCAGCTTAAAACACCGAGAGAGAGAGAGAGAGATGAGAGAGGAGAGTAGAGAGATCGGGAAGGGCGAGAGAGAGAGAGAAGAGAAGAGAAGATTTATTTCAATACCACCTTAACAATAAGCACCCAAAGAGAGAGAGACGAGAGAGAGAGACGAGAGAGAGAGAGAGAGCAGACAATTCACTTTATACCAACAGCTTAAACACCGAGAGAGAGAGAGGAGAGAGAGAGGAGAGAGAGGGAGAGGAAAGAAGAGAGAGAGAAGATTTATAATACCCACCCTAACGATAACCCAAAGAGAGGAGAGGTGACGGTCAGATGGGGGTGAGACGTGTCGGTTCCCGAAAGAGAGAGGAGAGGAGATAGAGAGAGAGAGAGAGAGGGGGCAGAACCAAGAGAGGAAGGAGAGAAGAAACAGAAGAGAGTAGAGGAGAGAGAGCGAAGAGCGGAGAGAAGAGAGCGAGAGGAGCACACATTATTATACCTAGCTTAAACACCGAGAGAGAGAGAGAGAGAGAGAGAGGAGGCAGACAATTATGTATACCAAGCTTAAAAACACCGAGAAGAGAGAGAAGGAGAGAAGCGAGAGATAGAGAACGGAGAGAGAGCGAAGAGAAGGAGAGAGAGAAAAGAGGAGGAGGACCGAACCACCCTTTTCCTTCCAAGCCAGTTGATGTTCACTGATTACCAAAAGAATCCGATGTCAGCCAATATTGCCAAAGGCATCCCGAGGCGGGAGGCCGACTTCTGATCGTTCGACATTCCTGGTAAGTCAATATGAAAATCAGGAGACAAGAGAAAGATCTGGAAACTGGGAAAAAACGATTATGACTGTTTCAGTTGGACCAAATCAACGTTCCCACGAAACGTTTCCAACGAAGGAGGAAGTCTCCCGAGAAAAGGTAAAAAATGATAATGATGGACTCTAAGTCACTGAGTTTATTGATATATATATATATATATATATAATATATATATATAGATTAGATATTTATATAATATACTAATATATATAATATATATATATATATATATTACTAATATATATATGGTACACCATTTCTATGAGAACATGTATAAACCACTACATCCAAACTGGCGACCACCACGGTAATAGGATTTAACCATTAAACCTTCAGTAATGTAATGGAAAAACACTTTAAATAATCGGATTAAAAAAGCTTTGATAGTTCGATACGTTGGACACGCAGATGAATCAAGGACATACATTACATACGTATATATGTACACATTTCTCAGAACAGTATCGTAACTACATACTAAACTGGCGACCACCACGTTAATCAGGGTTGACAATTAAAACCTTCCATATGTAATGGGAACACTTAAACAGAATCGATTTAAAGCTTTGATATTCGATACGTGGACGAGAATACACAAACCAGTTAAACCCCCCACCAAACCCCCCATCCCCCAAAAATCCCCAAAAACACGAATAATAAGAACTGACAATAAAGCGATGGAATTTGTCATGGTTCGCATTACGATGCAAATTTAAATTGAGCCTCAGCAAATATATCCCATTTTCCAGCACTAATTCCTTCCTTACGACGCATTACGGCAAAACCAATGTAGCTGCCCTTTTGGATGGCGAAGCTTGAAGTCGATTTCCTGAAGGTGATTCACGAATTTAAATGTGGCCTTCATGCTGTAATCAACTTCGTTTGGCCGAGATAATTCCACAGGATCGCCCATGCTAACAAGGAAAATGGAACTTACTCGGCATTGACAGTGGGCATTTGAGTCGTTGGAAAGTCGGACAAAAAAATTGCTTTCTGATGGCTAATATTATGGTCTATATAAGCAGTATCCCAGGACTATTATATCTCTCGGATGTAAGACAAACCAATAAAAAGGGAAAATTACTTAGTTTATTGAATGAGAGTTATGACTCACTTGATAATGAATGAGATTGTAACGTCGAAAGGATGGTAGTTATACTTTTTAATGTCTATAAATAATATGCCAAGGATATTAACGCCATCACAGATGCAAAACAAAAGTCAATGAAAAGATATTTCTTTTTATCGGAAATAAATGCTCTCTGACAACATCCGTATTGGATAATATGTCATTATTTTGTTGACTAAATAATTTTCAGTGGCATAGAGGACAATTGTTTAAAGAGAATTGTCAATAATTTTATAGTAAAACCTAGCAATAAACTATCATAACTAACCGATTACACTGATAGGTCAAAGGATGAGTTAAGGTTTTAAAAAATAAACAAAAAATTAACAAAATAAGCAAAAAGGAATCTCTATATGAAGACAGCAGATACAGTACAATGTACGATTGCAAATAACTGAGTTTTCTTGAGAGCAAACGCAGAGATGGATATATCTGTATAAAATAGGCAAGGAAAAGGACGATCTTAAAAGCTAGTAGATGGCCGTTTTTTTTTTTTTTTTTTTGTTTTTTTTTTTTTTTGCCAAATAATGATGTTCTGTGGAGAGCAAAAAGCCAGAGGATATATCTATATTAAATTAGGATAAGAAATGACAATATTAAAAGTATTAAAATTTAAAAAAGATGTTAGCTGGAAAACTAAAAAAGTAGAATATTAGGAAATCGACGTAACGCAGCACCGAAAATTCTTTACTCACGACAGGTAACGTAAGACTTATCCCGAGGCATTTGCCCATCGAAGAAGTGGAAACAGTCCTTTTGGAAATAGTGGGAAATGAATCTTTTATAAAGGAAGAATAGGTTAAAGATAAAAACGCCAAGTATTGAGGTTCGAGATTATATTTCCCATCCATTGGGAAACACGAGATCAAGAGAGGAAGGGTCTGAGGGGGAAAAATATCTTCTTCGAAGATAAGGGACGGATTCCCGTGGAATGGCGCAACTTGTTACACATTTATGAAAGGTTTACCTAGCAAAGGGTCCCTTCCACCCTCAACTGCAACAAAACCCCTTTCCATGTTTATTTTACTGTACCTACCGGCTCATATTCCCACCGACCATCTTACCTTTCCAATTATTTTCTTTTCTACATGTGTTTTGTTTTTATGCGAAGCTGGCGAAGAATTTCATCTTTGTTTCGGCCTTTCAAACCTCTTTTCATTCTCAGGTCTTCAGTTAGGTAACGACATGACCTCATAGGTCGCAGGCTTGGGCCCGGGCCCTAGGAATTTGATTTTATATTTCAATTCCATTAATTAAAGAGGAATGGATACGGGGAATTATTGCCTATTGTTAAAAGAATTTCCACGCCGGTTTTAATTGTGACTTTACGATAAATTTCGCTATAGGAATAATCCGTCATAATAATGAATAACACCCCCGATCGCATATTCTCTCCTCTCTTCTCTCTCTCTACTCACTCTCTCTCTCTCTCTTCTCTACATTTTCTCACTTCGCTTGGAATTTCTGCTTTTACTTCATTTCAAACTCATCCATATGTGTCTATTGGCGGTTTCCCCTCCAACAGCCAGCAATTACGAATTCCATCAAAATGAGTCCGAGCCGGATTGATAAACGATCGTTTTTCGTGTATTTTCTTTTTTTGACGAACGAATTACCAGGTTCATAAATTAATGACAGTAATTTGGGGGAGGTAAGTTAAGACATTCGTTATCACGGCGGCCGGGATTTATTCCCCCCCCTCTCTCTTCTCTCTCTCCCTCTCTCTCTCTTTCTTTCTCTTCTTCATTGAATAAAAGCTAATTCTCTCACACTTCCGGTTCAATGTTACGCTTTGAAATTTTGGTATCAAAAAGCCGTTCAAGGAATATTTCCTTAGGATGTGGCTACTTTGGTATATTAATTAGTTTTGCTTTAGTTTGATTAGTATTTTATCTATCTCCATTTAGAACCTACCCTTTTATTTATCTTCATTCTACTCCTCTTATCCATGAGATTAACTTCAACCTATTACTCATTTGATTCCATCGTTCTTCCACCACCCTTCATTTCGGTGGACCCTTTTTCCCCATATTTATGTTTCACTTTTCCCTCTTTTCTTAAAAAAAAAAAAAAAAAAAAAAAAAAAAAAAAAAATTACCTTCTTCAATCTCCCTTTATGTTTTTTTTTTTAGATTGTCCAACCCAAGGATCTTCAACGCTAGAAATAAGGACATAATAAGAATACCGTTCACATACTAAAGTCTTTCGTTGTATTATATGAATCTATATAATGTTAGATTCGCGACCCCCAATCCTTACCGTTTTCATTCATCAGTTATTTTATACCTAGAGTATGAGATACAAGTGATAACTCTCGAAAAAAAAAAAATAGTTTTTACTCTGGATTTTTACCTTTTATCGAATTATTCATTTTTTTTTTTTTTTTTTGTTTTTTTTTTTTTTTTTTATGTATCTCAAATCGTTCGAGCTGCCATGTTAATGGATGAAATATATTATGGGTTTATTTGAAGTGTAAGCCATTATTATTATTATTATTATTATTATTATTATTTAACTATTATTAACATTAATTGATTATTTTGTTTTGAGAAGGACCCTCTTTTAAACAAATTCGTTTGGAATAAAATGGCAGTAATTCAGCGAATTGAATCTTATATATGTTTTCTTTTCTATTTTTCTTATGAACTCGCAAGTAATAAAAAAAAAAACAAGATTATATTATATATAAGATGAATTTCGCTGAAATTTAGCCACTTTATTCAACAGTATTATTATTATTATTATTATTATTATTTTTGTTTTTTTTTTTTGCTCTATCACAGTCCTTCCAATTCGATCTGGTAGGGTCGGAATTTAATTAGTGTTGGGGTTTTCCGGGTTGCATAACCTGCCTCCTTAGGAGTCCATTCAACTTTTCTTGACTATGTGTGCCAGTTTCTAGGATCACACTCTTCTGCATGAGTCCATGGAGCTACTTCAGCCTCTAGTAGGTTTTCTAGATTCCTTTTCAGGGATCTTGGGATCGTGGCCTAGTGCTTACCTATGATTATGGGTACGATTTCCAACTAGGGCATATAACCCATATCCTTCTTATTTCTATTTTCAGATCTTGATAACTTATCCAATTTTTTCCCTCCTCTTTCTCTTTCAACTCTGGTGTTCCCATGGTATTGAAACATCAATGAGTGATACTTTTCTTATTGACCTTCCTGTCAATCAACGGTCACGTACTGGTCTGTTTGCAACGTATCAGCCCTATCCGTTCTGGATACCCATAGTCCCCGAGGAGGTCTTGCCTGGATCGTTTTGCTATCCACCCTCCCTAAGGTTGGTGGGCTTTGTACCCACTTATTACTGCAATGTAGCTGATGTTTTCTTGCACAGGCTCCAGTGGAGGGATGTGGCCACTGAATCAATGCCTCTTTTTTGTACTGGTTCTGTCGTAAGTGCCGGGCATTCGCTTGCTAGGTGGGTTTATGGTTTCATTTTTCGTATTGCATTTCCTACATATGGGAGAGATGTTATTTCCGTCTATCGTTCTTTGAACATATCTGGTTCTTAGGGCCTGATCTTGTGCCGCTGTTATCATTCCTTCAGTTTCCTTCTTTAGCTCTCCCCTCTGTAGCCATTGCCATGTGTCATCGCTGGCTAGTTCTTTAGTCTGTCTCATGTATTGTCCGTGCATTGGTTTGTTGTGCCAGTCCATCTGTTTCTGTCTGTCATTCTCCTGTCTCTGTATATTTCGGGTCTTCATCAACTTTTATTAGTCCTTCTCCCATGCACTCTTTAGCCACTCGTCTTTCACTGGTTTTCAGATATTGCCCCAGTGCTCTGTTCTCGATGTTGACGCAGTCCTCTATACTTAGTAGTCCTCTCCCTCCTTCCTTTCGTGTTATGTATAGTCTGTCCGTATTTGCTCTTGGGTGTAGTGCTTTGTGTATTGTCATATGTTTCCTGGTTTTCTGATCTATGCTGCGGAGTACTGCCGTCGTCCATTCCAATATTCCTGCGCTGTATATGATTACTGGCACTGCCCATGTGTTTATGGCTTTTATCATATTTCCGGCGTTGAGTTTTGACTTGAGTATCGCCTTGAGTCTCTGCATATATTCTTTCCTGATCGTGTCCTTCATCTCTTGGTGTTTTATATCCCCTCCTTCCATTATTCCCAGGTATTTGTATCCTGTCTCATCTATGTGTTTGATGTTGCTCCCATCTGATAGCTTTATCCCTTCAGTTCTCGTTACTTTGCCTTTTTGTATGTTGACTAAGGCGCATTTTTCTATTCCAAACTTCATCCTGATGTCCCCAGATACAATCCTTACAGTCTGGATTAGGGTATCTATTTCCTTGATGCTCTTACCATACAGCTTGATGTTGTCCATGAACATCAGATGGTTCATTCTGTTGCCTCTTTTCTTGAGTTGGTACCCGGCATCCATCTTCTGTAGTACTTTTGTCATTGGAATCATGGCTACTACGAAGAGTAGTGGGGACAGTGAGTCGCCCTGGAAGATCCCTCTCCTGATATTAACCTCTGCTAGTCTTATTCCAGAGCTTGTAAGTATTGTATTCCAGTTGTGCATTGTATTTTTGAGGAAGCTGATGGTGTTTTCCTCTGCCCCATATATTTTTAGGCATTCTATTAGCCATGTGTGTGGTATCATGTCGAAGGCTTTCTTATAGTCTATCCATGCCATGCTTAGGTTGGTTTTCCTTCTCTTACTGTTCTTCATTACCATTTTGTCTATCAGGAGCTGGTCTTTTGTGCCCCTACACTTCCTTCTGCAGCCTTTTTGTTGGTGGGGGATGGTGTTTGTCTCCTCTAGGTAGTTGTATAGCCTTCACTGATGATACCTGTTAGTAAACTTCCACATTATTGGTAGGCAGGTGATAGGCCTGTAGTTACTGGCTTATATTTCTCTTACTGTTCTTTTGTACTAAGGATGTTCTTCCTGTGGTCATCCATTTGGGTGCATGGTGATTTGCGCATACAATGCTGGAGTTGTTCTGCTATTCGTGGGTGTAGGGCCTTGAAGTTTTTTGAGCCAGTATCCATGGACTTCATCGGGACCTGGGGCTTTCCAGTTTGGCATTTTCTTTAGTTGGTGTCTGACTGCGTCTGTCGTGATCTCTGTGAATCTTTGTTTTATTCACCCTGTTTCTTCTTCCTTGACTTCCAGGAGCCATATTGCATGTTTGTTGTGTGATACCGGATTGCTCCATATGTTTTCCCAGAGTCTCTTACTTGGTTCGGCTTCAGGAATTTCTTGGTGGTTGTCTTCCCCTCTTAGTTGGCTGTATAGTCTTTTCTGGTTGGTTCCGAATAGTTTGTTCTGTTGGTATCCCTTTTTCTGTTCATGTACCGTTGGATCTTATGTGCTTTGGCCTTAAGCCTCTGTTTTACATCTTCTATTGTGTTGTTTTAGTTCCCTCTCTTGTACTTTGTATTTCTCGTTGAGTTCCTCCCTTGTTTCTTGCTTCTTAGCCTATTATTATTATTATTATTATTATTATTATTATTATTATTATTATTATTATTCCAGTAGACGAGACCTATTCACACTGAAATTCAAGCTTCCAAAGAATGTCGGTTTCAACCTCCCACCACAGACCGCACACTGCTGCGGTAATTGATCACGATACAGAGCAAGTCATTTTTCATAGCCCTAGGGGAGACGCGAACCCGCGACATCTGGGTTGCATGCCACGACACTATTTTCTTTCTTTACACGAGTACTACGTTGTAGCTTGTTTTTCTAAGGTCGATTATTGATTCGAATATCTTCACTTATCCCTAGGATGGAATAAGCTGCGAGCTGTGAGCGTCTGCTTAGATTCAACATTAGAATTTAAGTTAGTTTTGATATCTGTATTCCATCCCGCCACCCCTCCACCCCCCCCCCCCCACCCTCGCCATTTTTTCTAACTAGACGCGGAAAACAAAATGAGTTCAAATCGTAAAATATCCTGTCTTTCGTGATTTGCATCGGCTTATCCACAGCAACGATTACGCTCATCTAGCTGCCAAGTCATTTGTATTTTCTGAAAGACATAATCCTCTGGAACTTCATGTATTTATCATCCTCTGCATATAAATGATTTCCCTCTCTCTCTCTCTCTGTATCATCCTCCTTCTCTCAAACTTCCACGTTAGCTTGCTTAAGCAAAACTTCTCCCACCAACTTCTCCAAATCATTTCCTGAAGTTACTGAGCTCGTCCGAGTAAAGTCTGCATCGACGCCAGACGAATGAAATTCTCTGGTGTTTTTTTTATTTTTCAAAGTTCTGAGACTCAGTTATTTAAATTCTACAATAATGGGTGAATGTGGACTAGTTCGATCGACGCTGGTTGTTTTCATTTG